>NW_021604711.1:843351-924517 GCF_004785775.1 Grammomys surdaster | reverse complement strand
GCATTGACTGAATATCCAGTGCAAGGGGGTGGTGTCTGGCCATAGGGGAATCCTGAGCTGCTGCTACCCAGAGTCAGAGCATCTTCAGATTGGGAAAACTGAGTCAGACTTGGCAAGGCCTGGCATCCATGGTGATGGGCTTTGGGGTGGGGGAAGAGGGAGAGAGAGAGAGAGAGAGAGAGAGAGAGAGAGAGAGAGAGAGAGAGAACCTCTATGGCTGTCTTTAGTCCCTTGAAGAGCCCAGGTTGCAGGCACCTGGGGTTCACCCTGAGTCCCTCCAAGCTGTGACCCTGGCATACCTAATGCTCCCAACCTGTACCTGCATATTCAAAATAAAACATTAACCAGTGGATGTCAATCTTCCTCCCCACATCTGACTTTTTTAAATGCTGTTTTCGAAATGATTCTCCACTATATTTTCAGAACTCCATGTCTGCTGGCTCATCCAGACACCTGGTATTGATACACTGTGTATCTGTGGGAACACTGTTTCCTTGGGCCTTCTTGTCCAACCCAGGAAGGAAGGTGGTCCTGAGGACTTGAAGCTCCCGCCTTTCCACTGGTGTGGTGGCAGCATCAGGCAAAATAGGCATAGAAGAAAATATTGACACACATGAGGAAGATGGCGTTGAAATTACACACACGGGTCCAGAAAGCACATTTCTGGGGTGTTTGGCCATCACCTAGAAGAGGGTGAAGCAGGCCAGTGAGTGTTGAAGACTAACTATACTTTAGTGTCCATACTTCCAGCCCCAGCCTGGAGGTGGGGTAAGGAGCAATGCCAAGGTTACCCACGTACCTGTTTTGGTTCTTAAGGACCAGTTCGGAGCCAGAGTCCACCAGGTGAGGTTTTCAATCTGCAGAGAAAAGGTACAAGAGGCATGGAAGGACAGAGCAGTCCCAGAGAGGATGCTGGTCAGTTAAAGAAGGAAGCTTAGTTCAAACAAAGACAAAGTTCTGGGGCAGGAAGGGTTAGGACTCAACCGTGGGAATACCTGGAGTCAGAAAGAGGCAGAGATCTGGATGTGAGCAGAGTCAGGAATCCATCAGAGACAGGTTAGGAATGGGGCCTGTGGTAACTGGGGTCAGGAGACAGGACTGCCTCACCTGTCTTTGCTGAGGGGGCGGGCTCAGTAGGCTCCCAACGGCCATCACAGCACAGGTGAGGAGGAAGAGGGCAATGGCAAAGTGTAAGTAATGTATGCTGCGGAGAGGGGCTGGCCGGGTATCTATTTGGCCGCACGGGGGCTCCGGGTGCAGGAATTCCAGGACCAGCCTCAGGGCGCCCACTAGCAGCCCAGCCATCAGGCCCCAGAAGGCCCCCTGGGGAAAGGAGAGACAGAGGAAGATCTCAAAGGACTTGAGGGGTACCCTTAAGGGAAACCCCCGGCGGATCTGTCTTTGCCACCCACCTGCTCATTGGCCCTCTTCCAGAAGATGCCCAGGATGAAGATGGCGGTGACAGGGGGCGCCAGCGAGCTGGTCACTGACTGCATGTAGATGAAAAGCTGACCACTGTTGGAGCCCTGCAGGACGGGGATCCAGGCTACGCTCACACCGATGAGCACCACGATGACCATCCTGTAGGCGGCAGAGGCCAGCCCTGCCTCAGCTCTGCACCCTGCCCCCGCTCCCCAAAACCTGCTTCTGGATCCCTCTGCCCATTTCAGCACAGGCCACTAAGAACCAGGAGCTCTTGCTCCTTTTCTTGCCATGGTTCCCTGCGGGTCACTCAGCTCTGCTCCTGTCTTCTCCGCTCTGTGTGCCACATCTACAGGCATGCACGTGCTTGGGTCTCGCAGTGCTTTCCTGAGCTCGCCAGGCATTTAGAGACAGTGAATGACATAGTGGCTCTCACATTTGAGCCAGCCTGGTGGAACTTAGAACACTCAGGGATCTTCTGACTTCTTGGCAGAAACCGCACCATCCCGGAAGTCAGCATATCCCTGGCTCTCTGCCTTCAGTCCTTCCTTGGCGGGTGACCCCAACCTACCCACTAGTGGCCCGCGGGCACTTCGCTCCTTCAAAGGCTTGCTGGAAGGTCGTGGTACTCTGGAGTTGGCTTTGCAAACAGCTACCTACCCCTTCCACTCGTCCCATGCTTGAAGGACCTCAGGGGCAGTGTGGATCTGGGGGCCTTGGGGGAACCTTGAGGCCTCGAAGGTTGCGCCACCCTGCTAGTGCTGCAATCCCACCTGGCTGGATTCTCTCCCCCCTCACCCAGAAGTGCGATGGGCGAAGCCCATGTCCGGCACCATGCAGGACTGAGGAATAGTGTGCAGGTAGGTGGGTGGGCCCCCCCCCCAAGCCTTCCCACTTTGCATCTGGCCAGGCTGGGGGGCAGAGGGTGGCAGAAGGAGGAGGTGCCGCTTTGATTGAGGTTAATTAACCCTTAGACTGGCGCACAGCTGGGCGTGGCCTCTTCAAAGCCAGGCGGCCTCCACTGACACGCCCTCCACCCTCCAGCCGGAGGGCCCAGCAGCTCCTGGGCCTTGTGTTCTCACTGCGAACCATCGTTCAAACCCAACCCCTGGATGAGGAGGCGTCTGCCACTTCCTAAAACAGCCTCCAGGGGCGCGTTCACAGTCAGTCTCTCCTAGGTGGCTGGCACCACACCAGTGTGTGTTGGGGAGGAAGGGGCTCAGAGTCCTCCATATTGCCCAGCTGGACATAGAACAAGGGAAGAGACAGAATGGAGCAGCAGGGAGGGAAGTAAAGAAGAGGGGCACCACTGTCCGTTCACAACACCCCAACTTGGCTACCTGTGACAGCTCTCCAGCTTACAGTAAGAACGACTATAAAGAGGGGAGACCAGAAAGACAGGAGGCTTGAGGGCCACAGGCCAGGCTGCTAAAGCTACTACAGTCCCAGGCCAGAGCATGGGGTACCCACTGTGGGACAGGGAGATGTCCAGATTCAGGGCCTAGAAGCTGGGAATCTGAAGGGGCTTCTATCAAGGAAAAAGCTGTCTCAGAAGGACTAGCCTCTGGTCACACAGCAGCTGCAGAGGCTGGAACAGACAGGTGGTCAGAAGTCATGTGATCAGATCTGGTAGATAAGAACTTGAACTGCTACAAAAGCCAGAGGCTCCCTGCCTACAGATGAGCTCATGACACCCTGACTCCCAGGCATGCCCCAACAGGGCTCTTCTCACAGAAGCTGGCTGCTTTGCATCACAGGGCAACTACTGGGAGAGCCCCTGCCCCAGGCCTGGCAGCCAGGCTCCACGAGGAAATCTTCATTAGTGGGAAAGGAGCAGGCACACTAGGTGCCCACTCTCCATTGCTCTGGCCTGTCCCACCACACTCAGGACCAAGCACAGGAGTAGGGAAGAAATGTCCTGCAGGGGGACATATTGTGGTCCTTCACTCGAGGGAAGTAGCTGGTGGTGATCTGGAGCATAGTGGGGACTGCTCACTCTACAGAGGACAGGACTCTTAGCAGAGGCCATAGGTGGGCTGAGTGCTGGGCTGAGTAAGTTAAAATTGAGTGGCAGGAGAAAAGGACAGGTTCTCAGAGGCCTGAGACGGGCACCCCTGTGGCCTGGGTGTGGCCGGTTTGAGGATTAACTCTGGGATTCATTTAGGGTCGCTTGAACAAACCAGACAGCTTAGAAAGATCTCTGCTGTAGTTGGGGAAGCTGACTCCCATAACGGGGTGGGGGGGGGAGCTCGGGATGACAAATGCACCCCAGATCCTTTGGCCTCTTTCTCTCTTTGCATAGCAAATTCCTACACATCGTTCAAAACCCAAATCTGGTGAGGCCCCCACAGGCAGATAGAAGCCCCTCCCTGCTGCCTCTCCCATACCGTCCCACCAGCAACAGCTCCCGCTCTCCCGCGCCGGGCCGACACTGCCTCCAGATGTCCATGGTGAAGAGCGTGCTGCTGCTGTTGAAGATGGAGGTGAGCGAGGACAGGAGAGCAGCCATCATCACGGCGATCATCAGCCCTCGGAGACCTGAGGGCAGAACAGAGCCCCCCCACTGTGACCCGGCACTGCGGGGGAGGGAGGGCAAGGGTGGTGGAGCCTGAAGCCTGGAAGTAATTACCCAAGGCTTGGGCTGTTCTCAGTTCTGCTGTCTTCTACCTTCTGGAGATCCTGAGCTGACACACCATTTTTCTTGTCCCAGTTTCACTGGAGGAAGGATCCAGCCTGCCTGGGTGTGAGGAGCCTAAGACAGCTTCAGGAACAGGGGCAGAACGGTGGGCCAGGGGAAGCAAGCATGGGACCCTGAACTGGGAGGCCACACCTGGTCAGACAGTGACCTACTATGATGGAACTCCCTGCCATCATACTTCCTGTTCACAGCAAGTTCCAGCAGGCATGGTGGATTACTTCTTGTCTCTGGGAAAGAGCTTTGGTGAAGGAAGGCATAAGAAATCCACCCTACTATTTCCTCTGAGTTAGTGGTCCCTAGCCAGGCAAGGCAGCATTTTGGGATTTACAGGCTCCAAAGGGCTCAGAACACTCAGTGCTGTGGTGCTCAGTCTGGTCACCTTCTATGTGTTCCCTCCTCTTTAGCAGACAGACTCCTTGCCTCTACCTTCTATTCCTAGAAAGAGGTGGTGGTATATAGCCTGACCTCAGTTCTGCAGTATGACTTCCAGGCATCCTGTGACCTGCTCTGGTCACTACTCAGACTGACTAGGATAGGGCTCAAAGGAAAGTGAGTTAAGTCATGGTTCCCCCAACATTTACCTGCCCTGCTCCTTGGTATTTAGGAAGTGGGTTGATGTGGTGTTTATTGTACCCATTTCTCAGACAGGGAGCTCAAGGCTTAGAAAGGGCTAGAGACTCAACAAATGTATGTCAGTGCTAGGCTGAGTCCTTGGGTCAGTATGGAAGGGGAAGTGGGAAGCCTGGGTGGGAGTCCACAGGATGGTCAGGCCCTGTGCCAGCAGTGTCCCTGTGTCATTAGGCTTAATCCTGGCAACAACCCTTTAGGTGGGTAGACTCGTTATCCCCAATTTACACATGAGGACATCGGGCTCCGAGCAGAGAAGTGGCCTGCTCTACAAAACTCCACTGGCACGTAGCAGAGCCAAGGTCTATTCCCAGGTATATGTGTGTCCGCATCTGGGGTGGGCCCTATGGGAAGGAAGGAGGGAGGAAGGGAAGAACCTCACCATCCAGATAAATCAAGACTGCAAGGCTCAGAGATCTGGGCTTACAGTGGGACTTCTCCCAACCCTAGACTGTTGCTTCTGCTTGCACACCTCCCTGGCTGGGGAACTTACTACCTAATATTTGATTAGCATGGCTACCACAAAGAACCATTGGGGAAAGCCAAAACCTGCCCATGGCTCTCTTACTGGCAGCAGTAATCTCACTGAATGAGGGAGCTCATTCTCGTAAATATGGGTGCTGAGGGTCCTGGACTCCTGATATCAAAGAACTGAGCAGTGGACTTTAGTTTCCATGTTATCCTGGGCCTCAGCATCCTCCTAAGAGAAGGTGTTCATAAAAAGGTCATGACAAGGCAGTAGGCAGCCTTTCTGCAGAGGTGACACACATGCCTGTAACCTTGGTAGGTCACCTCATCTCTCTAGTCCTTCCTTTTTTAAGACTGATTTCTTTTATGTGTATGTATACTTCCTTGCATGGGATTATGTCTGTCATGTGCAGGGGCTCTCAGAGGCCAGTAGAGAAGGTCTGGTTCACTGGCACTGGAGCTACAGGTAAGGCTCCATGTGGGTGTTGGAAACCAAACTCAGATTCTCTGCAAGAGGATCTTCTCAACCACCAAACCATCTCTCCATCCCCAATTTTTTTGGGTTTTTACTTATGGACACTTCTGTCTGGCCAATTGCATGGCACAGGGATCCATACAGGATATAAAGCAGACCCTACAACTCCAACCCTTACTCACTAGGACCTTTAATCTGTACATGACATAGACACTTACCTACGGGCATCAGCTCCATGACCAGCTTCGGGTAGGCAATGTTGGAGCAGCCAATCTCAGTCCCACAGGCTCGCAGACATTCGGATGGTACCACACAGCCCACATCATCTGTGAGAAATAAAACCTGTGTGAGACACACACACACACACACACATACACACACACACACCAGGCTAGCCTGAGCTGGCTTGGTGTCCCCTCTGACTCTTTGCCTCAGTTTCCCAGAGCTAGTTCCTGGGGCTCTGGCTCCTGGTTATCTTCCCAGCTGCCGCCTCCATTACTGGCCCTCAGTTTGCTTCCTGTTCCCAGCTCCACGCCAGGGGTTCCTGGTGCTTTGCCGTACCTGTGACCCTGTGCTGGTGCTTGTTGCCTCCACACCCACCCACCCATTGCCAGTCTCAGCCACCGTCCTTACAGTGAGAAGTAGAGCAGGAGAGGGAACACCTGCACATCATGGGGCAGCACACCACCCATAGCCTCTGTTTAGCTCCCAGCTCTCAGGACCATCTCACCTGCTTGTGCTTTTTTGTACACTCCCTGCACTTGAATGCCTCCTTATCTCTGCAGACACAGGCTCTCCTCTCTGAGTGCCACTGTCCTATCAACACCCATGGCCACCTTTGGTTATCTCCTGCTCCTCCTCTAAGGTCCTGACTGCCCCCACCTGTCCACCTGCCTAGAGCTTCTGAGGCTTAATCAGTTCCTCTTGTTTGTTTACTATGCCTCCTTCCTCACCAGAAGCGGGAGCACCCCAAGGGCAGACACCAGTTTGAATCATCTCAAGTTCCAGGCATTGCCCAGCCCAGGGCTGGGCCCAGAGGAGACAGTCTGAACTTTTGCTGAATGAAAGAATGAGTAAGTGAGAGGAGGGAGGAGGGAGAAGAGAGGAGGGAAGAGGGACTAAGGAGGAGGAGTGAGACAGGTTCTCAGGATGAGCCCCACACAGTTCAGGTACTCTCCCCCACCTCCTAATTTGGGGAGTTTTACAACACTGAAGAAATAGTTGCCTGAGACACACATAGTCCCAGACAAGAGCTTAGGCCTCCGTGGAAGGCTCCTGAGACTTCATAGGCCTGGTACTCATAGACAGATTTGCATCCTGGCCCAGCCCTGCTGGTTCTGCTACTGGAGAACCCAACCCTCCTGGGAGGAAGAAACAGCATCCCAGCACATAATGACTCCTAAAGCCAGGTAAGGGGATCCCCCGAGTTCATTGTGCCTGACTCAAACTTTTCACATGAGCTCTTCCTATGGATACCTGGGGCTGGACAGCAGCAGAGGTTGACAGATTCCCAGAGTGCCACCTCTAGGGCAGTTGGAGACAGCAAAGGTTCTGGCTTCTGCAGCCAGGGGGTTCTTGCAGACTGTTGTTTTACCAGATCATCTGTCCATCCTACAAGGTGCCATACCAGAGTTGGGAACTCCCTCCCCCCATCCTCCTTCCCTGTGGCCAGTGCCAAGTCCAGCTTGGTTCCTGGGGACAGGATGCCATCTCTTTCTTCACTGCTCCTTCTACCTAACAGGCTGCCCATACTGGGAGGTTTCCCTCTAAGCTTTAATTTTTCCCTAGTTTTAATGATGGTTCTTAAATGCTTTAGCCCACCACCATGAGAGGTAGTGGAAAAGAAAGGTTATTAGGACACGGGGGCAGTGGACCTGCTTAGAAATTGTTCTTTGGAGCAAATCCCATCTGCATTGTTAGGAAATCAGCAGTTCAGTTCACTGGAATCATCAGTGGCAACTTGATACACTCGCAAACAGTACACAAATATACCAGCAGTCCAGTTCGGTAGTGTCGGGATAGCAAACACGAATCAGCAGTGGTGGCACAACCTAGCAGAGACAGTCAGGCCTCAGCAGAATTGGCATGGGTCAGCAGGAGGGACCAGGACCACCAGGGATGCCAGGAAAATTTTTACTGTGCCTTTCTCAACGAAGAGAAGATCAGCAAAGACTCAAGACCAAGAAGCATTGCAAAGCTAGCTATGCAAGCAAGTCAAGTCCCTCATCATTGTCTGTTGGGTCCTATTTATACTCCCTCTTTAATGTCTCCAAGGCTGTTTCCTCCTGTATATGACAAAAGCTTAACCTCAACCATCAAATCTTCTGTAAACTCAGCTCAAAACTGATCACAGATTTGTATAGTAACAACAGATCAAAGTCTTGGGGCTAGATCAAAAGTTTTTTTAACACTATAACAAAAGCATGATCTGTAACAGGTAAAACTGGTGAAGTGACACCCTCAGAATGTACAACCTTTGTTTAGTGCCATGAGATGTGCTGCAGACTGGGAGAGACCACACACCCTCCACATGTCAAACAAAGACTCTGTATCTACAATACACAGAGAGTGCTAGAGGCTCAGCAGTGAAAAGGAAGCCATCAAGAAATGGGCGAAGCTCTGGGCTGGTGATCTTGGGTTCTCTAGGAGAGTAGTCTGAGACAGTCATGTGGAGTAAGTCAGTAAGTAGTACTCCCTCCCCCCCATGGCCTCTGCTTCAATTCCAGCTTCTTTCCTTGAGTTCCTACCTTGCCTTCCTGGAGGATGGACTGTTACCTGGAAGTGTAAGGAAAATAAACCCTTATCTTTCCAAGTTGCTATTGGCCATGGCGTTTCATCAGCACAATTGAAACCCTAACTAGGACAACAAAAGCCATCGAGATTTATAGCACAATAAGATTACTGGAGTATAGAGTGCTTGTCTACCATATGAAAGGCTAGGCTCCATTCCTCTCACTGCAAAATAAATAAGTAAATAACCACAATAATATCCTACGGAAGTATGCAGATGGATAATGAGCATGTGTTGGCCACATGAAAGACATTCACACTATTGAAGATAGCCCAGAGCTCTAGACCACACTCTGAGAATTTAATAATGAGACTGCCATTTCCACAGGAACAGGAGATAGAAAATGGCTGCCAGGGTTGGAGTGGGAACCTGGCTGCTTAGTTCTAATAAGTAAGGGCTATACAGTGTCACAGTCCTGCTGGCTCTGGTTGGCCTCGAGCCTGCGGTTCTGTAATCCCACCAAGTATTCCAAGTCCTGGGATTACAGGTGTGTACATCTTGATGGTAATGGTTGTTAAACAAATCTATACATAATGACAAGGCTGTATAACCCCTTCCTCAGCACACGCACACGCACGCACGCGCACATGCATACACACACACACACACACACACACACACACACAATGGTGAGATCTGATGAAACTCCGTGGATGGCCTAAGGGATTTTCTGGCCAAGACAGTCATATCAGATGATACTGGGGAAAACTGGTCAAAGGTACTAATAGCCTCTCCATTCACTGTTTACAGCTTCTTGTGACTTGACCAAGAGTAGTGCAGATAAAGAGCCTTCCCACCAGAGGGCCAGGTTCCTTAACGAAGCCAGGAACTCTGCAGTGGTAAGAACAAGAGGATAAACTGGGGGCCAGCACATTTTTGCTGGGGTTCCAAGACTCACAGCACTGTCCCTCTCTGCTCCTTGGGAATGGGAGGTAAGGAGGTGATTCAGGTGCCTGAGGCGGGCGAGAGTGCCAAGCAAGTGCAGGTATGGAACCATAGTGTTCATGGTGTAAGGCCTGATGTGGATGAGGACTTAGAGGTTAGGGGTGAAGGGTTTGAATCTGGGGATCAATGCTGAAGACCTCAAGGGTGCTAACTAGTCTTCGAAGGCAGTGGATACAGGGCAAGGAGGCCTCACAGGAAAATGGGCAGTGAGGACATGTCTGGAGGGATACAATGATGCCATGAGCCAGTCTTCAGTAGGTCAAGGCCAGGGTCCATTGGGACTCAAACCAGCTCCATCCTGGTCCAGAGATGGTAGGTGGGCTAGACATACAGGGCAGTATTGGTCTGATGTCCTGAAATAAGAAGCTTCAGGAAGGAGCCCTCTGTCTTCAGGGGTTAATGGGCTTTGCCAACCTGCACCTGATGCCCTCAGATGTGGAACCAACGCTCTCCATTACTGCCAAGAGCTGGGTCTGAGAACAGCTTGGTCCTCTCCAACCTTCCCTGCTGCAGGGCTCCACCAGGTTCTACGATAGGTGGGATCCCAGCAGGCAGCTGGGCTCAGGACAGATGAGTATCTGGTCTGTGCACATGGAGGGCAAGAGTGTGTAAGGAGCTGGAGGTGGAGCCGGGCCTCGGCCCACGACCCAACCTTCCGTCTACAACTGGACAGCTGAGCATCCCACCTGCAAGACAGAACTGGGCTAGAGATGGACCAGGATCGTCAGCAAGACTGGGGGCGGGGAAAGGCTTCCGTGACGCTTGAGGCAGCAAATTGTCCAGTCTTAAGCCGTCTGAGGGAGATGAATCAGCTTCCGGCCCCGCCCCCGGGGCCGCACGTGACCCCAGGTAAAGGTGGAGGGGTGGGCGGGACCGCCCTTAGTCACCGGCGGTCCAGCCCGCTGCCACCACCAACGCCTCTGGTTCCTCGGGTCGTCCGGTCTACAGACCGTACACGGCTCCACCTGCTCGGTAAGCAAGTCCCTCCTCCGGGTTTGCGAGCCCCATTTGGGCTTGAGTCCTGGCTTTTACTCCTGACTGGGGCGAGGTTCCCGGTAAGCCCTAGCTTATTCCCCGGATTCCGCGAACCTCAGGCGGATCCAGAGGAGAACCGCGGCCCTGGACGGCTCCGGCTCCCTCACCACGCCCCGCCCCGCCCACACGCCCCGCCCCCTTCCTTCGCCACGCCCCCGCCCGCCCGCCCTCTGACCCGGACCGCGGTCTTCTGCTGATTCCCTCAGGTGCGGTTCTCAGAGGCGCCGAGGCCCGGGAGCCCGAGAGCGCGGTGCCCGTCGGGCCGCGTTCCCACAGCGAGGGCCACCATGGCCTTCTCCCAGGTGCAGTGTCTGGACGACAACCACGTGAACTGGCGTTCCAGCGAGTCGAAGCCCGAGTTCTTCTACAGCGAGGAGCAGAGGCTGGCCCTGGAGGCCCTGGTGGCCCGGGGTCGCGACGCCTTCTACGAGGTGCTGAAGCGCGAGAACATCCGCGACTTTCTTTCGGAGCTGGAGCTTTCGCGTATCGTGGAGGCCATCGAGGTGTACGACCCGGGCTCTGAGGACCCACGGGTCTCAGGCCGCCGCCCCGAACTCCAGGACAACGGAGGTGCGGATGCCAGTGAGGATACTAGTGCAGCGGGCGGGCCTCCAGCAACGGCCGAGCCGCTGCCCTCGCTGGAGTACTGGCCCCAGAAGTCGGACCGCTCCATCCCGCAGCTGGACCTGGGCTGGCCTGACACCATTGCCTACCGAGGTGTGACCCGGGCCAGCGTCTACATGCAGCCACCCATCGACGGGCAACCGCACATCAAGGAGGTGGTGCGCAAGATGGTCAGCCAGGCGCAGAAGGTGAGGCGCCACGGCGAGACCCCATTCACCCAGCACGCATGGGGACCGAGGCAGCCCAGGACCTCTGACTGGCCTCTTGGTTGTCTCCTTCGGCGATCAGCAGCTGAATGTCCACCTCATCTAGCAGGTGGCACTGGGCTTCCAGGCTCAATGGGTTTCTGAGCTCTCCTGCAGTGTTTCTGAGTTCCTTGAATGCAATGTATGAGCTGTGTGGGAGGAATCCTGGGGTTTCGCTCATCTACTCTCCCTTCCTTGTCTCATCTCAGATCCACTAGCAGATAGAAGCTTTCCCACACACATGAGCTTGCTGGCAGGGGTCTGGGGGAGAGACATGGAAGCTGGTCTGGAGCCCTGTGCTGAACGGCTGCTGGCGTTTCTCCAAGCTTTTCTCTGAGTGCTACAGTAGAAGCAGCTGTCCAGGCCAGAGAGAGTGTCTGGATGAGCCTAGTGTTACCTGTTGAAGGTTCTCACCAGTGGAAGAGGTGAGGGTTACTTAGGTTGTGGCCTTGTGTGGATCTCCTTAGCTGGCAGCCACTGACTGGCCTGTACAGTGCCCTGGCTTTTGGTGACTTCTCCACACTGACATACTGACACACATCTTGAGAAGCAATGTACACTGCTTGTACAGACAGCCAAGCCATTACTGGGTGGCCATGACTGCGAGCGGAGGTGTGCCTGATTCGACAGGCAAGGTAGCCCAGCAAACTGATATATCTGGAGCAGGTCTGTCTGTCTTCATGGTTAGTGAGAGTGCTCCTGCTGGGTCTGACCTCTTCACTGTCCAGGTCCAGAATGAGGCAGTCTGTGTACAAGGCCAGATGTCTACCCTGGGGACTCATCTGGCTGACAGGGGCTGGGGAGCTCTTGGGCAGAAAGACCAAAGTGGGTCAGTAACTGAGGTGGCTCAGAAAGCTGGCTCAGCTTTCCAGTGGAGGCTCTGTCCACAGGGCCACTAGCTGAGAGTTTCTAGTCGGTAGGTACAAATTGCATCTCTAGCCATTGTGATGATGGGGTATTGGGTGGCAGGAAAGAGGAAGGACTGAATAATCCTCTGGACACCTGAGAATAGTTGGGAATCTGTTGCCCCTAAAAGGGCCTGGAGTAACTCCCATTTGTGGCAGAGCCTGGTCCCTTGGGAGGAGGGAGAAAGACTCTGACTGGGGCCTGACCTGCTGTGCCAGTGCTCTCACAGCAGGAAGGAGGCAGCTTCCACTTTCCAACTTGGCCTGGGAACAACTACAGTCTCTAATCTTCTGCAGACAGTCCGTGATAGGGACAGATAGGGATGCCTGGGGCCAAGTTGTACCCATAGGACTTCCTGTCCATATGCCCACAGCTGAGATGTATCCACTCCCTGTAGACCCATAGCTTCACCTGCATCCAATTCTACTCCTCCAAGATTGTTATTGATGGCACCTGTCTACAGTGACAGACAGTAATCTTAGTGAGAGCCCCATCTGTCTATATGGCACCAGAGTGGGTGACTTCCTACTGCCTATCATGGAGAGGCATTGCCCTCTGCTTCCTACACCTGGAGCCTGTCCCTCATAACAGGGATCCCATAGGAGCCTCAATTGACAGAGGGCATGTCCAGTTAGAGATCAAGGGTTTGTTCACACCCCTGCTGTGCTGACTTGGGCCAGGACCCTCCCCTGTGGATCTGTGTGAGTCCCTGTTCCCTGATCTTTGTCTTATGGCCCACACAATATGTGGGTAGGCTGTAATAATAGCTTCAGTGGAGTGTGAGCACTTTGTAATCTCAGGTAGTGTTATCTGCCTCTTTTTTCACATGGAGAAACTGAGACAAGACTCATTAGTTGTCCCTGCCTAAAGTCACTTAGTCCTGTTGCACTCTGGGACCTACCCAGGAGTGTGGTATCTGGTAGCAGAGCAGTGACAAGCAGGACCTGGGAGGAGCAGCCGACCTAGGTGGCCTGAGTCTTCACCTCCTTACTGCTGTTTCCCAGCCTCCTGGGGCAGGCCCAGACGCTCGTGGATGCTGACAGAGCGCTTTGCCCGCCTTCTCCTTGCTCCTCCCTATAGGTACTCTTCTGTCTTATCTCGTACCATGAGTCACCTCTTGTCCCTCTCACCCACCTCCCCTTTATACTCTATGCAAGTGTTAGGGGAACCCCAGCCTCCGAGGGTTGGGATGGGGGTTTTGCTGACTAGCCCTTTTCCTTGGGGGCTTCTGCAGCATGGTTGCTGGCATTGAGTCACTCTCCCAGTAGTCAGCACTGACAGACCCTGGGGCAAGGAAATGACACAGCACACACTCAACTCACGCCACCTCAGCCACCCCTAGTGGCCGTGTTTCTGTCAGGATTATTCTGCTGCATCCTCCCTTCTCTGAAGACTGGAAGGGTCTGACTAGAGACAGGAGTGTGAGAATAGGCCCTGGTGCTGCCTCCACTGTAGGACTGGACCAGTCTTGGCTCCTCCCTAGGCCCTGGCCATTTTGTCTGTGAAGTGGGTACAGGCGTTGAGGACTGGGAAGGGTCCCCATGGTTTTGCCACCTGCTGCCTAGATGCTAGATTCACCTGGACAGGGAAGAGTGGGGTCCCATCATACTCTTTTGGTTGTGTGACCCTGAGCTTATGCTCTCTTTACTGCTGGCCAGTCTTAGCTCCCCTCTGAGGCTGCCCCTGTCTGCCCTCTCCCTACCCTCCCCCAACCTTAGGCTGGGAGGAACCTCCCCTGGGCTCCAGCTGCATACCAGAGGCCTGTAGCATCACGCCTGGGAGGGATGAGGGCAAGTGTGGCCTCCAGAGGGTGAGGCTGGGTGGGGTTGGGCCTCAGTCAGAAGATCTTCCAGCAGATCCCAGTGCCCACCCTGACAAAGACTAACCCCCTTACCAGTCCCAGGGGCATAATGTGTCATACCTTCCCCAAGTTACCGTGGAGGACACAGAAGGAAGCTGAAGTGTCAGGTGCTGGCCCTGAACTAGGTCCAAGTTTATGTCTTCCAGCCAGGGCTTACAAATAGAGACCCAGAGAAGTTATTTTCTTGCCCAGGGCCACACAGCAAGAAGAAAGAGGAGCCAAGTTTCATGATGCCCGATTGACCCTGCATCTTTCTTGTCAAATCTCTGCCGTCACACTCTGGAGTTCGGGCCTGCCACTTGGCTCCTGGAGAGTACAGGCAGCTTAATGAAGCATTTATTAAATACCGAGCATATGCCAAGTGCTGAACAGGCACTCTACCTGCTCTGTGTAATCCTCGCTGCAGCTCTATAAAGTAGGCGTTGCCTCCATTGTCCACAGAAGGAATCCAAGGCTTGGTGGGGCTCAGAGAGGGTGAGCAGTTTGCCCAAAGCCTCAGAACTGAGAACTGGAGGATCTGGGCTGCAAGCTCTGTGTAACTCATCGCCTAGTGAACTCATTAGGCCTTGCTCCCTGCTTGCTTAGCTCAGGGCAGTGAAAGCACGTTCACAGGCTCCTGGGCCCCTAGACATTGGGCTGCCAGAGGTGGAGGAAAGCTGGTCATGTTGGGCCTGGAATGGGGAGCCACAGCTATGCCTAGTCCCTCTGGGGACCATGTCCCTCACCACTGCAGGCTAGCCACACACCACATTGTGAAGGCTCAGTCATTACTGGCCTGTATGCCTTCCACAGTATTGTAAGCATACATACCATAGTATGTATGCTATCTAATGGTGTTGCTGTCAGTCTGTGAGCACAATGACGTCTGCAGACAACATCTAGCAGTATATGCCTCAGGGTGTGTCCTTTTTATTTGGAGGCACATGACTGCACCAAAATAGCCCCCAAAACAAGCTCCTGTGGGCCAGGAGCTGCCTTGTGCCTGCTGGAGCAGCTCCTGCCTTAGGCCAGGCCGCACCTGTCGGGGTGGGAGCCATCAGATAGCATAATCCCAGGTGTTGGCTCCAGACTTCTCCAAGGCTCCCCACCCCATGGCAAGCGCCTGCATCTTAATGGCGAGGTGCCCTACCTGGAAGGAGCCCTGCTATTCCAGGAGAGGACCCTGCCACCTGCTTGTATCATAAATGAGACCAAAGCATAGGATAGGATGGAGCTTTGGGTTGGGTATGGCAGGGCCTGGACTACGTTCTGTAGAGCTCTTGGTCATGGTAGTTTGGAAAGTTACCCTGAAGCCAAAGGTCATCTTTTGGGCTGAGAGAAGTCCTAGATTGCCTGCTATGTGGCTGCTACTAGGGTTCATGGCTGACCTCCTCTGGACAGGCCCCCAGACAGGCTGCTAACTTCCAGAGTATACTCCATGTGGGATGTGGGAAGGACCAGTTTTAGTGTTAGACTCAGATCCAAGCCCAGTTCTGTCTTGTTTCTGGCTACACCTGAGAGTTCCTCACTGCTGTACTGGGCCGACCTCAGTAAGATACATACCTGCTTGTCAGAGTCCAGGTGAGATTTAAATAACCATAAGAGAGCATGAGTTGTCCCTCAGCGTGGTATGTGGTCTCATGGTATGTGGTGCCAAGCTGCGTCTACTGAATGCCAGGTCTCTTCCCTCACTCTCACCATCTTTATAGTCACCAAGAGGGCACCAAGACAGGGCAGTCCTGTCACTCACCGACACTCTATGACTATAATACTATTTTCAGTTTCACCAAGCCCCAGAATGGGGAGAAGGCTTTTCTTGCTGGGATGCATGGAGTCTCAGAACAGCACTCACACACCTGGGCTCTGTTCAAGGCCTGTGGAGTGACCAACATGGCTTCATGTCTGTGACTTGCTGGCTGAAGCCATCCTCTAATAGGTAGCATGGTCCCAAACAGCAGTTGGGTTTCAGACTGGAAAAAGAAGCACTTGGAGATCCCCCTATCTTCATACCACCATAGGAAGTAGAGAAACTGAGTCTTGGAGTGAGAAAGTGACCCAGGAAGGCAGGGCAGTGTTGGACAGGCTGAGGCCCGTCTGTTTCAGGATAAAGTGGGCTCTGGAACATGGTGGCATGGAGTCAGAGGTAGGAAAGATACATGATCCTGACAATGGGAGAAGTGTGTGGCCCTGGACGGTGACTTGTCTTTGGGAAGTGTGACACTCTGGTTTCCTACGTGTGAATGCTGGTGGCCTGCTATTCTTTCTGTGGCTGGGATCAGACACCTTCATCCCAAGAAGTAAGATTCCCTGTCCCCCTATTAGAACGCAAGTAGGGAGGAAAGTCATTCTTCTGTCTCCGTTTTATACCTTGACAGAGAGAGGGAAGCACTGGGCCCCCACCATGGAGTTGGCTGCAGTCCCCTAGCCTCAGCTTCTTCACATACACAGGGGTGACTGCTGCCTTGAACAGCCTGTCAGGAATGAATTCTTTCATCTTTAGTTATTTCCCCTCACCACCTACTTCTAGGTGGACAGTTTGTTTCCCTGTATGTAGTGCTTGAAAGATGTTGCTCACTGTCTCTTCTCTCGGGCTCTGGTGAGATGTCAGCCTGGCTCGGTTCCTCCATATGCAGTGGTCTTTTCCTTCGGGCTATTCTTGAGAGTCTAATTTGCTGATTTTTGAGTGATTCTGTTCTGTGTGCTGTAGCTTCCCATCTCTCCTGTGTGTGTCATTGAGTCTGTGCACTTCTGTCCTTATCAAGCGAAGAAGTAGAGTTTAGTTGTTAATTAGTCACGTATGTTTCTAATTTCTCTCTCTAAGATGACAGCTTCCCTCTGAAGCTTACTCTAGGTGCTGATGGCTTGCTGTGTTTCTTCAGTCTCCTTTTATGTGACATTTGGATACTTGATGCTGCCATGCCTTCAATTCACTATTCTTTCATGATATCCAATCTACTATTAATGCATCTAGCATGTATTTTCATTTCATGTTAGATTTTTTCTTCCATATTTCCACATATTTATTTAAGCAGGATCACTCTGTAGACCAGGCTGTTTTCAGACTCAACCGAGCTCTGCCTGCCTCTGCCTCTCGAGTTCTTGAATTGAAGGTGTGTGCCACCTTGCCCTGCCCCTTCAGTGAGTCTCACTTTCCCATTTCTTTGTACAGTGATTCTCTATTAAGTATAGAAACGGTGGGCTTTGTGTTGTAGGCTGCTGGTGTATATATGTTCTTTTAAATATTTTAGAGCTTTGTTGTAGAATGCAGTGAAATTTCTTGGAAACAAACATTTTTTTTTGGGGGGGGTGTAGGCTGTGCCTGGAATCTAGGTCCTCAGCATGCCAAATAAGCCTCTCTCTGTCACTGCTGTACCAAGCCCAGCTGAACACAGTGAAGTCTTGCTTTTAACCCTTGTTAGGAAGGAGCAGAGTAGGCTGTAGGATAGGAGCAGCCTACTGGCCACACCAAACCCTCCACCCCCAGCTTCACCACTTCCAGATACAGATGTATTCCCTGCTATCATGCCACTCTCTGCCACATGGACAGATCCAAGCATTTGGGATAGGGAGCCTAGACTGTTTACATGTGGCTGGCCCTTTACAGAAGTTTACCTAAACTTGGTTTAGGCATCCTTGCCCACTACCTAGGCAGTGTCTTTTGCAGATTGTCTACAGGCCTCATGTGTTAGAATGGCTTCTGTCATAGCTAGGAAGACATGACCCTCCCATAGTTCTATATGAGGACCACATACTGCTTTAGCTGTCCCTTTGGGGCCTTCTCCCAGCCTTACATGTTTCTTTCCATGAGTGAGCTACCCAGCTGCCAGCTGAATGCTCGAGGGGCCCTGAATAGCTCTCCGAAGATGGGCAGAATCAGCAAATGACCTTGGAAACAGCCTGGATGGAAGGCTTAAGGCAGGATGTTTTGGGGGAAAGGAACCATTAGGGTCAGAATTCTCAGGAGAGGTGTGTCAGAGGCTTGGCCAGGACCCCAGTAGTTTTCAACTATATTCAGATCAGCTGGCTGCCTCACCTATCCCTCCTCTCTAGCACTTGTGGGTAAACCTGTCCATCCACTGTCCCATGAGGATGCTTTGCTCTAAGTGAAGTTTGAAGGCACAAGGGGCCTAGAAAAAGCTACTGTGGGTGTTAGGAACCGTGGGCTGGTGTCAGCACCTGGCAAGGCTGGAGCCTACAGTCTCTTTGAGGAGCAGCTACCATACTGTCTTTTCATAGACTCTATAGACATGTCAGGATGCTCCAGTCAGCTTACACAGGCCCCACTGGACTGTGAGCAGAGCTCTAGGGTGCATAAAAGCAGGTGCTTCAGCAAGGACATCAGAAAGGATAGGTTTTGATAGCTTATCCACCACCCCATTTCATAGATGTGGAAAGTGAGGGGCCTAAGATGGGAGGTAGCTAATACCAAGCCTTGAACACTGCAGGAGTTCCAGGGCCATACCTCCTGTCTCACTGATAGATGAAATTCCCTGAGAACTGCACAGTCACAACACCCCTTGATGAGCTCTCAGTGTCACAAATGAGCCAGGCCATCCAAACAGGGAATTAATTAGTTGGTTGTGAGGCATAGTGCTTCAGGATCCTCTCTTGTGCTGATTGCAGCATTTGTGAGGACCTAGGGGTAATGGCATTGATGTTAGGAGTTGTGAACCCTAGACATCCCAGGCTGGGTAGGCGTGAGCAAGGCAGGGGCAGGCCTGTTTCAGCCTCTGTCACCGACTGCCTCTGCATTCCCAGCTACAAAGCCAATATGACCTAACATGTTTTAGGAGCTCTCAAGGAACCTTTGTGACCTGGCCATGGATAGGCCAAGATGTGAGGGGCTGGGCAGTGGCGGGAAATCTCCCAGCATTACCTCATATACCAAAGCACTGTGCACACCACCATTTCCATTGTCATCTCAGGCTCTAGGAGCACCGGGCAGCTCTCCCCTCCATTATTAGCTGATAGTTGTTTAGTCTTCCTTTCACCATCCTAGGGACAGAATCCAACAACTAAAGAGAGCCAGAGTCAGCCATGGGACGCTGTCAGGGATCCACCTTGGGGCATGGGTCCCAACAAGTCCACCTTGGCAGCCTATGACTTCTGGACCAGGTCCCTGTCCTGCTGGGGCACATCTCAATCTGCCATGGTGCCCACAGCTTGGAACCAGCCATGACAGATCTGGGGTGCAATGGACTGGAGAACCTCCAGGGATCAGTGTGCCAGCCCAGGTCAGGCTTCTTTCCAGGGCAGTACATGAAGCTGTTTGCCTGACTAGGAGTGGCCTAACGAAGGGGACATTGTGGGATCCCAGGCAAGGAGATCCCTGGAACATCTGCCCCCAGCTCCTCTCCCCCACACTACCACCCAGAGTCTGTCAGTCCGCCAAGGTCATCAGGAGCTCACCTGCCTGAATTTTTTTCCCCAGCAGTCTCTGGCTGTTGCTGAGCATGTGCTGAGTAGGAAGCTCTTAGGTCTTCCTCCATCGAACCTTACCTTTCCCACTCTGCAATGAAAAGCACTTCCTCATCTTGTGCTGACACTGTGCTCTGGCTTACCCCTGCCGGTATCAGCTCCATGCCCATGAGATGGTTAAGTAGCTATCCTCTGAAGACTGGGATCCCTAGGGCTCAGCCTCCCTACCCCCTTTATTCTGAGCAGATTAGCACCACCAGGCCCTGAAGACCATAGGGTCAAAGGAGGGCAAGACAACAGCCCCACACAGCTGGGAGTGGGGAGTATTCACTGTGCTTCAACTTGCCTCATGACTTCATCGGCCTTAGTTTGCCCAGCTCTGCTGGGATCTGACCTTGTTGTTTGTGAGAGTTGGAGTCAGGCATTAGAGTCCTGGAAAGAAGGCAGCACATGGGGATCCCTGAGGACCCCTTGGATTAATGTGCATTGCCCTGAGTGTGCTTCTCATGAATGGAATCTTCTTTTGCTGATGAGAAAACAAGAGCCTAGAGTCATTTAAGGGTTTAACTTAGGCTCATACAGCAAGTTCCCTGCAGGACAGGCCTAGAGCCTCCTGCTTAGGAGTTTGGACTTTTGTGCCAGATGAGCAACAGGCATCAGCAGGGGCCAGAGGCTTGGGAGGAGCTCAGATGGGCCTGTAGGGGCTAGCCTAGTGAGCTCACTGCCGGCGTGTAGACGTGTCCCCAGAAGGCTCCAGGTAGCCTCTTGTTACTTTTGTGTATACAGATCTCACTGAAGGAAGATGCTGAGCTACACTCATGAGCTCAGCTCTGGGGGAAGCCACTGTCACAGCTCTCTAGGAACTTGTAGAACCTCTCTCTGCAAAGCTCCTTAGGCACTGTCTGCTAGTGTGAGGGAAGGGGTGGTGGAGGGAGCTGTCACCTGAGTTGGGAACATCCCTGGTCTGTTACTATGTTCTACTGGGGGCCAGGTCCACACTGTGAGTCCTACTCACGTCCTCTGGTTGGTGGGGAACTGAGACAGTTGGTTCTCTGAACGGGTTAGATACGGAGAGATAGACTTTGACCTCTGGAGCCCTGCCCTTAGGTTCAGGAGAGTGGAAGTTACCCGTGGTGGGCATAGGTGTTGGCAAGTGACAAGTAGAACACATGCTGATGTAGGTGTTGTCTGGTGCAGAATGGCATCCTGCTGTAGTCTACAGCACCCCAGGACTAAAGCAAGGTATCAAGTTGGTGGCCATGCTGTCTGCTGGCCTGGTTTGTCTCAGCTTCTCCAGGAGTCAGGAAGGGGAGCATGCATAGCTGTTGTTGAATCTGACCCAGGAGGGTCCCAATGCAGGTTCCTGGGCTGAGACCCTGGCTGTGCTCAGGGCCACACTGGACCTTCCTGGTGGCAGTACCAGTCTGTGAATCCCAATGTGGTTGAGGAAGGAGGCCCTGAGGACCAGCTGAACATGTGGAACTGTGACACAGACCTTGCCCCTGATCTTGGCTCACCTTCGGCACCCTCCTGACATGTCTGCATTCCTCCCCACACCTTCCGCCTTGAGGATTACTGGAGCTAGGTTTTTCATAGGCTTGTGGCTTGGGAGGAGCAAGGGTGCTGTCCTTGTTGCTGTGCTGGTAAACCACCCAGTCTTTTCCTATTCCTAGGTGATAGCTGTGGTCATGGACATGTTCACTGACGTGGACATCTTCAAGGACCTGCTGGATGCTGGCTTCAAGAGGAAGGTGGCTGTGTACATCATTGTGGATGAGAGTAATGTCAAGTATTTCCTGCACATGTGCGAGCGGGCCCGCATGCACCTGGGGCACCTCAAGGTGAGCTGCCTTCCCTTGCTTGGGCAGCTGGAGGGCAGGGAGTCATTTAGTCAGTCAACAAACATTGTCTTGTAGACAGTGCCTTATACCAAACAGTATTCAGTCATCCTGGAGCTTTCTGCCAGGTGGTCACACAACTTGAATGCCCTGAGGGATAAGATATTTACTACCTCCAACAGGCAGATAAGATAAACACAGATCTAATGCTTTCAAACAGGTGCCAGAGCGCCTGCCAGATACTGTGTTAGCCATGCCACATAGGTTTCCTGTCTGCCTGCATACCTCTGGTGACAGGTGTGTGCTCACTGCCTCCACAAGAGGCTCTTACCGTATCATCTGCTGAGCTCTGACTCTCAGGAAGTCCTTCACTGGGCTAGCCCCAGTTTATCTCATTAGTTCTGCTGGCTGTTTTTAGGATCTGGCTCAGACATAGGGAACACTCTCATGCCAAGGTTGGGGTTGGAATCGACTTGAGATCCCTAAGCAGAGCAGGGTAGATCTTCCAGAATGAAGATACAGTGGGACGGAGATGGAGAGGAGAAAGCCAATGCCTGGTTCTTCGGCTTTGCTTTGCTGTGTCTGAAATCCTGTTGCCTACCATTCTGTGCTCCAGGATTTCATTGGTCTGATGGCTAGGTAAATCCTCCTGTGTGGCTAGGCTCTTCCACTAAGATCCCCTAGCAGCTATGTACAGCACATGTCCCCAAGTACAAAGAAGTCTGCAGAACCAGCTGGTCACTCAAGCCATTTTCCATAGTTTAACTTATTAAAACTCCTGACAACCTGAGTAGCACGGAGCTGTCATTCCCAGTTTGTAGATGAAACAGTGCTGGTGTCACTGCCAATAAACTAGAGATGAGGGCCAAGTGCCCCAGGCTAGAGGCCTGTGATTGGAACACAGATTCCAGATGGTCAGCACACAGGGCTGGTGGCAGGGCTTGGAACCTGTAATTTGTCAGCATTTGTCAAGGCCCCCTGCGGAGCCTTTCAAGTGGGTGTGAGATCTCTGCTGTGCTACCAGTCTCTAATTTCAGGGACTTCTTCATGTGGTCTCCTGGTAGGTTGACCCTAAGCCTCACACCTGCCTGGCATGTAATTAGCACCTGAAAGTGGCTCTGGGTGGCAGACAGCTCATACCAGAAAGAGCCATTGTGTACAAGTTCAAAAAAGATGACTTGGGACTTGGCTGCTCCATGGACCAGTGGCATCTCCAGGAGCTTCAGGAAGGTCCCCACTCTATGCTTTGGACACACTGATGGTGCTTAACACGTATGTCACTCGACACATCACCCTCTTAAGAGAGGCAGACAAGAGCTGGGACCTGTAGCTGCCAAGGGACATCCTCACCCAGGTTGGCTGCTTGGAGGCTCTGGCCCCAGAGTGTCTGAGGGCCTCTTTTTTCTTAGTTTCTCCTTGGTCTGAGGTTGTCTGAACTGTAGGACTTGGCTCCGTGGTTATAAGGCTCTCTGCCTGTGGCTTTATGAGGGTATCCGAGCCAAGACACTTGTAGCTGTTCAGACTAGGCTCTCACAAGAGAGATAAGGAGCCAGTAAGAAATTGGCGTGACAAGGAGAGTACAGGTCTGTCTTTCAGAATTCTCTGGTGCTGCCCACATGGGCTCCCTGCCCACTGACCACTGTGGGACTTGGCTCCTAGAGTTGCTTTTGAGTGACAGTTCAGGATAGTAAGGCTGAGGAGGTGTGCAGCTGACAGTCTGGTGTTAAGACGGGGGCTATGGGAGGCTTGCCCCACCCAACTATTAGCTTTCAGCTGTTGCAGGATCATCAGGCCAGGAGGGCAGCTCACTGGATTCAGTAGCCTGTCCAGTCACACCCTCTTGCCTTTCTTTCTGGAGAGGTGACCATGTCTAAAAGACATGTTTCTAGGAGCCAGACACCTTCATGGGCAAGAAGTGACCCCAGCTTCTTAATTCTCATCTGTACCAGCCTCACCATGGCCCTAAGCAAGTGGTCAGAGGTTCTTGTGAGCACAGCCCTACCAGGTGTCACTGTGGAGAGCCTGCCCTCCTGGCCAGCTTCCCTGCCGTGGGCTGCCTGGGTCTGGGCCTGTTTCAGTGTTTCAGGATTACTTCCTGTGCTGGTAAACCATGGGCTGCTCTCAGCCACCCACTGCCCTGTCCCAACCCTGTTCCAACCTGCTCCAGAGCCTGTAGGACCAAGATACGGATAGCTGTGGCAGGGTCACATTTGTGACAATGGGATATCAGGCACCAGACATCAAGTGCCCTGTCATCACACCATAGGTAGTTACTGGCTCTGGTCCTCTATTGTTCATGTGGGAAATGGGCCCATCTCCATGCCTTCCTTTTTTTTTTTTTAATTTACTTATTTTTATTTTATGTATGTTGGTGTTTTGCCAGTGTCTATTCTGTGTGAGGGTTTCAGGTCCCCTGGAACTGGAGTTACAGATAGTTGTGAGCCACCATGTGGGTACTAGGAATTGAACCCTGGTCCTCTGGAAGAGCAGTCAATGCTCTTAACTGCTGAGCCATCTCTCCAGCCCTCGGCAGGGTTATTGGGCAGAGCACAAGAGACTGTGGTGGGCATGAGGGATTCAGAGGTTCCTTTGGCCCTGTGTGGTTAGGGACAGTGCTTCTAACACACCCCAGCTCTCTTCCGAGTGCCAGGTGGCTTCCAGTTTTTTCAAAATAGTGATCTGGTAGGAGCCATCCATTCTTGCCAGCAGTTATGTTAGTATAAGGACTGACCCTTTTCCCAGTCCCCACATGAAGGGGACTGACATACATTGCCTCTTCCAATGTGCGGGCCCCAGCTGCTTCAGGGACCACCATCTACTGGCCCTGAAGGCAGTAAGGACATGAATCCCCCACATTACAAATGGACAGTAGGCCTTGTAAAGAGTACCTAACCTTTTGACTTTATCTCATCCCAGGGTCATAGGCCTAGGACAGTGACAAGGTCTTATATTGGGGTGACCCCAATGCTAAGAGCTACCCATGAGCCAGTGGGAGCCAGGCCACAGCTGTGAAGGACCTATTGATGTGAAAAGCTCCTTGGCCTGTGTAGGCAAACTGGAAAAACCAGCAGCCACCTGAGCTGACTACATAGCCAGCAAGCAAGGATACACCAGCCGTCCGAGAGCCATGGGAAGACACATGGTGGGGACACCTGACTGGGTACAAAGACCAAAGCTATGTCTAGGCTCTAGCTGGGATTGCTGAGGAGAGTAGAGGGGAAGCGGGGAGGAGGGGGTACTAGACCTCAGCCTCTGTCCCTTCCTGAGTAAACTCATGTCCTGCCTTCTATGGTTAGGCTGGGGCCACTTATGGGGCTTGTATCTGGGGGCCAAGAGGCTCACCTCACTGAGCTGTTATGAATCAGGGTACTATTGGCATCAAGTAGGTAGAGACAGGGCTGTTATTAAGCATCACAGTGTCAGTACAACCTGACAGTGACCTAGGGAAAGGGCCTGGAGTATTAACACCAAGGCTTAGAGCTGGGTAAGTCCCAGCTCACAAGGGACTTCCCATTGAATATCATGTTTGTTCATGAGTCAAGGTGAGAGGTGCAGGATGAGCTATTGCTTTGCCTCCTACCTCAACTCACCTCCTTGCACTTCCTGTGGTCCAGGAATGGCTGACTGACACTTTTACCCTGCTAAGATCAGGAGTGTCATCTGCTACATCACACTGAGACACAAAAACTCATCACTTCCCTTGCTGGCCACCAGGTATGGCTAGCAGTTCTGCTTTCCCTCAACAGTCCAGGCTATCCTAGATGTGCTACAAAGTTCATATCCCAGAGTGTCCCCAATGAGAACTCAATCCCTTCCACAACTCCCTGCAGGTCCCTCAGCCCCAAGCTGCAGGTGTCCCAGGAAGACAGGCACATGCTGCATTGAGGAAGCTGAGGTGTGGAGAGGCTCAGCCAGTATATGGAACCGTGTCTGAGCCACGTAGTCCTGAGTTCCAGAATGCCCGGGGAAGCCTGATGGGACCAGCACAGTGGACCCCAGCTTGGTGTCCAGCCTGACTCACCTCCGCTTTCTGCCTTGCCCAGCTCAACTCCATTGTGTCTTATGGAGGTCTGAAAGAGTCTAAGGACCCTCCACCCGCCTGCCCATCCCCAACCAGGGGCACTCCAGGACCTGAGACAATGCAGCTTTGTGGGATCCTCCACCTCTGCTCACGCGAGCCCAGACACCTGAGACATTACCTCATCTGGGCCAGGCCCATGGGGCGAGGCTACCAGGAACCAGGAGGCCGAGGGTGGGGGGCCTGATGCAAGCCCCTGCCTGCTGCCCAGCCCCAGTGGTAGATGAGCCGATGGGTTCAGTGCCAATCCCCACTCTGCAGACAGCCTAGAGAGGGGGAGGGCCAGGGTTTTGTTTAGTATCACACAGTAGGTCACAGGCTTGCCTCTCACATGGCTGGGTTACTCCAGGATGAAAGTTACTGCTTTCTGAGCCCTTCATAACGACAAAAGTTTGGGGTGAGTAGACAGACACCTGTGAAAGAAGTATGCAGGCTAGTTGCCTAGTTGAGGTGCATGGCCCCAGCACACAGTGTTGTATGGTGAGACCACAGGACGCTACAGAGCTGGGTTGTGGTTGGCACAGGTGACAGGGAAAACCTCTGAGGTCTTTGTTCCAACCTCTGGTCCCTGAGCGTGCAGTGTGTTAGGTACAAAGTCACGAGTGCTAATTGTCCTGGGCCCTGGCCAGCTTCCTGCTGAGCTGGCTGAGGGCAGGCCTGTGGACAGGCGGGGCCAGGGTGAGCTTGGCCCTGGAAACAGCTTATCTGCCTTCTAGGATGGGCCCAACAACAAGACAGTTAATTGTTCACCTCACAGCTGGGTGGACATCATGTGGGGACTCACCCAGAGCCACCCCTATCAACTTCTGTGGACACACTCGGGGCCACCAGTGGAGTGTGGGAAATAGCAAGCCCTGGATAGGAGACTGCAGTGGGTGGCATGCTCATTCAGACCACCTCCCTGTATGCACCAGCTTCCCTGTTCTCTGCCTCCTGTATGCCCATTTATGTGTGCGTCCTCTCCACATGCTAGCACCGCTTTTGACATTCAGGTCTAGTGTGTACTCTGTCGAGCCCTCCAAGGCTCTTGCTGCCCACAGACAAAGCAAGCAGGGCCTCTTTCATTAGAGTCAGGCCCAGCAGTGCAGACAGCCTGCTCTTCCGCTGCCCAGCCTCTGCATCCCTCCCTTGGGGCGCTTGCCCTCCTACCTTGCCCCACGTCATCCTTTCCTGGGAGCCTCCCAGCCCCTACCTTCATTCACTCCTCTGCTTCTGGGCATTCCAGGTTGTTGTTTTGACTCCCTGCCTCACTGCCACCTCCACAGTAGCACCCTTGTCACTGCCATCTCTGTCTGCCACTGGGGGCCTCAACAGGGGTCAGTGAACAAACGAGCATGTGGGCAGTTAGTAACCTGGAACCACTGAGTGGGAGAGAGCGCAGACGGGCAAGTCATGGCTCAGTCTGACAAAGACTGTGTCACCAGCCAGTGTCTGAATCCAGAGCTCCCACCAAGTGAACCTCATGAAGTAGACCAGTCAGGAAGCTCTGCTGAGCCTTAAGCCAGATGGACCCCAGGTCCCTACCTGTTGGCAGTCCCTTTATGCTTAGATTCAGTCAGGCTTCCCTTGTCCCTGCGTCCCTTGGACTCAGCAATGGGTCCTGTAGCACCCATGCTCTGGATGGTTCTGGAGGCACCGCACTGAAGAGAAATTCCAGCAGTCTGTGGCTCCGCTTTCTTTCTGGACCTCCATGAGCTCTTCTGGGCTCTGAGGGCTTTTTCCTGCTGGCGCTAAGCCAGGCTGTGTGGTAGAGACTGAAGTTGACCATTTATGAGACCGTCCCTGGAGCCAGACCATGCCCCATCGTCAGAGAAAGAGTTTTCTCTGAGTGCCTCCGAAGGAGCCTGCTCAGCAGGGTCGGTGACATGGGATGCAAGAGTGGGGAGAGGCCTGTGGTCAGTCATCCTGAAAGACCCTGGATGTGTTAAAGTTCTATCCCCTTTGCGTGGCCCCACTGTCCAGATACCCTTCTCCACTTTGCACCTCACTCCCGGTGCTTGATCCCTACAAACTGCCTCCAGGCTCTGGACAGTCTGCTGCCCTGCCTGTGAAGTCAGTGTCTGTAGCTGTCTAATTCTGCCTCCCTGTCTCCCCACACAGAATCTCAGGGTACGCAGCAGCGGGGGAACAGAGTTCTTCACACGATCAGCCACCAAGTTCAAGGGTGTCCTGGCCCAGAAGTTCATGTTTGTGGATGGAGATCGGGCTGTGTGTGGCTCCTACAGGTGATTCTCCTCTGCAATTTGGGGAGGAGTTGCCTCTGGTTTGCAGCTGGTTTCTGCCCTTAATCCTTGCATGTGACACGCTGGTTATTCCAGTTCATTGCTCTCAAAACTGCTGAGCTGTGTGCAGGACTGGGTCCACCCACCGTCTGTGGAGGCAGGCAGGGAGGCCTTTTGTCCAAGCAGGTTGTTGTTCTATCCCACACAGTCTCTGTCCCAGGGGTAGGGTGGGCTAGGTCACGACGAATTTGCTCAAGACCTCTACAAAGTCACTCTAAGAGCCTTCTCCAGGGCCAGAGCCAGCTTTGCACTGTCACTCTTGGATTGATGACAGCAAAGACACCAATGACAGCCACCAATGACAATTGGGTAGTTCCTGGTGCCTGCAGTTGCAGTGGGCATTCTCATGCTGCCTTCATGAGTCTAGAAGAGCCCCAGGGGTTTGCTGGGGGAAGGCTAGACATAGGCTCCCAGACTCAGGTTTGACCCCTTTTCTGCCCCATGCCACCTGTGTTTTTATCCTAGGGCCCAGTGACCAGTCTGACAAACCCCAACTAGAGTATACACTGCCAATGTCCACTGCCTCAGGCCAGGGCCACTCACTAAATCAGGGAGGCACATCTGCCCTGTACCTGACTACCTATCCTGCCTTTATATTGTAGCTTCACATGGTCAGCTGCAAGGACCGATCGGAATGTGATCTCTGTGCTGTCTGGCCAGGTAGTAGAGATGTTTGATCGGCAGTTCCAGGAGCTGTATCTTATGTCCCAGAGTGTCAGCCTCAAGGACATCCCCATGGAGAAGGAGCCAGAGCCAGAGCCCATTGTGCTACCATCTGTGGTGCCCCTGGTACCCACAGGCACTGTGGCCAAGAAGCTTGTCAACCCCAAGTATGCACTTGTCAAGGCCAAGAGTGTGGATGAGATTGCCAAGACTTCCTCTGACAAACAGGAGGTTACAAGACCCCCTGGGCTGCGGGGCCCTGCAGTGGCTGAGCGCCCAGGGGATCTTTCTGAGCTGCTACCACCCGTCCACCCAGGGCTGCTCAACCTGGAGAGGGCCAACATGTTTGAGTACTTGCCCACATGGGTGGAACCAGATCCAGAGCCTGGCAGTGACATCCTGGGCTACATCAACATCATTGATCCCAACATCTGGAACCCTCAACCCAACCAGATGAACCGCATCAAGATTCGTGACACAGCCCATGCCAGCACCCAGCACCAGCTGTGGAAGCAGAGCCAGGGAGTCCGTCCCTGCCCAGAACCATGCCCTCCCCCAGAACCCAGGGACTCCCAGGATGTGTTCCCAGCTGAGAATGGCTTTCCCCAGGGGAACCCTGAACCACAGGCTCCTGTACCTAAGCCCCGGACTGTCCCTGTGGCAAGTGTACTTGCCCAGGATGGTAGTGATATTGGCTGGGCCCTGGATACCCCAGAAAAGGAGACAACTCAAAATGGGATAGACCCCAGGCTACCAAGCACAACCAGCGAAAGCGAGGTCCCGCAGCAGCAGTTATCTGTGATGCAGGATGACCCTGATGGCCTGGAGACAGGACTCCCCAATGGGCTGTATGATGAGGATGATGATGATGATGACTATGTGACCCTCAGTGACCAGGACAGCCTCTCGGGCAGCTCTGGTCCTGGCCCTGGCCACCGGCGACCCTCAGTGGCCTCATCCATGTCAGACGAGTACTTTGAGGTGAGGGAGAGATCAGTACCTCTCCAGAGACGCCACTCAGAGCAGATGACCAATGGACCAGGCCACCCACCCCGACGACAGCTGAGTGCCCCTCATGTAACCAGAGGAACCTTTGGTGGTCACCTGAGTGGGCCCCTGTGGTCCCAGGGTCGGAGCAGAGAAGATGTAGATGCATCAAGGATACAGGCACAACGCCCCATGGACAGGCAGGCTCAGGTGGGTCTGCTCCCTCATCCCCAGGTGTTCTGTAGTTACCCCAAGAGCCCAAAATGCCCATGTCCTGGGACACTGTATCCTTGGCTCCAGTGACATCCCTTGTTACAGACAGAGATGAGAAATGGGGAAGAGTGGAACTACACAGGGCCATGTGGCTGGCCATTAGTAGGCTGGAGATTCTCAGTCCTAGAGTCTCCAAAACAACCTTAAAAACACACATTTCCACATATTCTCAGCTCCCACATACCCAGAGTTACATAGTCTGATACAGCCGACCAGGTGAAAGGTACAGACCCTAGTCTGCAGACAAGGCTTAATGGCTGGTCACAGAGATGTGAGTCCCCCTTGTCTGAACTTTATGCTAAGCTGCCTCCCTGTATATTTCTTTGTGCTCCTAAGGGACACAAAGAGTCCCTTTCTCTTCCATGTTGGGCAAGAGCAAATCCCTCCTTTGTCACAGTGGCTTTTGTAGACTAAATCCTTAAAGCCTTGGGTGTCCTACTGCTGCAGGCATGGCCACAGAGCCCATCCTACCTGGGAAGAGTACTCGGCTGATCATGCCTGGCATGATCATCAGGCCCATGGGAAGCATCTTCAGGTAGCTGGCTAGAATGGAGCCTGCCTTGGCATGGTTCAGGTTCCGGGCAGACAGGGACCGCTGCACAATAACCTGGGGCACAGGGGAAAAGACATGAAGACTCTCAGCCTTGGGGATACCTGTATCAGCATCTCCTTCGTGGGCCTCATGAGGTGACACAAGGTAGATGCAGTGGTATTATCCCTAGACCACCTAAGATGACCAGCCAGTGTGCCAGCACAGCTGACATCCCACCAGAGTGCTCACCCTTCTGCTACACTTATCCCAAGGAAGTGGTCTCTAATTCCACGCAGCAGGAAGCATGGGCTCCCTGGTGTGTGTCAGAGCCAAGGGGGCCTGAGTGTGCCAGACTCCCAACCCACTCCCGCCCCCCACACATCCTGGACCCTCCTAAACACAGACATTCCTATAAATCCTGGGAGAAGTTATACTGACTATATGACAGGCAGAGCCCTAAACCCTAGGCTTCTTGTACTTCAGTAATAGTGATGGTTGCTAGATACTGCCTGAGAGCACCGTCTCTGAGGACCTTAGGTAGCTCCTGATGGCCTCAGTTTCCAGATCTGCAGGATGGGGGTGGGTACATGAATAGGACATTTGAGTCCCCCCTCAGGTCTGATATTTGATTCTACTGCAGTTGGAACTCTTTTTCCTTCTTTTCCTTCTGTTTTTGAGACAGGGTCTTACTCTGTAAAGCCCAGGATGGCTTGGAGCTTAACTATATAGTCTATGCTGGCCTTGAACTCACAACAATCCCTCTGTCTCAGTCTCCCAAATGGGATTTAAGGTATAGGTCACCACATCTGGATTTGATTCTGGAGAAAGTGGGAGGTTGGGGTGTATCTGTGATACACCTTGCTTCACAAAGGTTCCCAGCAGCCTTGTGGGGCCAGCACTTGCAGATGTTACAACTCTGGGTGACAGAGCAGATGTTCTGATGGCATAGCTTCTTCACCAGGTTATACAAGTGTAACTCTGAAATGTGTCTTTCCTGTGCTATTCTGCTCACTGTCAACACCTGACTCACAGATAGAAAGTAGCTGTTCTTGTTCACTTCCTTCACACGTGGCAGCTAACACTGACCCTGGGCAGCTGGCCCTGTGACAGGTGCTGTTGTCCCAGGTGTCTCTGAGTATTAGTGAACAGCAAAGAGAACAGTACAGGGTACCCCCCCGCCGCCACGCTCACTCCCCAACTTGCTTGTCCCTCCTGGGGAGATGTGTGCTCCCGTCCCTGGCTTGGCCATTTAACCTTTCAGGCCTGCATCCCCTGATCTGAACATGGATCACCACCACCCAACCAAGTATGGCTGGCCACTTTGGTATGGGAGCTGCTGGGCTGGCTCCTCAGGCCCTGGGTTGCCATGCACTTGGAAGTTCTTAGCTGTTTTTGTAGTCATGGCTGTGTTAGAAGATGCTGCTGACCAACAGGAAGATAGTTCTCCTCTTGTCACACATATCAGCTGGGCACAGAAATCAGGAGCCTCCTATGCTTACAGGATCCCAGGAGGCCTACTGTGTACCCTTCTGCTTTATACCCAGGGCAGTGAGGCCTTGGAGGGGTGACAGAGCCCCACTGGGTTTCATTTGCTATTGTTCTCTTTTCTTTTCTCTCCCTGACCCCTTTTTCTTTTTTTAAAAGACAGGGTCTCACTATGTCACCCTGGTTGACCTGGAACTCTGTGTAGACTAGACTAGCCTTGAATTCACAGAGATCTGCCTGCCTCAGTCTCTCAAGTGCTGGGGATTAAAGGTATGTCCCACCATGCCAGCCTGCCATTGGCTTTCTGATAACAAAATGGTCAGTACTGTGGGTGGACCTGTAGCTAGGGAAAGGCGTGTAGTTCAGCATGCAGGGGAGAGTTCAGTTACACCCTCCAGTGCCAGTGAGAGTCATTTGGAGTGCAGGGTCTGTGTCTTAATACCAACACCTGGCATCCTGTAGCAAACCTGGCTCAAGGTGAGACTAGGGAGTCAGGGCTGGTGCTGTCACCACCTAGGATCAGCAGGGGCCATCCTCTGTATTCCTGGTTAACCTTTTCTAAGCCTCTTGGGCTCCTTTATCTGCACTCACTCAGCCAAGAGGGCAGGATAGATGCTGACTCATTGGCCTTCACGGGAAATGCTTCCGAATGGCATTCTACCCAGAGAGTGGGGCTAGGCTGGGCCTGCCCAGTGGGAGGAAGCAAGAGGAGGCAGGGACTAGGGGCTCATTTAATGTCCTAGCAGGCCTCCAGACTGCCTTTCATGTTCCTCAAAGGAAAAAGGTAGAGCCTGCTACAAGGTACCTGAGAGGCCTGGACAGGAGTAAAAGCCAGATGGGAGCCTTAGGCATCTAGGGTACCAGAGGAGAGCAGCCCTGCTTGAGAGCAACAGGCTACCAAGTGGAAATGAAGGCTCAGCCTCCCAGTACCTCTGTCACCTCCCAGCCCATAGAGATTCCCACTTTGGAAATCCATGTGAGATATTTTTCCATTTTGTACACATCAGGTCTGTCTCTGGGCCTTGATGTTCAGCCTGTGAGTGGAGCTGGCCCTGCTCGACTCACAGGGAGGCAGGTGTGTGTGCACAAGATCCTTTGTAAACTGTCACAGTCCTCACTAGCTGCTGGCCACGGCCTGGTTGAATTGTCCTATGGTGGGCTCAGTGTGACTGGGGCTCTAGTCATGAGTGATCATTAGTGGACCTATGCCCACCACCCTTCCCTGCTCCACTTCTCCAGGTCATCTGGAGGTTCATGATGAGGAGAGGTCAGAATGACTTCAATCCTCATGGGACATCCAGGCTCAGATGGAGACACTGCTAACAACAACCCACTCTGGACCCCCATTCATATCTAACCCTGTTTTTAGATGGGTGGAATGGGGCACAAACCACAAAGGGAAGAACCAGTCCGTATTACAGATGAGGAGACTGAGGCACTGAATGGTTAAACCCTCTGATGAATGTCAGAGGCAAACCAGGTTCTGTCTGGTTATGCAGCAAGAGCCCTGTTAGCCCTCCCACCACGCTATCCAGGACCTCACTCTTCTTTTTCTCTTCAGGGCCAGCATTTACACCGACATGGAAGCACTACCTCAAGGACCCCAGGGCCTCCCCGTTACCGGCCTGCTGCTGATGGTACCCAGAGCTCTTCCAAGAAAGCAAGCCCAGTCACAGCAGGCCCCCACCACTGGCAGCCCAAGGGTAGCCCAACACCCAGAGTGTTACCAGATCCTGGGAGCCCAAGACCAACCCGAAACACTCGCCTCCGAGCAGAGCTCAGGGCCACTGAGGAACATCCCAGTCCCTTCGGAATCCCATACTCCAAATTGTCCCAATCAAAGCACCTGAAGGCCAGGGCAGGTGGGAGCCAGTGGGCCCCATCCGACTCTAAGCGCAGGGCCCGAGACCACAAAGAACCCTAGCAGCCTAGATGGACCCAACCCCACCCCAGAGGGCAGCAGGTGGGGAGTGGGCAATGTTGGTGCTCACCTGATCAGTGCACCAGTACCAGGTAGCCATGATGGTCAGACCAAAGGTCATCCCAGTCCATGGGAGGTCTCCTGTGGAAGGGTCCCGGAACATATGCATGGCGTCTGCCCGCGGCAGGTGGCAGGTGGTGTTGGGGATGGTCCTAGAGGGGATGGCCTGGGCATACGCCGCCTCCAGCTGCTCATAACCACCGATCTGGTTGAAAGCTGGAGAGTTGGGCAGAGTGGGTTGGTTTTGGGTGGTCCTGACTCCCAGGATCCTCCTACCCTCATCTCACAGATAACTTCATGCAGCAAACTGGAACCCCTACCTCATCTTTTCTGCTCCAGGAAGGGTTGAGGTTTAAAAAAAGAAAAATGGTGAAATAGAGTATTTTATTTGTATTTAACTATTAAATGAGCATTTTGCACATGGGCCCAGTGTCCTGTAGGCCAGCAGAATTCATGGCTAGTGTCTGGAAGTCTGCTGGCCTTGGGTCTGGGGTTCTCTGCCAGTCTTTGGACTGGCCCTTCAAAGAGGTGGAAGTGGTTTTCTCTGTGTTTGAGTCATCGAGTATTGAAGCCATGACCTACACTTTTGAAGGCTGTGACTTCACTAGAGCTAAGACACTGCTGGCATTGTGGCCCTATCCTTCCAAGACACGGAAGGAAGGCAGAGGCTCCTCAGAGCCTTATGGCAGGTCTAGCAGGTAGGGCTCAGGCCAGGGGTCTTTCCTCTGAGTTCAGAACGTGTCCTATCTACCTCAGGGTTGGGTGGTGCAAGGCCAAGCCAGACCTGGCTGTGTCTGTAGTCACTGCCCTCTTGTCTGGCCTGTATCTGACCATTAGGACCCTCACCTTTAGTAGGTCCTGGAGATACAGGGGTTGCTACCGGAGGGTGGGGGGAGGAACACACCTGGGTGTAGGGCAGCTTCTGGCATCTTCCCAGGCCCCTTTTCCCAGCAGGGTGTGGAGCTAGGAGCCCAGGTAGGTTAGGATCTGTTTCCCCAGGAGTCTCTGTGAGGAGGCCCAGAGCCTGAGCCGAGGCTTCACCTTTAAAGCCACCTACTTTGAGACCTGTCTTTGCTCCCTCCCCTGCTGTTTCCCTCCCAGGGCATGAGTAGAACTCCCTTGTCCGTTTCCAAACTAGTGTTACCTGTCCAGCATACCTCCCTCCCTGCAGGCTTTTGTCTGGCAGGAGACAGCAACACCTCCTAGGACTCTATACAAGATTTTAAGCACTGGAGGAAACACCTCAGCAGTTTTGTGGTCTGCTAATTGTGTGCTGCACAGCTGCCTGCTGTGGGGCCTGCCCAGCCCTGAGGGAGGCTAGTCAGCGCCTCCCCACTGCACCCCTGTAGGCGGGAGGAAGCAGCCCATCAGCCTAGGATGGCTTAGCCTGTAGAGCTCTTCAAGGTACAGGGACAGCCCACCCATGCCCAGCCCCGGGACCTCACCTTTGACTGCCAGAATGACAGCACCCACCATCATGATGACTGTCTGCAGGGCATCTGTGTATATCACAGTGATCAGGCCCCCTGCAAGAAACAAGGTTGCTGGAGTGAGCATCCCAGGAGAGTCTGACATCACCAAAGCTGCTGGTGGGTCTCTGTTCTTGCAGATGGGTGAACTGCACCAAAGTACTTGAGCGGTTAGCCAGGCCCCAGATTCCCACCTGACCACCTGTGAACTGGCCATTATCAGTCTCCCTGTGCTGTGAGGTTTCTCCTGCACAAATCCCTGGCTCCCCAGAACCCGTACCTGCAATGGTGTACAGGGCCGAAATGGCGAGTGTGAGGATGGTGGACAGGTAGAAGTTCCAGCCCAGGCAGATGTGGACAAACAGGGCTCCTGCATACAGGTCAATCTGGGGAAAGCAGTTGGCAGAAGTCAGACGTTACAGTGAGATACAGACAGGGCTCAGAGTTGGGGTGCTGTACTCACTGGCTTTGTGACCTGGCCTGGGTGTGGGTGTCCCAGGGAGGAGAAATAGAGACCCTCTCCCAACTGTTCACTACCTGGTGGGGTGATTGAGGATGGGGGAGAGCTGACTCTGGTCAGCTGTGTGTCATGTTCAGATGTATAGCGGATGTTACTGTCACAATAAAATTCAAAGTGGCCAGTGCCCATCAGAGAACAGTGTTGTCATTGAATTTGGCTTCTACCCGGGGGATGTGAAAGAGCCTTGTCCCCTCTGCTCCATAAGGGACCATGACAAGGACTCATCTGAGAGGAACTCCAGAGACTCATAGAGACGACATGTCCATCTCCCTCACACCTCTCCCTGCTGGCTCCTCCTTACGTTTAAGAGACCTAACCATCTGGAAATTCTAACCTGGTCTTTCTGCTTTCATTTGGGCCCCTGGCTTTGAGCGTGTGTAGTGGGGAGCAGAGTGATATAGTTAAAGACGGGAGCTGACGGGGTCAGCTTTCAGCTTGAGCAGAAATGTTGAGGAGAAAGGACTCTTCAAGACCCTATTTAGTATGACTGAAGAGGCTGAGGTTCATGGGGGTTGGGGGGGAGACTTCTCAAAGCCTGATATCTGCACCTGGCATCTCCAGGTGAGACTTGGCCAGGAGAAAGGGTGGACATAGGAGACCGCTGGAGAGCCAGTGATTCTGAAAGTCCCCTTCCTGGCCGCTGCCCAGCCACTCAACGTCCAGCGCTGTGCCACCTCTAGCCCTCAGCTCCTAGTCCCCTGGGCCTCGAGCTCTCTGCTTCCCGTCTCCTAGGCTCCCCTTTGTGAGCCACAGCATCACGCCTTGTCTGTGGTTGTCCTTCCTGCCTTCCATGGGAACAGCTGAAAGGGATTGGCACAGAGGTGTAAGGTAGAGCCCTGCTCATCATCCAGGAGAAACTCTACTGTCCCAAGGGAGACCCAGGGCACTGGTAAGGCCTGCCTGAACACCCACTGCCTGGCCTAAGCTTCAACCTTGTACTAATAGCTACAGGGACCTAGGTCTGTCCTATGTGGCCCTGTCTTGTATCCTTTGAGCAGGTCACCTCCCTCCTGGGCCTGGGCCATCTTGGTCCTTATCTGTTAAGCAGGTACTGGTGGATATGAGCTGGGATAAGTGGAACAAACTTTCTTCCAGCAGCGAGCCAGAAGCACTCAGCCTTTCATTCCTGCAGCTCCCCATTCCACAGCCTGTCACTCATTAGCTTGGCATTAATGGTCCATTAGATGAGGGCCCTCCCTGGGGCTCACTGTCTTTTGTGCCGAATTTCCTTAGTGGTCTTGGGGAAGCCACAGAGTCTAACCTAATTCCTTAAAATATAGGTGGGGAGATGGAGGCCAAGAGAGTGAAGGAACTTGCCCATCATAGCGAAACTCAGAGACATAGCCCAAAGGACAGTACTGGATGTCCATGTCCTGAAGAAAGGGCCATTCTCAGGTCTGAGGCAAGTCAGCCCTCTGCTACTGCTGCAGTGGGTTCTGACTTGTTCACACTCACCCAATCACAACCCCTTCTCCGGCATCACTGATGTGCGCTGCCAAACTCAACAAGGGTTCGTTGCCTAGTCTCGTACCCACCTGGTTCTCAAAGCCCAGTTGTCTCCAGGAAGCTCGTACCATATTGCCTGCCTTGACATGTTTGTGTGCCAGGCACCATCCTGAGGGTCACAAATTCAGTGGTTCCTCTAATGCTCACAGCCTCTAGCAGAGGACTGTCAATGTGGGACAGCAGTTGCCTTGCTTAAGGTCCCATGGCCATCTTTTCCTGCTGCAGGACCCTGGACCCTCAAACTTCTGGGGGAGGAACCCAGTGGCTGGGGTGCCCCCAAAGAGCTCAGGGTTGAGCTCGGCCCCACTCTGCCTCATGATGCACGAAGCACTCACAGGACAGGAGGGGTGTGAAAGAGGAAGGGGGACCCCTGCAGGGTCAGGGGCAGCTCCACTGGGCTCACAGCTCTGAGTGAACCGCTAATCTTGCCACAGGAGCTTCACGGCATCCCCACCTGATGGAAATGGGCCCTTACACTGTCTCAGGAAGTGAAGGAGCCTGGAGCAGCCCAGCCCTGGTCTGCACTCTCTTCTTGCCACCCTATTCCTTTTCTCTCTTGTGCTCCTCCATGGAACTGCACAGAATTTCCGTGACCCCTCCGGTGGTCGCCTATGTTCCCTATTCAAGGCCTTGCTGTCTCAGGTAGGAGGAAGGCACTGCGGAGGAGGACCTGTTTGCCTTTGCCATACTCTGCTTCTTGCCAGCTCCTGACACTGGGGACTCTTTCCAAATACCCATCTGGTTTTCCCTTCCTGTCTCCTGCAATCCCTGCAGCCCTGCCTGTGCTTGCCTGTGCAAGGAGAAAAAGAGGATGCCTGTACCTGCTGGGCAGAAGGCTAGGCTTCCAGGCCCAGGCTGACAGGCTCTTCTGTTTCTATTGCTACATCTATGCTTGCTTCCTCACTAGGATCCTGTCTGTGTGCAGGGTCTGTGTGGAAAGTGCACTCGGGGATGGCCTGATCACCCCACGTACATGGTAGGCACACAACAAGTGGCTTGTTTCCCTAGATTAGAGAATGGAGCTGAAGCCCACAGGCTAAACCCATCCCATGGCACTATTGTCCATGGTTGACAGGACTAAGTCAGGACACAGGCTGTGGTACTCAATGCTCAGGCAATTTATTCTCTAGACCTCCACAGGAGAAAACAAAGGAGGGGTTAGAGGTGGGAGCCAGTTCCTGGCTGTTATCTCCTTTCGTCCTAAGGGCAGGACGGGCACACAATAGCACCGGGCATTGTCAATGGAGAGAATGAGGTGGAGAGTGGATAGTTTCTGTTTGACTTATTGAGACAGGGTCTTACTCTGTAACCCAGGCTGGCCTTGAATTGATAGCAATCCTCCTGCCTCAGACTCTTAGATGCTGGGATCATAGGGATGAGTCACTACACTCACCTATGACTTTCTAAGTCAACTTTCATAATCCCAGAAAATGTCAAGGGAAGGAAGAAAGAGGGAGAGAAAGTAAGGGGGTTAGACCTGTGGAGAAAGGGACAACAGGAGAGATTTGAGAATCCAGAGAGGTAAAGGGATCCCCAGAGAAGAGTGACTGGGGGAGACACGTGCAGCCCTAAGGCACTTGTGTTCATGGAAGTGCACGGAGGCCAATATGGCTGACGTGCAGTGTGCAACTCTAGGAGAGAGAGAGAGGTAAGGTCAGTGAGGTAGCAGGAGCTGAGTGATGGATCGCTTTGTGGGCCATGGTTAGCCTTTACTGAGGGACAGTGGTGTGACGCTTCACTTCCCTATTTATCTAGATGTTAAATGACTGGCCCAGAGCCCCACCATGATGGAGCCCCATTCAGACTCTTGGCTCTGAGCTCGGTTGTGATTTTCCATACCTGCCATGTAGATCTGCATGCTGGTGCTCCTGTTTGGATAACAGCAGCAGGAGGGCCCTGTGACCTCTGCCTGGACAGGCTGTACAGACAGGCAGGGCGTTCCTGGGCTCCGTGTCTGGGCCTAGTGTGGCCCACACACTTCAAATAGCTCCACTCTGAAGCCAAGACCCAGGGCGGGCCCAGCCTCTCCCAAACCAAGCGCAGCAATTAGTGCCTCCTCCCGCTTCCCCTCAGCCTCAGCAGGCAGCTGCCTGGTGCTGAGGCAGGACCTTGACGTGACTGCTCCCCATTTACAGCTGGTAACTCAGAGTCACCCACAAGATAGAGTCTGAAGCCACATCCTGGTTGTTGTGGTTCTGACAGATCTTAGCTGACCTTGGCCTGGCCACCATAACCTTGGTGAAGGACTCAGCAGCTGGCAGATGAGTTCGTCTTTAAGGCTCTTCCTATGCGCTGTGCGTCCCTCTGCCCTCTGAAGTCCTGCCCAGTGGCCCACTTGAAGCCTCCCAGTGTAAGGACTTAGACAGAAAAGGAACCACCCTGACTCCGCCCATTTCCTTTATCCTTCATCCCCAGCTCAGCTGAGAGATTCTGCAAAGTTGGCCCTGGCCACCCCCAGCTGATAACCCCCCAGTTCTGTGACCTCTCACAGCCTAAGGCTGCAGTCTCCTGTCCCACCGCTGCCTTTCAGAACAGTTTGTCTGTCCCAGAGGCAGATGTGGCACTTGGCTGTTTTTGTGAATGTTAAACATGCCTACAGGTGTGCCCCAGTCCCCAGCACTTCTTGTGGCTGACCTAGCTTCTCCTCAGAGGTTCCTGCTCTGAAAGTGTCCTTAGTGATAGCCCACAGACACCTCTCATGAGGCCCCCTCTCTTTCCTTGGCATCCCCCCTGACCATCACATCCTTTTCTTCATTTAGGCCCAGTTCCACCTCTTCCTCATTTGAGCCCCGGCTTTGCCTGTCCTGTGTATCCATCCATCCACCTTCCACTGGAGAGTGGGCCCTGGATGGGCCAGAAGCAGACTTTCTCCACTCTGCCTGGCTTCTAGGAGGTGGGTTTGGTGGGAAAGGGTTGGAGGTGAGAGGAAGAGTAGGAGAGGAATCCCCACCGAGAGGAAACTATCATGTTCTCTGGGAACATCTAGGAAAGGCTATGCATGCTGTTGCTGATGCCCTGGGACATAGTCAGCATTCACCTCCCCAGGTCCTGACCTCCACAGGAGGCAGAGGATGAGGTTGGGCAGGCTCCCTCAGTGACTGACTCAGGCTCCAGCTCCTCTCAGGAGCCTGCTGCTGATAGAGGTTAGGCATCCCTGAGAAATTGTACTGGGCCTCCCATAACTACGGGGCCTCCCCCAAAGCCCACTGACCTCCACAACCTCAGGTTCCCTATCTGTAAAACAAGGTGCTTGCAGCAGACAGGCCCTGCGCTCCTGCTTTAAGATTGGAAGTGAGCATCCTGATTCTGATACCTCAGGGCCAGGTCCTAAGAGAAAGCTGTAGGCAGGCGGGAGGCCCAGTTGGAGCATGAAACTAGCAGGCACCATGAGGCCTTTGGCTCCCTCTAGTGGTAAGATGTGGCTCACTTTGAATAGCTCAGATCTCAGTCCCCTCCTGCCTAGCTGGGCATCAGGAGATTCTGCCCAAGTTACCCTCTCTCCCTGGCCCACCGTTTCCCTAGCTGGTGCAGTCACACGTTGCCAGATGAGCTAGTCTCTAATTCCCCTCCAATGCTTTGTGCTCTCCCAGATCCTGACAGTTTCCATGCAGGAGCAGGCTAGGGGCAACTCACCGATATCTTGGTGAAGACAGACAGCATTAGGGACAGGACAGATAAGTATGTGCGGATGCGCTGGCCACCGAAGCGCTTCTGGATGTATTCAGGCAAGGTGACGATCTGGGGAGGCAAAAGACATGAGGGTTACGTGTTCGCAAAGGAACAAGGTGAGTATTGGGGAAGGCTGGCCCCATCCAGAGGTTCTGCCTGTCCCTCCCAACTTGGTGAGAGTCAAGCCTCTGCCATGGCCCCAAGAAGAGACTCACCTCTGAAGATATGTAGATGGGCACAAACACCCATGCCAGCGCCAAAAGCACGTATGTGGCCTGTGAGGACAGAGGCATGGGAGGACTGTGGGCATAGCTCTCAATAGCCCTGCCCTGGCACACAGCCAGATGTGGCAGAGACTAGTAGTGCTGAGGCTACCCCCAGCCCCTCCTGCTTTGCTGTGAGAAGCTGGGAGCTTCTTATGGACATCTCGGGACTGCTCGGCTGCCCAGCCTTCTTTATCTACAGACCAGCTTGCTGTGGAACGCTGCCTACCACAGTCTGGCAGACCCTGACAGATACACATTGCTGGGAGGCACCCTATCCAGGGGCCAGTCAGTGTGGCTGTACCCTCTACCCCAGCCCTCTCACTGGCTGTGCCCATTCTCCAAGGCTCACATTCCACTCAAAGCCGGCCACAGCCAGGCCTCCAGCAGCGCCTGAGCCTGCCAATCCTACGAAGAGTCCAGAGCCTTCACTGCTTGCAAAGAGTGAGGCTCCAATCTGCAGGGGGAAGAACAAGTGATCACTGCGAGTCCATTACATCAGCTCCACCCGAGCCAGAAACACCTCCTCCAACCTGCCAGGTCTAAAGGGGGAGCACACCCTGTTCACATATAAGAGTCCCAGGCTCAGGTGTACATCTTGGGGTACACATAGGTAAGCCACAAGGCCAAAAACAAAAACAAACAAACAAACAAACAAACAAAAAAACCCAGAGTTTTTCAGACTCCAAAGCCCTTTATAGAACTTACAGCAGTCTGCCCCTGCGTTGCCGACCTGGGGGTCTCCTCCAGCCCAGGCTGATCCCATTGAGCTGGTGTTAGACAGGGACCTTGATTGAGGCACATCTTTATGTCCTCAGGGATGTGGATCCTGATAGAAGTTGGCCCTGAGGACAAAGGAGTAGCAAGAAAGTGGGGGAACTCACCGGCCACCAAACCATGTCTCGGCCTGCCAGGAAGTAGCCGCTCACTGTGTTCTTGTTGGCTCGACAAGCCGACTGCAAGAAAAGCAAAAGGTAGAAACTGCCATGAATGTAGGACGCTGCTGTCTCTGGTAAACGCCTGGCAGCTCCTCCATACATGGAGCATTGCAATGTGACCTGCAATGAGAGAACATGTACACACACACACACACACACACAGAGAGAGAGAGAGAGAGAGAGAGAGAGAGAGAGAGAGAGTCAGATTTAGAGTCAGAGATAGAGAGAGTCAGAGATAGAGAGAGACACAGAGAGAGAGAGAGAGAGAGAGACAGAGAGACAGAGAGACAGAGAGACAGAGAGACAGAGAGACAGAGAGAGAGACACACACACACAGAGAATGTTCACAGTACCATTATCCAAAAAAAGCCCAAAGTCCAGCAATTGATGAAGAAACCAAACAGGCATATCCACACAATGGAATATTATTCAGCCAGGAAAAGATACGCAGTTAGCCTGTGTCCGGTTTATTTCTGGTTTCAGAGTTAGGCTATATTACTTTCCTAAGGCAGAATGATCATTCCTACTGGTCAAGCAAAAGGGGTTGGTTTTACAGATGGTTAAAAAAAAGGGGGTAGCAACAAAACCTCTAAACTGTTAACTCCAAAGTAACTGTCCTTTCGAGGCAGGGTAGGAGCAGGGACCTTGGGTTCCTTTAGGTTTTTGGTGCAAGGAACAAGGCAGGGGGAACTGTATTTGGCATTCAGATGGAAACTGGCCTATTTCACAGGCACCAGAGCCTCTTCCTTCTGATGTCTTAGAGGGTCAAGGAAGAAGCCTCTTTCACACTAGGGAACTTAAGTGTGACTGTCTCCATTTTGTTTTTTAGAATTTCTATCTTTATTTTATGTGTATGGGTGTTTTGCCTGTATGTATGTCTTGTACTATGTGTGTGTCTGGGGCCTTCAGAAGCCAAAAGATGGTGTTGGATTCTCTGGAACTGGAGTTACGGATGGTTGTGATCCACTATGTGTCTGGGAAGTGAACCCAGATCCCATGGAAGAACAGCAAGTGCTCTTAACCACTGGGCCTTCTTTCTAACCCAATGATTGACTCCATTTTGACTCAGCCTGGCCTGTTGGGACCGAGTGTACTCTAAAACAGTGGTCTTTGCCTCTTGTTTCTTTAACAGCTCCCCCTCGAATCAAACCTTCAATATCAGAATTATGTACAGTTATTATCACTTGGAATATCTAGTCCAAACTCAACATTTAGATCTGCTGCTGCATCTTCCTGGTCACATGCATCTCATTTTTATTAATTAATTAATTAATTAATTTTGTTTTTTTTTTTTCGAGACAGGGTTTCTCTGTGTAGCCCTGGCTGTCCTGGAACTCACTCTGTAGACCAGGCTGGCCTCGAACTCTCGAACTCAGAAATCTGCCTGCCTCTGCCTCCCAAGTGCTGGGATTAAAGGCGTGCGCCACCACTGCCCGGCGCATCTCATTTTTAAGTGTGTGTGTGTGTGTGTGTGTATGTGTGTGTGTGTGTGTGTAGGTCAGAGGACAAGGCCCAGTGTCAGTCCTCATCTCCCACTTTGTCTGAGACGGTTTCTTGCTGTTCAGTGCTGTGTACACCAGTAGCTGGACTGTGACGTGGGATTCTCCTGCTCGCCTCTCATCTCCTTGCCAGGAAGCGATGGACTCATGGGTACATAGGTGGAACAGGTTCTGGTTTTGCTGTTTGTTTTATTTTGTTTTTAAGACAAGATTTCTCTGGGCAGCCCTGGCTGTTCTGGAACTTACTCTGTAGACCAGGCTTGCCTTGAACTCAAGAGATCCACCTGCCTCTGCCTCCCAAGTGCTGAGATCAAAGGTGTGTGCCACCACTGCTGGCTGAGTTCTGTTTTTTTCTGTTTTTGTTTTTTGTTTTTTGTTTTGTAACCCAGGCACTCATGCTCTTTACCTCCCGAGCTATCTTCCAGCCTGTCCCTAGAAGGGTGCTGAAGCGACTGCCAAGGGCTGCAGGTGTTCTGCAGGAAGTGGGCTTTGCTTGCTCAAGGCAAGGCTGTACTGGTTTGATCTGGACAGAAAGAGGCTGTTCTTCTTTCATTCCTCAGCTCAGTGGAGTCTCAGAAGCCTTTCCTTGTATCTATAGTCTTCCCCATGGAGCTTACTCATTCCTAGCTTTTGATTTGGAGCGAGACATTGGCAATTCTTGTGTTCACTAACAGGCCATGGCAGGTTACTAATCAGCCTAATTTCAGCCCCATGTTTCAGGAAATAGGGAGGCCTGACAGGAGGAGAGGCACCAGGAACATCCCAGCAGTGGACAGAGGGGGCACAAGCTCCCTGTCACATATGGACATGGCCTGTCCATATAATTTATTATATTGATGATACTGAAGGTTACGGAGGTATGCTATTGATGAGAAATTTAGCAGTGTTGTGAAAACTAGTAAAATGTGACAGAGGGCTGGAGCATGTGGTTGGTAAATGCCACCAAAGACAGGGCTGCTAAAACATCACCTTGTAAAAAACACACATACACACAGACACGCACGCGCACACACACACAGATACTACATACTACATACCACATACACACACACATACCACACATACCACACACTGCACAGCACACACTGCACAGCACACACCACACACACATACCACACACACACACACACACACACACACTATGGGGTTCAGTGGTTAATAGTATTGATTGCGGGGCTGGAGAGATGGCTTAGTGATTAAGAGCACTGACTGTTCTTCCAGAGGTCCTGAGTTCAATTCCCAGGAACCACATGGTAGCTCACAACCATCTGTAATGGGATAGGATGCCCTCCTCTGGTGTGTCTGAAGACAGCTTCAGTGTACTCATATAAATATAATAAGTAAATCTTAAAAAAAAAAAAAAGAGTATTGACTGCTCATCCTAAAGATCTGGATTCACTTCCTAGCATCTACACATTGGCTCAGGAGCATCTATAACTTCCAGAGGATCTCTGGCCTCTATGGACACTGAGAAGATATGCACATGGCGCACAGACTTACATGCAGATACCCATGCATATAAAATCAAATAAAAATTAAAACCAATCCAAAACAAAGCAGGATCTGGGAAAAAATAAAACAGCTCTGTTGATGGCCGTAATGGGTCATTAGTTATTTAGCATTTGATTATATAATTATTGTATTACTGCTGCCACTACTACCACCATCACCACATAATTACCACCAACACCAACACTACCGCATCGCCACCACACCATTACCACCACCACTATCACCATCACTACCACCACCATCACCATCACCACTATCACCATCACTACCACCACCATCACCATCACCACCATCACCAACACCATCACCATCACCACTATGTCCATATTACTAACTACTACAGTCCTACTGGTACTACCACTGCTGTAAATCCAGCAGGGTCCTGTCTTCACCTGGTCTCTTTGGTTGATCTCACCCTGTGAAGTAGATACTGTCCCTGCCCTACAAAACTGAGTGAACACATCTGCTCTCTCATTCCCCAGGCTCTTATCTTGGGGCAGGATTTGTAGGAAGAAAGAAAGGGACAGCAGTCCCCTACAGAGAGCCTGAGGGTTCCAAGGCTGAGGCATGGAGCTGACCTAACCGTGGTGCAGTGAGGTAATGAGGCTGGTTTGCTGCGTGGCCTACCATTTAAGAGTACCCTAAAAACTGGCATTGAGATGACACCACGGAGGGGCTACTCCCAGTCTGTGGACCCCTGGGTAAGTCAAACCCCCATTGCTTTGGATTCTTAGCTACATGCAAGCCTGGCCTGGGGTAGATGGGACACAGAGAAGGGCCTGACAACTACACAGCAGAGCGTCTGCTGTCAATGGATCTTCTGCTGGCTTGAATCGCCTGTTTTCTCCAGAGAGAAACTGAGCTCAGGAGTTACTGAGCAGGGCAAGACTATCAGGCATTTCCAAGCCTTGAACATCCTCTCACCTCTGGATTCTGAGCACAGCTAGGGAATCACCATAATAACTAGTGTTCGGGCAGCAGACCACCCAAGGATTGCTAGTCCCAGTTCTGCCTGAAAGCCCAGTGGGCCAACACAGGTTCTTACCCATATGCCCACGGCCACATTCAAGGCAAAATATACAGAGATGACAGTAATGTCTGTGATGCTCAGCTGGGATCCCGGAGCGTGGACGTCCCCAGTGGAGTTGTCAGCCATCCTGCAGCAAGCACCACACCAAGCTCAGGGACTGAGGTGAAGTGAAGTCACGAAGAGCTTTCTGAGCAGAATAAATTGATCATTAAACCAAGTGAGAAAGTGACATCTGCCGCCCATGGTGTGTCCTCATGCCAGGGACTGCTTCAAAGCACAGATAGGTCCCCCTTTGCTCTGCAGTAGATGGTGAATTCCAGAGGGCAGGAACTGGGGTGATCTGGGAGGAGTGTAGGCAGAGGGAAGGAACCTTCTTAAACTCTGAGTGGGTTGGGAGAAAGGTTCTGAGTGGGTTCTGAGTGAAATGCCAATGCCCAGTTTAGCAACACCTAGATTTAGTTTGCTTGAGTGTAGAGCATTAGGATGGCTGCCTTACCTCTAGGGACATCTCCCTGAGGGACAGACTTGTCTCTGGAGTCAGCAGGCTGATCTAAACTCAAGATGGTAGCTCCTGACACCAGGAGAACCCCTATGCCAGGTCCTAAGTCCCATTGCCATTATTTCTACTGTTCTAGCAAGCAAGACAGACCTGATGCTACCACTTGGCCATCCATTTACCCACCACTCCAGCCTGGACCAATACCTGTCAAATACCAAGGACCCCTTCCCATTCTGTAGTTGTTCCTATGTCATGATCAAAGTCACCATGAAGTGTAGGTGACATCTCAGTCTAGTCAAGGAACAGAGGCTGAAGGCTAAGTTGTCTGTCCCCACCTTTCAAGGGGCAGAGCTAAGTTCCCTGTAGATGTAGACCTGGGTCTCAGTATGATGGCTCTGGTTTCAGTGACACTGTACCAAGGCCTGCCATCCAGTCCCCGGGGACGTTAGTGCTCAGCAACTGCATCATGCTCTGATCAGTAGCTTGGTTCGTGCTCTGTGAAGCATTTGGAGTTTAATTTTACACGAAACCCTTCCAGAAGTGTTAATGAGTGAGCGTCTGCCACCAGGAACACACGAATACAACCTCACCTAGCCTGCTACTTGGCAACCCTGAGCAGAGACTAAAGGTTAACTCTTCTGTGTAGGACAAGATCAAGACAGGAAATTTGAGTTTCTACGGAGCACAGGCTTCAGCAGGCTTAAATGGCTCTGTCTCCATTTTGCTGCAAGCTGGCCTCAGTGCAAGTGATTGCCTGCAGTGTCTGTGAACCAAACACCCACTTGCATCAATCTGAAAGACCCACTGGGTGACATTCAGATTTATTGAGTGTGGTGGTTTGAATAAGAATGCCTTCCCCTCCCCCATAGGCTCATATATCTGAGTGTTCAGTCACTAGGCAATGGCACTATTTGCAAAGATTAGGATTACATGTGGTCTTATTGGGGGAAATGTGTCACTGAGGCTTCAAAAGCCCAGGCTAGGCCCAGTCTCTCTTCTCCTTCTCCTTTTGCATCAGGATGTAGCTCTCAATTACTGCCCCAGTGCCATGCTTGCCACCATATTCCCCGTCGTGATAATAATGGACTGACCATTTGAAACTGTAAGCAAGCCCCAGTTAAATGTTTTCCTGTTTAAGAGTTGCTTTGGTCAAACAGTGACAAGACATGGAGTGTTTCATCAATATGAGTGGCTGAACCAACAGCCATTGGCATCTCTCCTCAGCAGGAAGGGACTGACAGATAACCTTGCCTGTCTCCAATCAAAGAAACGTTTCAAAAGAAAATGAATTTTCTTGTTCTGCCCTGAAGGATTCAAGCACGAGAGAAATGACGCCTCTGTTCCTGTGCCCAGCCATACCCACCTTTACACACATGAAACAGGACACAGCCCTTCTGGTCAACTTAGCCTAAGAAAGAGGAGGATTTCCCTACCTTGTTGAGAAGGTATCTGCTTCTCAGTCCATCTTCTGTCACTATAACTGAATACCACAGACAAGGAAGTTTATAAAGAATAAAGATTCATACAGCCCATTGCTCTGGAAAGTGGACAGAGGGCCACATATAGAATGGCCCTTCTTTTGGGTGGGCAACCCTAAAACTCCAGAAGCAGGGCAGAGAGGCATGTATCCAAGAGATAATAGCCAGCCTTTGAAAACAGACCCACTCTTGAGCTATAACACAGGCCAATGGGCAGCTGGATGTCAGGAGCTGTGAGGACAGTTCAGACTCACAAGACAGAGTACAGGCCGCTCCTTACAGGTCTCAGAGGATGGGGGAAGTTTCATGGAGTCAGGGTGTTTCTGATTCCTTTGTGGGTGGCAGAAGAGAGGAGAGAGGTAGGTATTGAGTTGCCAAGAGGGAATGTGCAACTGCAGAAAATGAGGTATGCCCATTATACTAGTAAGAATATGCCGCCTCTTGTTGCTCTCTGATGTCCCGAAGCCTGGCAACCTGAGGTCTGTACACTTCCTTGGGGAAGTGAGACCGGTACCTATTATTTTTCTGACATCACAGCTCCTGAGGTGTCTGTTAGGGAGTTAGTGCCACAAACAGGCTCTGAAGATGGGGACTGACATTTCCAGAGCAAAGAGGCTGCTGCAGGTGAGCTTGGCCTGAGCAGAAGTCTGGTCTGGATTCTAACAGAAAGACAGGTAAGTGATGTCAGATGGCTAGATACACAGACAGACAGACAGACAGACAGACAGACAGATGACTAATAATAAATGATGGGTTGATGATAGATAGATAGATAGATAGACAGACAGATGGGTAGATTAGTAATTAATAGGTTATGGACAGGGAGATGACATGATGAGTGGATAGATAGATGATGGACAGATGATGATGGAAAGATAATGAATGGTAGCAGGATAGATTATTATTAATCTAGGTGATAGATAGGTAGGTGATAGCTGATAGAAAGATCCTCTCATTACACACAGGCCACATATCTGAACTGCTGGAATGCTCAGGACTCTAAGCAGGCTTGCACAGAGCAGAAAGGATGAAGGGTAAGACAACCATCACCTTTCATGTTCCGACATGGCCTGAGCATTCTGTAAGACTGCAGCCTTTGTAGTGAGCAAACCTCAATCATGCTGGAGCTCCTCTGAGCTGGTTCAGGCTGGTTCTAACTACTGCTTTGAGAAGCCCAGGAAGAGTCTTGTGGGGACTTGATGGAAGGCAGCGAGGATGAACCCACTCCTTTCACTCACTTATCAAACCTAGACAGGCGACACTTCCTAAATGCCACTATGTGTAACACCTGCCTTTGCTGGGCTCTGTAACCTCCTGGTGGCCCTTCCTTCCAGGCTTCCCTTCTGATTGCTGCTGATCCAGTGGCTGAGCTTTGGGGTGCTCAAGTCCAGGTGGCCACAATCCAGCCCCCATCATCTCTGCCTCTTCTCCAAAGTTTCAAGGACTCAGGAGGAGCCCTGGGGGCCAGCTCAGGTCCCCAGTCATCCTGATCACCATCACTAATACTGAGTGTTCACTATTCATCCAGGCCCTGTCTACCCAACAATCTCGACTCTCTGGTCAAATACTGTGACCAAATACCTGACGAGAAGCAACATAGAGAAAGAGTTTCATTTCAGTTTAGACTCATAATACAGGAGGCACGGTACCTGTAGCTTTGGCATGGCAGCTTGAGGCAGGTTTCATCGTGGTGTTAGATGTAAAGTTACATGGCGTGTCCTCTAAGCCTACCCCTTTGTCCACCAGCCAGACTTTACCTTTTCAAGGTTCTGCAACCTCCTAAGATGGCACCATCAGCTAACACATGAGCCTATGGGGCAGACTTCATATTTAGACCACAGCACTGATTACTCAAGGCATAGAGACAGTGAGGAACCTAACGAGGGTCACACAGTAACCTAGAGGGAAGGACACAACTGTCTACCCAGCCAGGGTTCCCCTACTGCCCACTGTGGATCATCACAGGCTTTCATAAACGTGTGAACAAAGGATCCTGTTGTAATGTTACACCTTGGAATTTCCCAAGGAGTCTCATGATCAGGAAAAGAAAAGGCTGAAACCTGGTACCAAATAGAAGAGGAGAGATACCACACCATTCTGACAATGCATCATAGCCCAGACAACGGGTCAGCGATGGACATGACCATACCTTGAGCAGGATTACTACGTATATCTCTTGTTTTCTCTTTAAATCTAAACCTCTGTCAGGCCCTCTGGAAGATGGATTTGGGCCAGGAAGTATCACAGGTCCTTTTGTTTTTCCTCCCAGTGTGGCCACTTTCCCTACTTTCACGAGTATCTGTTTAATTGGCCCACTGAAGATAAGCATCCAAGCCTAGCTTGCTAGGTTTGCCCAGACTCAAGAATGTCAAACAGCTAACAACATTTACTCATGGTGGCACCTGCCTTGAATCTCAGCACTTTTGAGTTGGAAGGCAGAGAGGCAGGGGTGTCTGTGTGAATCTGAGCATTAGCTGGCCTACAACACAAGCTCCAGGCCAGCAAGGGACCCTGTGAAGATGGCCTGGCGACAACACTCCCTTTTTTTTCATGGAGATGTTTCAAAGTAAGAATTTTTGTTTTTGTTTTTGTTTTTCAAGACAGGGTTTCTCTGTGTAGCCCTGGCTGTCCTGGAACTCACTCTGTAGACCAGGCTGGCCTCGAACTCAGAAATCTGCCTGCCTCTGCCTCCCAAGTGCTAAGATTAAAGGCGTGCACCACCACTGCCCGGCTCAAAGTAAGAATGTTACAACCTCATTAAGTGCCATGTGGACTGCAGGATAGGTTTGGCGATGATGTACACTGCTCCAAGTGAATTTACCAGGAAAGCAGAAAAAGGCAGACGAGTGTTTATTAAATATGTTGTCTAGCCGAGGAGAGGCGCTGAAGTCATCTATAGCGGCTGAGGGGCTGTTAATTAGTCATCCATAGTCCATTTGTGTGGGGCCCATAGCTGAGTGGATAATCTAGTCTTGTTAGAATTGTATTATTATGTGTGTATGAAGGGAGGGGTGGGCATGACACAGCACACATGTGGAGGTCAGAGGACAACTTGTGGAGTTGATTCTGTTTTTTGAGCTTCACATGAGCTCTGGGGATCAAGTTCAGGTGTCAGGCTTGCATGACAAGTGTTTTACCCACTGAGCCATTTCACCAGCCCTCACTACTTCTGTTAATACTTTCTTTTAGGTTATTGAGTTACTAGTGAGTAGTTATGGTTTTTGTTTTTTTGCTGTTGTTTCATACATGTTGCCTTGGTTTTGTACTGCCCTGAAAACATCCATGACACATATCCTTCAACAAGGCCATTCCTAAACAATTCCACTAACTGGGGATTAAGCATTTAGACCCATGAGTCTATGGGGTCCTTCTCATTCACAGGACCACACATGTACGGTGGTTAGTCATTTCCATCTCCATTGCCCTCTTCCCCCAAAGCTTTTCCCGAGAAACCTCCCTCCACTGTCTCATGTGCCTCACTAAACTTAGCTAAGATGCTGGCAGGAGTGTAGGTGGCAGGTTATTCACTGAAGCACGGGTAACTCAGTAGGAATGTTATTGAGGAGAATGACACACCTCCCCAGGAACCATTACCTCATCTTCCTCAGTAGCACCTTCTAGTACTAAAGCTAGTTGGCAGGGAGGAGCGTCCAGCTTGGTTCCAGCTTGATTTCTGTGTTCTGTAACCATGGGGTTGGTGAGTTCAGCAACACTATCTTACTATCACATTCAGGTGGGCAACCAAGAACTTGTATTGTTTAGGAGCCTCTGGGGTTTCCCTGACCAATATGGCATCCCATACCTATCAGACTATTGAGACAATGGGCCCCAAGAAACTGGAATTTCCCCCAGGGATCTCATCCTGAGAGAAGGAAAAGGCTGAAGCGTGGGCTGGAGATGTTGTCCTCTAAAGAGATGTACCACTTGTGAGATCACCTTGGAGGAAAGACTAGCACTGAGACAAAGTGAGACCCCTTGACCAGGACTGCTGAGCTAAGCACGCTTACTAAATCTGAACCTTCATTGTCAGACCCTGAAGATGGACTGGGGTGTGTGGCAGCTGCTATTGGAGCTGTTCCCAAAATGGCCATGTTAAATACATATCCTCCTTCTGATTTTCAAATTGACCTATTGCAGGTGGGGGGGGGGGGGGCACAGACTAAATTGCTGGGGCTGCCTGCCAGCACCCTGCTCTGACCCTAAGGGCCTCAGTACTACTTTTATGCAGGTGCAAGCACCATGGGTGCTTGGTTAATACTTGGTGTCAAAGTCCTTCACTTCTCAGAGCCAGCTTCCTTGTACTTCAAACTCGGAGCAGTGATAAAGCTGCTTTCTCACTGTTGGGACAACCTCTGGCATACAGTGTGCTCAATTACGTTTTTATTACAGTTGTCACAGAACTTGGCAACTTCTTTTTTAACTTTTAAGTATAAATATTAATTATCACCCAAAGGTTAGATAGGCAGCTGGCCACTCAACAAAGTTCAGATTCAGATCAAAGCAGACAAGCAGGTAAAAACAAGGCCACGAGGGACTGCCTACTGGGTATGCTCCAGCTCTGCTGTGTGTACGGTCAAAGCAGGCAGTCCTGTGGTGTGTTCCTCTTAGGGACCTAGAGTGTTAGAAAATTACCATTCAGAGCCAGTGGCATTTTACAAAACTCACGGTAGGAATTAGAGACTGAAGTTGTTTAGAAAAATACCTACATTCACTTATGTATTTATTTATATAAGTGTATATGTGCCTGCTCATGCATCTTCCATGTGTGTATGCTATGACATGCATGCAGAGGAAATTAGTTCTGTCATGTGGGGGCCAGGGATCAAACCTGCATCCACCAGCCATCCAGGACTTGTCATTTGTAAGCACACAGTGGACCAACCCAGTAAGGAAACCACCTGCCTTATACATTCTTAGTCCAGCGTTACTTGTCCATTCAAGGAAAGGTTCTATTTATCTGTCACTGACTAGTTCCCGACCACCATGATACCCACCCTTAGTGCCTAAGGATAGCCTAACTACTGCCTCATTCCTTCTCCAGGAGTCCATAACTGCCATTAGGGGAGCAGGGATGGCTGGGGGATACAAAGGGCTGGCAGCTGGGAAGACCTTCTAGGCCCTAGAGACTAGGGGGTCCACATAGAATTTGGGAGGTATTACCACAGTGGGTTCCTTTTATAAAATAATCTGGAGCTCATTTGTTCAAATTGAGAAATTTAAAGTGAACTCTCAGGTTGCTCAGTGTGAAACAGGAGTAATGGAGCAGCAGTCAGCCAGAGCCTGGGAGGGAGAAGCTCTGAGAAATCTGGCCAGAGGCTGTTTCCTGCTCACACTTGGGCCTGTAGCTTCAACATGAGGAGAGTTGATGAGGAAGTCATTGTCCTATTTTTAGGAAGGGAGAAATTACTAGTACTGGAAAGAGCCAGCAGATCATAGAAAACAGAGTGAGTCAACTAGAAAATCCACAGGCTAAAAATCAACCTCAAACCACACATCAAAACCCCCAGGCTGAGGAGGTAAAAGTCTGAGATGAAGCAGGAGGGCCTGTAAATGAGTAGGCTAGGAACCAAAGTCACAACTGCATGTCCTACTCACAGGCCACGCCTTCATCCAACCCAATGGCTGTACAGCCCCATGAGAGTTCTAGAGGGCTCAGCCAGGGCACAGGGAGAGAGCAGGGCACCACTGGCAGCAGCCACCTCTCTGCAGGGGTGAGCGGGTCTGGCCATGGGCCTGGTGTTGATGACCAATGGTCACCAAAGCCACCGGAGTCTTACACCCAAGAATAACGGAATTCAGAGGTGTAAACAGACTGCATGTAGGAAGGCAGAGTGGGAGACGCTTCAGGGGATGGAGCCCAGGGGCCTTTCTGGGTCGTACGGTGGGACCTGAAAATTGGCCACTCTTGAGCTAATGGAGGGTCAAGCTAGTGAGAAGTCAACATACTTTATGCTATTTCCTGGCCCTAACAGCCAACTGGAGAGTTACTTCTATATCTACTGGACTCACCTGAGATCCCTTAGGGGATCCCCACTCTCACCCCTACTTGACTGGCACGGGTGTGGGGACTTGGAGCAAAGAAGAAGCTGAGAGCCAGATGGTGATGGCTGACCTGTTTTATCTCTACAGTCCTTCACGGTGCTCGGCAATACCCTGTGTTCTTAATGATGCAAATGCATTATTTTTAACACATTTGTCACAAGATGGCATTACAGTCACTATAAATTAAAAACTAATACCCCCTTCTCCCACCTATGATCAGCCCCGACCCCCACCCTGGGTCCATCCTGGGCAGGTCTGGATCCATCCCACTGTGTAGGCCAGACTGGCCTTTAACTCTCAACACACCCGCCTCAAACTCTTGGGTGCTAAAATTACCATGTCCAACCTAACAGTCTTTTCTGTTATGGAATTTCAGAGTTCAAGTTCACACCATCTCTGATTGCCAAGTGGAGAAGGCATTCTGCTAAGGGGGCCTCTGGGAAACTCTGAAATTAGAAAATTAGTTGCAGAGGTTTACTCTGAGAGAGGACGTGGGCTGATGTGTCTTCCTTGCTGGCCCTCTCATGGCTCTCAGCACCATGGCACTTTCTAACCTTGAGCACAAGTCCCTCCAGGACTATCTGTCTGCTCTAGCATCATGCTCTAGACATTGTGCCCGAGTGTGAACCTGAACGCCCTTCCTATTCTGCTCCTCTGGGATAGCTTCTTCATGCTCTTGGCTCTCTCAGCCCTATGGCAGCTGGAGTCAGGGTCCTCTACTGTGGGGAAAATTTAGAGGCCGCCACAGTGGCGGGTCCCACATTCGGGAGGAATCCTATGGTTCCAGCAGCCTGGAGGCCTTGGTGGCAGCAGGCCCCAATGACACGAGGAAGTCCTTGGTTCCAGAAAGGTTTATTGTCATGGCGGATGGATCTAGGTGTACCCCCCAGAACTCAGGGCAGTCCCGAGTTATATAGGGAGGGAGAAAGGAGGAGGATTGGCGGGAGGATCTGGGGAAGACATGCTTAATTTGCTCTGCCCTCTGGGCTTCATTAGTATGTAAATCCCTAGTGCCTGAGGCCTATAGTCTGGCCTATGTGACTGAACAATGTAATTCTATTAAGCCATGACTGTTTTTCAGGACCCTGGATTCTGGGGGGCACCAAACTCCTGCCAGTACTCACGCAGAGTCTCGGGGTTCTAGGCACCTGCTCAACCATGACCCAGGATACCCTCACGCAGTCCCACACTCTACCTCATACCACCCTGGAGCAGATGCTGACATCGGAGTTCTCTACGCAGAGGCAATCTTCCATCACTCATCTTCCTATACTCCTCTCCTGTAAATGTGACTGCTTCATGGATGACACCTAGAGGACCAGATAGCTGGCGCCTCAGTGGCCTCAAGCGCTGGAAAGCACATCCCTCAAACAGCATGCAGTGACCTATCCTCCCTTATCAGACAAAGAGCCAGCAGGGACCTAAACACAAGACCACTACAAAGTGCTACCCTTGTTCAAAGTGAAATGCCAGTTACTTCTTCCAGTGCTTTCTAAAGGGAGCATGAGAAAAGTCAAAGAACAGGACAGTCACAGCTCAAGTTTCTTCAGCACAGAGCAGAACTGAATTCCCAACCACACCCCAGCCTCCTCATATGGTGACACCATGTTCCTAAAGCTCTTCCAGTAGCTGTCAGGGAGACATGCCCCAACCCTACCTATTTGTGAAGAGTGGGACTCCTTCCTTTTTTCCAGGATCACAAAGGCAAAGATGTATTTTCAAACTGAGTTTGAAAACTCAGGATTGAACACCTGTTTTTTCCTTAGTAAAAAGAGGTTGGCAAGAGTGCAGGCCAATGTGGGCATTAACACTCTGGGGTCAGGCCTGCTCCATGATACAAAGAAGATGGACAGAATTATAAACTTCAGGAGCTGGAGAGATGGCTCAGTGATTCAGTGCACCCTCTGCTCCTGCAGAGAACCTGGGTTCAGTTCCTAGCACCAACATGGTGGCTCACAAATAGCTGTAACTCCAATTTTAGGAGATTCAGTGCCCTCTTCTCAACTCTGCTTAAAAACAGAAATCTAAACTTGAAACTTTAAGTCAGACAATTTTCAATACTACTGATCCTCTGTGATGCTGGGGCGGCACCCACCTCACTGTCTCTCCACCTCCTCACGCAGCATGACTTACTGCATCTCGGTCTTGGAACTGGCTGTACTTTGAAGAGAGCAGAAGGGACTGCTGAGCCTCTGATAAAGGCTGTGAGCCTTACTTCTACCTCAACTAAGGGACTTTGCATCAAGAACTCGAAGGGCTTCTGAGGACCTATAAGAGCAAGAACTGCCTCACCAGATGAAGCACTATATGCACAGCTCAGATGCTGAAGAGAAAAAAGCAGCCAAGTAACTCAGGTCTTCAGTGGCTGTCCATTCCAGCTACAGAACAACATACAGAGGTTTACAAATCAAACACGAGGTTTTATTCTTTCTTTAGTTGCAGAAAATAAATACAGCCACATACTCTATATGCCCATTTATAAAAGCATTTCTAAAAAGGTCACGTATTGGAACCAACAGTGGCTTTTGACTGTAGGTAGTAGATAGACAGCAGATCATTTTATTTAACTTTTTTGAACAGCTGGGTCAAGCAACTTTTAAAAAAGGCTGAGCTTAAAAATCTCATTCAAGTGTATTATTTAAAATGGTTACACTAAATGATTAGGTTTTAATTTCTTTTATTTAAGAGGAGGTCTTTTTATTATAAAAATTACCCCCAAAACTCACAAAAACCTAAACCAACATTAAAAGGCTGGTCCTTGTACCTTCACAGGAATCAATCAGGAAGATGTGGGGAACGGAGGGTCAAGTGTATCTGGCTAGGCATGGGCCCTTCCAGCATAAATGCTAGGCTTCCACTTGACCTGTGGGAGTTCTGCCATAGGAGAACTGTTAGTCATCTAAGCCTATATTTCTGAAAAGGTAGGACATGGACTCCCCGTTGTGAATTCGGCGGATGGCTTCTGAGAGGATCATGCTGATGTCCACAGTCTTGATCTTGGGGCACTGCAGCTTCTGGATTTCGTGTGGGATCGTGTTAGTGACCACCACCTGTGCATCACAAGAAATAAAAGTGTCAGATATACTTGGTGTGTGAATGTCTAGGTTTACGGCCAGTACCACAAACAAACAAATAGAACAGAACAGAGAAAAGCCAAATCTGGAAAACAGAAAAACAAGCCAGCCAGTGTCATGGCTTTATTTAAAAAATGTACTGCAGCCTCGAGTCTCTGAGGCTCACTCTCTGGGAGGCCTGCTGTCCCCCACACCTTCTGTTTCCAACAGGAAAAGCTGCTCTAGCTTTAAGATCTGATAGCCTCATGCTCATTAGAGCAGTTACAGCTCAAAAGACACTTACAAATGCTGGAGAAGAGCCAGGTGGTGGTGGTGCACGCCTTTGATCCCAGCACTTGGGAGGCAGAGGCAGGCGGATTTCTGAGTTCGAGGCCAGCCTGGTCTACAGAGTGAGTTCCAGGACAGCCAGGGCTATACAGAGAAACCCTGTCTTGAAAAACCAAAAACAAAACAAACAAACAAACAAAAAAAACCCACACAAAAAACCCAAATGCTGGAGAAGACCTGGAGAAACTGGAACCCCTGTTACTGCTGGTGGGGCGGGAATTGGGTCTCTTCACAGCTTCAGAAAAACCTAACTCCTGAAAATTGCCTTCTGACTGCTATATGAGAACTTGTATTCATATATACATATCACACACAAAAATAATAGATGAAAACAAGTTTTAAAATATGAGAACTCAAGTTTCCATCGACTTAGGAAGAGACAACATGTTGAAGCACATTCCATTACAGACTACACAGTATGACATGGGCACATGAACAAATCCAAAGTGAAAGAAAGCAAGGAGGGACTAGGAGGGAGTGTGTAGCTAACAGCTCACAGGGGATGTGTCCTCTTAAGTCAGCTGAGTGTCAGCATACAACTGAAGCACTCTGACCATCACTGTACCACACACCAGAGGTGGGTGAATGATACAGCATACAAGTCAGAATTGAATCAGGCCATACTTCATTCAAATGGGAAAGCTATAGTTAATGAAATGTAAACACAAGCATTTTTCATTCATTCCTTTTTTTTGTTTTAATTTTTTTGAGACATGGTCTTACTCTGTAGCCCACACTGATGTTGAACTAATGGCAGGACTCCTGTCTCAGCCTTTTCAGTGCAGAGATTAAAGTCATGAGCTACCCTATTGGCTTGCATCCTTTACTCTTAACTAAAATGAGCTTATATTTATTCCTGCTCTGCTGTTAAGGACTCAGACAGCCAGCACCCAGACAGCCCACCCTGACTGCCAGCCCTACTACCTCATCAATGGCAGACTCTTCAATCAGTCGGGGAGCATCAGAGGATAACAAGCCGTGAGTTGCCATCACAAAGATCTTATATGCACCTCTTTCCTTCAAGGTCTCTGCTGCAGCAAGAAAGCTGTCCACATCATCAATAATGTCATCCTGTCAAATCAAAGACCGTACAAAAGGCACATCAACACTTGTCTTGTTATCTTATGTTGTCCAGGGTGACCTGAATACCTGGGCTCAAGTGATTCCCCCCTACTTAGTCTCCTGAGTAGCTGGGAATACACACAAGCCCACACCACTCTGCTTAAGAAACGTCTTTGAGCCAGCAGTGGTGGTGCATGCCTTTAATCCCAGCACTTGGGGGAAAGAGGCAGGTGGATTTCTGAGTTCAAGGCCAGCCTGGTCTACAGAGTGAATTCCAGAACAGCCAGGACTACACAGAGAATCTCTGTCTCGAAAAAAACAAAACAAAAGAAAAGAAAGGAAAGGAAAGGAAAGGAAAGGAAAGGAAAGAAAAAGGAAAGGAGAGGGGAAGGGAGGGGAGGGGACGGGAGGAGTGTCTTTGGAAACGTCTCACGTAAACATATTTATATATATGTGTATGGGTGCATTGAGTGCCATAACCCATATATGGAGGTCTGTAAAAATAGTACAGTGGGGGAGCTGGAGAGATGGCTCAGCAGTTAAGAGCACTGACTGGTCTTCCAGAGGTCCTGAGTTCAATTCCCAGCAACCACATGGTGGCTCACAATCATCTGTAATGGGATCTGATGCCTTCTTCTGGTGTGTCTGAACAGAGTAACAGTGTACCCACATACATTAAATAAATAAATTTAAAAAAATGTAATCAAAGCTGAGCATGGTGGCTCACACCTTTAATCCCAGAACTCAGAGGCAGAGGCAGGCAGACCAAAACTCTGTGTTCAAGGCCAGCCTGCTTTACAGTTTCAGGATAGCCAGGACTATGTAGAGAGACTCTGTCTTTAGACAAAAAAAAAAACGTATAATGGACATCAGTCAGTTTTGGCAGTTCTTTTCTATTAAATTTGTTGTTTATTCCTGTATTTATGTGTGTACTGTTTGTACATGTGTGCATGCCATAACATGCATGTATTACTACTATATCAAAGTTTTAGCAAGAGTGTTGTAGTGAAGGTTTCTACTACACTGATAAAACACTATGACCAAAAACAACTTGGGAAGAAAAGGGTTTGCTTCAGTTTCCAGTTCTACAACACAGTTTATCACTGAGGGATTCAGGGCAGAAACCTGAAAGCAGGAGCTGAGGCAGAGGTCACAGAGAAGTGCTGCTTACCAGCTTACTCCTTATAGCCTGCTCAGCCTGCTTTATTATAGAACCCAGGACTGCCTGTCCCAGATGGCACCACTCACAATAGACTGAGCCCTCTCACATTAAATCACTAATTAAGAAAATGCACCACAGGCTTGCACACAGGTCAGTGTAGTGGGGGCATTTTCTCAATTGTGGTTTCCTCTTCCAAAATGACCCTAGCCTGTGTCAAGCTAACATAAAAACTAGCCAGCATACAGTGGAAGCATGGAGGCATTGTCAAGAGCCTGCAAGACCTCCCTGCACAGTATCTCATACTTCTTGTAAACCTATAACTACTCCAAAATAAAATGCTGGGTTTTAAACTGTGTATATGTGCATGTGTCTGAGTACAGGTGGTCTCTGTGCAGGGACAACCTCAGGCATCATTCTTCACGGTCCACCTTGTATGAGGCAGGGTCTCTCTTTGCTGCTGTATGTGATGACTCATGACTTCTGGGAATTCTGTCTCTGCCTCCATCTCACTGCAGATGAACTGAGATCACAGCTGCACTACTCAACTTTATGAGGCATTCAAGCTCAGGTGTTCATGTTGTGAAATAAGCACTTTGAGCCATCTTTCTAGCCCCTTTAAAAATAACCTATTGTCAGTGCGCACATGCACATGTGTCAAACAAAGCATGTGTACATATGCCATAGCATGTATGTGGAGGTCAGAGGACAATCTGTGGCAGTCAGTGCTCTTTTTCAATTGGCATGGGCTCCAGGGACTCAGGACTCAGGTTATCAGGCTTGGTGACAAGCACTCTTACTTGCTGAACCATCTCGGCTGATACTGTTTTGTTTTAAAAAAGCATATCTAAGCCGATTCTAATACTACAGATCTGTAATCTCGGCTACTAAAGAGGCGGTGGCAGGAAGATTGTGTCCTGAGGTCCTGACTGAAGTGAAGTAATAGTTTAAGACCAGCCTCAGCAACTCAGTCTCAAAATAGAGAGAGCTGGGGATGTAGCTCAGTGGCTACTTGCTAAGCACAAACAAAGCCCTGGGTTCAACCCTTAGTATTAGGGGAAAAAGAAAGCACATCTCCAATATGTAAAAGAAAGTTTGCTGTGCTGGATCTGCACCTTCTGCCACTACCCTGAAATAAACTAGCAAGCAGCTTAACTCTCAGATGACATGGGAGATCCCTGAAAAGCGTACAAACAAAATCACTAAACAACAGTTAAAAATACAAGGTACAGCGGATTTCTGAGTTCAAGGCCAGCCTGGTCTACAGAGTGAGTTCCAGGACAGCCAGGGCTACACAGAGAAACCCTGTCTCGAAAAACCAAAAAAAAAAAAAAAAAAAACACAAACCAAAAAAACCCCCAAAACAAAACAAAAAAACCAACAACAACAACAAAAAAAACCAAAAAAACAAGGTACCTATGATGGGGTGTGGGAGCCTGTTACAACACTCTCAAACCCAGCGACTCCAGCTATCCTTTAGAAACTCTTGCTGGGCGGTGGTGGCGCGCACCTTTAATCCCAGCACTCGGGAGGCAGAGGCAGGCAGATTTCTGAGTTTGAGAGTTCGAGGCTAGCCTGGTCTACAGAGTGAGTTCCAGGACAGCCAGGACTACACAGAGAAAACCCTGTCTTGAAAAAAACCAAAAAAAAAAAAACCCAACAACAACAACAAAAAGAAACTCTTGTGCATGTGACACACCAGAAAATGGATGAACATAAGGATGTTCAAAGCACTATTATTGGGAATTAAGAAAAGTCAAAAACTGTCCAACATGAAGAACAGATGCATCAGCTGTATGATACCACAACACACTACCTAGTAGCGAACACCAAAGTAGTCTTTACTGCATTTTTTTCTTAAACCATTAATTTTTCTGTTTGGGGCCAAAGTTAACATCTAACATAAGGCACCAACCGACATGATACTTAGCCTGGCCACACGACCCCCCCATAGTCTTAATGTACACAGTTACAAGTAAGTCAGCAGAGTGACGATGGTAACAATAAAGGAGAACTACATACCACGATGATGGCAATTCTTCCTCCGACATCACCAACAACTGTGATTGGGGGCTTTTCTTTAGGAATCAGCACTGGTCAGAATGAAACACACACCTCAGTGCCTATGCTCAAAGGTAGAACAAAGACTTAAAAGGTTTTAAGTAGTCAATGTCACCAGTCATGGTGGCATGTGCCTTTAATCCCAGTACTCAGGAGGCAGACACAGATGTATCTTTGGGTTTGAGGTCACCCTGGTCTATGTAGTGAATTCCAGGACAGCCAGGGTTACACAGAGAAACCCTGTTTCAAAACAAATATAAACAAAACAAAACACCCCAATACAAACAAACAAACAAAAAACCCCTAAAAGAACCCAAAACAACAAAAAAGAATTTAATGTTTTATAAAACAAACAAACAAACAAATAAAACCTCTCAGTACTTAGAAGGGAAAGGAACTTCCTTAACTATGATGGACAACTATAAAATTCTCAGGTGACATGATGCCCAACTGAGTTCCCTAAGAAGAGGAACAAGTCAAGGACATCCCCATGTACCACTGCTGCCCCATATGGCATTGGGTATGTGAGCCAGGAAAAGAACAAAAAGCATCAGGATCAGAAGGGTAGCCATGCAGCCTACTTAGCAAGACAGACAGACAGACAGACAGACAGACAGACAAGTGTGTGTTCTGACTTTATTTACTAGCATTCCAGGTTTTCTTTTGTTCTAAGCAGTTTTGAGTAGAGAGCCGCAGTTAGCCATGCAGACATGCACCCAAAAGAATAAAATACTTAGAAATACATTTAACATTAATTGATCAGGCCTTACCCTATGCTAAATACATAAAACCTGTCCAGCACTTTGCATTCCATATAACATAACGGTGACCAGCTTAGTGCATAAAGAAACTTCCTGCTTATGTCAGCATGCTCTGAGATACATGCACTGAACAGATGTATGCAGCTCCCAGAGGTAATGCACCTGAATCCAAATAGCTGACCGTCTTCCTTGTCTTTCCTAAATTTGGGCCCTATGACTCAAAGGCTAATAGCTATTTTAATTCAACCAGGAAGGGAATTATCAGTTTTTGCCAACTCAAAAAGTTAAAAGAGAGGATAGGAAAATGGTCCCATGAGTGAAATATCAAATGAGAACCAAATTTGGGTTCCCAGTACCTATGTCAAAAAAAAAAAAAATCTGGATGTAGTTATTTGTATTTATAATTCCCAGGCTGAAGAGGATCTCTGGGGCTTGAGGCACAGCCAGTCTAGATAATAGATGAACTGCAGGCCAGTGAGAGACCTTGTCTCAAAAACAAACAAAAAACACTAAGAAAAATACCTAACATGGACCTCTGACCTCCATGTGCGTGTGCGTCTGGAAACATGCATGGGTGTGTATGTGCAAACACACACCAAAGAGAATCTATGGGCTGCAGAGGTGGCTCTGTGGTTAAGAGCACTTGCTACTCTTCCAAAGGACCTGAGTTTGGTTCCTAGTATCAATATCAGATGGCTCACAATATCCTGGGACTCTAGCTCTAGGGGATCTGACACCATCTTCTGTCATCTGTGAGTATTTGCATACATGTGGCATACACATACAAACAAATATAATAATAGTAATAATGAAGAGAATTCATATTAAAACATCACCTCCACAAATTCAAATAGCCCAGAGAACAGTGGCAAATGGGTACTTGTGGATACTTACTTGGGATCTCCAAGCTGGGATGGATGGCAGCTACACTCCTGACCATTGGTGGGGAGTGCCGGCCATCCACCAAGTCAGACTCAGCATCCTGTGCTTCTCCATGGATCACTGCGATTCCCAGACGCAGACGCTCTGCAAAAGACTGTGCCCTGCAAAGAACATTAGACACAAATCAAAAACCAGGAGGTAGCCTGCCAATGTCTGGGCAAGATACTAAAGAACATAAGCAAAATGTTTTCCCCAAAGGAGTAATTACAAAAGACAATGACCAACTGGTGGTGGTAGTGCATACCTTTCTTTAGTCACAGCATTTCAGAGCCAGGTGGATCTCAGAGTTTGAGGCCAGCCTGATCTACAGATTGAGTACTAGGATAGCCAGGGTTACACAGAAAAACATAAACTAAACCCAACCAACCAAACCATCAAACCAAAACCCAAAACAAAGCAAAACAAAACACAAAGCAAAAACAAACAAACAAACAAACAAAAACATCCAACAAAACCAAAAACAAAAGATAATGACCACTTCAGATTCAGGAAGACTGAGTGTAGAGCCTACAGGTGAGCGTCTCTCATCAGCCAATCAGAACCTAAGTTCTGATTAAGGACTCTTCTTGCAGCCTCAAGTTTCCTTTCTTGCAGTTGCTAATACTATCTTTGAGACTTCTCTGAGACTCAACCATGTGAAACAATGTCCATTAAAGATTCATTGAAGTATTACATATTAATTTTTTAAAGTTTTGTGAAGGTATAATGGGACTAGAAGAAACTTCATACCCCAAGCACACAACTTCACAACCTCTGAGAGATCTTTATATGTTCATCAGACTCGTGCTCTCCAAATAATTTCTTCTAAAGTGGCAAATACATGTCCATACTGGCATCAACTCACTGATGACAATAAACTCTTCTACTAACATCAAGTAAAATCTTTGGCCCTTTCTAACTTCTCCTTTCGGCTCTGGCAACTACCCATCTCCTTTCTGGCAAGAAGACTAACTTACTCCATGCACGCAGATCACAATATGCTTTTAGTGTCCTACTTTTTTTTGCTCAATGTATTGTGGAGATTCAGCCATGTTATAGTTTATCAGTATATGAATATATTGCTGTTTATCTATTTACTTATTGATGGGAAACTGAGTTATTTCCATTTCTTCCTTTTTAATTACTAAATTAATGAAACTTTTAATTATATGTTCAGATGTGTTTGTTGTGGGTATATGCACATTAGTGCAGTTATCCAAAGAGGGTAGAGGAGGGAGTCAGATTCCTGGAACTGTCCTCTGTGAGTACCTGGTTGTGAGCCAATTAACATTGGTGCTGGATTTAAGACAGGGTCTCACTATGTAGACTAGGCTGTCCTGAAACTCAAAGAGATCCTCCTGCTGCCCAAGTGCTGAGATTGAAAGTGTCAATCCAGCATATATGAATCTTTTATTTTACAAGCTTACTGATGTGAATATGGCCTATATAAGCGATCAAGCCACCCTTGCATCTACACCCACTCTTGGCAGTTCTTAGCTGGACCATCTAGAAACTCATTGCTATCTGAATCCATGGAAAAGGACAGATACTGCCATCTTGTTCTAGAGCTGGGGGACAGCACCAGTTTTCATCACTGGGATGTCAGATCAGTTGTTTACAGATCTTTGTCTGATAAAAAAGTTCCCTTCTATTCTTAGTTTACTTAAGCTAGATTGTCAAATCTTTGAGTCAGAAAACTAACTATATGGCTTCTCTTTCTTGTTCCTCAACATGGTGATTGACATTCATAGACCTTTAAAAGCTGCTGCGCCAACCTCAGGTTCCAGTGATAAGCTCAAAGGGCATTGTGTTCATCTTTTATACACTGTTCATTCAGTTTGCTAACAAGGTGCTTTAGAACTTTACTTCTTTGTTCACTGGGATATCAGCTTTCTGGGTGAAGAAGGCCTCAGAAAAGGGGAATGTATTTGCTGATGCTTTATAAAGTTAGCATTTGCTCTCTCATAAATGTGTAACAGAATTCACCATTACAATCTAGACCTGGCTGGGTGTGGTGGGAGGCTGAAGCAGGAGGAATGCCTTAAGTTCAAGGACAGTGTAGACCACAGAAGGACCCTGCTCCCCTCCCCCCAAATAAAGAATGGATACAGTTTATATGACTTAAATCATTAACACGGTTTTTCTTTTGCCTGCATGTATGTCTGTACACCACAGATGCAGTGCCTGGGTCAGGAAAGGGTGTCGGATTCCCCGGAACTACAGTTAGGGATGATTCTTAGACGTCTCTTCTATATTTTATTTTAAGATTTAAGATTTATTTAATTTTATGTGGATGAGTGTTTTGTCTACAGTATGTATGTGCACATATGTGCTTGATGCTCACAGAAGCCAGAAAAGGATTTATATGAGCTGCCACATGGGTGCTGGGAATAAAACACAGGTCCTCTAGAGAAGCAGCCAGTGCTCTTAAGTGTTGAGCCACTTTTCCAGGTCCAGCTGAAATCATTTTAAACTCAAGATCCCCTTTACAGCACAGAATGTCCATTGTGCAGTCTAGAGTCCCTGGCTGGCCTGGTGCTTAGCGGCCTTCTTGATGTGCTGTTTGCTGACTACTGACAGGAGGGATGAGACTGCTGACCATCCCAGAAGACAGCCTTTCTCCTTATAGCTACTGTATTTTGAAAAAAAAAACAAAAAACAAAAACAAAAAACAACCCTGCCACTTAGTTCATAATGATTACAGTTACCACACTCTCTGAAGAAGTAACCTTTTCTCATCATGAAAAGACCTTCTTTATTCTTTGGAATGTTCATGGCTCCAGCTTATCTGATATTAACATGGCTCCTTCAGCTTTCTTTCAAAGAATCAGTTTCCCATGCTATGTCACTGTCCTAGTTTGCTTTCTGTTGTTATGATAAAGACCAAGACCAAAACCAAGTTGGGGAGGAAAAGCTTTATGTGGCTTACATTTCCTGATCACAGACCACCACTGAGAGAGGCCAAGACAGGAACTCAAGCAGAGACCTCAGAGGAGTGCTGCTTACTGGCTTGCTCCCCATACCTTGCTCAGGCTGCTTTCTTATACAACTCAGGAACACCTGCCTAGTAGTGGCATCACCCACAATAGACTGAGCTCTCTCACATTAATCAAGAAAGTGCCTCATAGACATGTCTCTGGTTTATGTCAAATTAACAAGAATTAGCCCAACACAGTCATGCCATCTTTTAACTTCACATCCCACCCACTTCATGCACTGCCACAGACCTTGCCTCACTAGTGGCATGTCCATCCTCGCCACTGGGCCAGATTCCCCTTGTGGGACCTTGGGTCTTTCATCCTTTTATCAAGGGCATAGGACCCAATAATTCTAGTCTTCTTTTTCTAACACCAATAACAAAAAAACAGGCTTCAAAGCCAGGCAGTGGTGGTGCATCCTTTTAATCCCAGCACTTGGGAGACAGAGGCAGGATTTATGAGTTCGAGGCCAGTCTGGTCTACAGAGTGAGTTCCAGGACAGCCAGGACTACACAGAGAAACCCTGTCTCAAAAAAACCAAACCAAACCAAACCAAACCAACCAAACAAACAAAAAACCCACCACCAACAAAAAAAACAGGCTTCATTTACAAGCTTACAAAAATAGCTAAAGAGAAACAAAGAGGAAGGAGGCTGACTACACTGACTTATCAGCACCATCTCAGAACAGGGAGTGCATTTAAATGGTGGATAAGTAAGACTAGGAAACAGTTTCCTGGTGGGGATGTGGGGGGTGGGGGGAGAGTGCAGCATCCCCGCTTGGTCCACAGTAGAGGTAAGTGCTAGCAATCACTCTAGGAAATCTATGCCCATGCTCAGTCACTGTCAAGGAACATTTTTATAAAGAGACACAATGCCTTTTTCAGTAGAAAGGCACCTTAATTGTCCTGTAATACTAAAACTTCCCAAGCACACCTAAAAAAGCCATCTACTATAGGCTTGGTTCTATGAAGAAACGAATTCACATTTTTCTTTCTTTCTTTTTTTTTTTAACGAATTATTTATTTATTTTGTATATATGAGTACACTGTAGCTGTCTTCAGAGACACCATTAGAAGGCATGGGATTCCATGGTTTGTGAGCCACCATGTGCTTGCTGGGAACTGAACTCAGGACGTCTGGAAGAACAGTCAATGCTTTTAACCGCTGAGCCATCTCTCCAGCCTGGAATTCACATTTCTAGGAAAAATATGAAGAGCCCGAACAGGAGCAAAACTGTGTCACCCAGTTAAACAGAAAAGATGCTCTGTATGCATGTGTCTGGGCTCAGAGCAAAGGGGATGGATTACAACAGGGAGAATATTTTAATATTAATTACCAAATACCCCAATATTTATAATTAGGTATTGTGGGCTAGGGTGTGGCTCAGTACTTTCTTAGCATGTTTGATGCTGACTTCCATTCCCAACACCAAACTAACATCAGTAATAACAAATTAAAAAGCTGATATCACTTCAGCTGGTAGCCACTGTCCCCAGTAGTCACTGGAGAGACGTCACACAACACACAGATGAGACTGGTGCTGAGTGAAGAAAGCTAGCCACAGGTCATATATTTGTGACAGCAAATTTAAAAAAGCAGACAGATATGTCTGTCTACTTCTGTTCACAGGTGGTACGAGGAGAAGGATGGGTGGGTGCTTACTTAATGGCTACAGGGTGATTTTCTATGATGATAAAGTCCTACAAGCAGCGACAGGTGGCAGTTGTACTTAATTGTAAATGCACTATAAAAATCAGGGACTGTGAAAAGACTTCAGTCCTTCCAGATTCTCAGGGTCTGAATTATGGATTCAACTTTTACCAGAGATTGAAAGCATATAGAAAATGACTTGCCTCCATACTGAGATGGAAACACTTTGCTTCTTGCCTTGTTTTAGCAAAAGGACAACACTACTTATTACACTGTATTAGCAGTTATATAATCTAGAGATGATTTAAAGATCATAGGAGCAGGGCTGGAGAGATGGCTCAGCAATAAAGAGTATTTGCTGCCCCTGCAGAGAATCAGCTTCAGTTGCTAGCACTCATGAAGGCTCACAGCTACCTACAACTCCAGTTCAGGGGATCTGATACCCTCTTCTCATCTCCATGGGCACCAGGCATGCAAATGGTGGGAGACATGTAAACAAAACACTCATACACATAAAATAAAATACATCTGGGGAAAAAAAGCCATAGGTAGAGAGTGGGGCATGGCAGCACACATCCTTAGTCCTAGCATTTGGAGGCAGAGGTAGGGGGATCTCTGTGAGTTAGAGGCCAGCCTGGTTTAAATAGAGACCCTATCTCAAAACCAACACAACAATAAAAATCAAAAAAAGATTGGTGGATATGTATAAGTTACATGAAAAAAATATGTCATCCCTCAATATTGAGAGTCCCTGGACCTTTCATACCACTTTGTTTCTTGCCTTTTAATAAAAGGACTACATTATTTATTATGTCGTACTAGAAATTACCAATTACCCTTGGCAAAATCTGGCTTGCTCTATAGACTCTGAGCTAAATGTCACCTTTACACCACCCTCCCCACGCTTACACGCTCATGTGACCTGCCAGCTGGATACAAGTCTCTTAACAAGTCAATAAGCTCTTTGAACAGTAAACAAAGTAGGTTAAGTAAAATTTTAAAGTTTACCTTTACTGCGGGGCATGGTAGCACACATCTTTACTCTTAGCACTTGGGAGGCAGAGGTAGATGAATCTCTGTGAGTTTGAGGCCAGCCCAGTCTACAAATTGAGTTCCAGAACAGCCAAGGTTACACACAAAGAAACCCTGTCTTGGAAAACAACAACGACAACAAAACCCAAAAGCACTTATTTATTAATTTAGCATAGGGTGGAGGAGTATGGAGGTCAGAGAATAACTAATGGGAAGTCACTCTCTTTCTATCATATGGGTCTCAGGGATTAAATTCAGGTCAATCTTGGCAGCAAATGCCTTTATCCTCTGAGATATCTTTCTTTAAACAGGACTTTACTGACAGGTCTGGACTAACAGTGGACACAACTAGGTCAGTACTCCTCAGATGGGATGACTCTGGCTGGTTAAAAATATGACTGTGGCTCGTGAGATGGCACAGCAGTTAAGAGTACACTGACTCGGGCTGGAGAGATGGCTCAGTGGTTAAGAGCACTGACTGCTCTTCTAGAGGTCCTGAGTTCAACTCCCAGCAACCACATGGTGGCTCACAACCATCTATAATGGGATCTGCTGCACTCTTCTGGTGTGTCTGAAGACAGATACAGTGTATTAATATAAATAAGAATAAATAAATCTTTAAAAAAAAAAAAAGAGTACACTGACTGTTCTTCCAGAGGTCCTGAGTTTAATTCCTAGCAACCAATGGTGGCTCACAACCATCTATAATGGGATCTGATGCCCTCTTCTGGCATGCAGGTGTATATGCAGATTGAGCACTCATACGTAAAATAAATCTTAAAAAAAAAAAAAGAGAAAGAAATATGACTGCCAGTCATAAACTAAGAATGGAGAAAAAAAGAACAAACTAAAATAACTACCTAACATTAGAGTTGACGGGATAATACTAAGTTAAGCCATGGAAGAAAAGTAAGGGGGACCAGGGGAACCATTGCAGCCCAATCTATACAGTGGGGACACAGTTCCACCTACCTCTTGGCTGAGGCTGGAGACTTAGCCACGATGACTGCATTCCTATAATCTGGGATCTGTGACAGACAAAAGGCCTGGGATTACTACTTTATCTCTAAGAGGGTATTCCATCAACCAACACACATGAATGTTCTTAAAAATTCAAAATTATCATTTGGCTTAAAGTTTCATCAAAAAGAAGTTCAAAGTAAATCTTCCTTTGGAAAATAAAGATGAAAATGTTCTCAATATGAGTATTTTTACCTATATAGAAAAACCCAGTAATGCAGAACAAGTGTTCTTTTAAAAAGTTAGCAGAGAGAATGGAGATGTGGCTCAGTCACTCCGCTGTCGGCTGTACACAAGTGATGAGCTGCGCTTGCCCACTCCCTCACCCACATAAAAGCCGGATGTGTCTGTAACCCCAGCACTGGGAGTGGCGCTGGGTGGGTTGGCGATGGGTATAAAAGGTGGAGTCAGGCAGATTTCTAAAGCACACTGGCCAGGCAATCTAGCTAATCAATGAACTTCATGTTCAGTGAGAGACCTCAAAAAGCAAGGAACAAAAAAAAAAAATTAATGTTCAGTGAGAGACCTCAAAAAGCAAGGAACAAAAAAAAATTTAACAGAAGCAAACCAGGTGTGATGGTGTATGCCTGTAATCCCAATTGTCTAGGAGGCTGGTGTGACTCTTTCATGAATCCCACATCAAATGTAACTTCACAATAGAAAGATAGCCATTGAACCTGAATCCAACTTAATGTCATATTCTAAAATCCTGTGGTTCAAACACGTGACGAGTACACTGCAGTCACTCCATGCTGAGGAAAGCCATTTGTGAAAGGACAATTAGCCTATTGCTCTTAATAAAAGGGCTTAAGAGCCCTTTAAACAAAGTGACAGTTGTGTTAGTACCTTTAATCCCAGAATTCAGTGGGCAGAGACAGGCAGACCTCCTTGAGTTGAGGACAGCCTAGTCTACACAGTAAGACCTATCTTTGAACAAACAAACAAACAAACAAACAAACAAACAAACTGTTTAAAAGAAAAACTAGAGTAAGGTGATGTGGTACATGTCTATAATCCCAGTAATCAGGAGGCAGAAGCAGGAGAATCAGGATTTTAAGGCCAGTCTAGGTTACCTGAGACTGGCCCCCCAAGATAAACAAACAAAACCAAGCAACTAAATGATCATCCACTTTGGGAATTGTTTCACTGCTGAAAACTTAAGTAGTCAGTGTTAATGAGGATTAGGGTAGATGCCATCATTATTGTGTCCACATACACAGTAAGTATCTTTCAGCAGAGAAGCAGTTTGCTGTTTCTGACTTCATCTTGGCAGGACTTTCAAACTATTCTTGAGACATAACCAATCCATTCAGTCCCAATGAGCACTAAAGAACATTCCCATTGGTGTTTCCTCATGTGACATTGGCAATTAAAAAAAAAACTTTTAATTTTATGTATAAAAGTGTTTTTCCCTACACTGGTGCTGCAGAGGTCAGAAGAAAACACCAGATCCCCCCAGAACTGGAGGTACAGACTATAGAGAGGCACCTTGTGGATGCTGGGAACTGGTTCTCTGGAAGAGGATGCAGTGCTCTTACCTGAGAACTCTCTCTAGTCCCAACACCGTGAATCTTTTTTTTTTTGAGGTGAGGAGGGGGGGTCTGAGACACGGTTTCTCTGTATAGCCCTGGCTGTCCTGGAACTCACTCTGTAGACCAGGCTGGCCCCGAACTCAGAAATCTGCCTGCCTCTGCCTCCCAAGTGCTGGGATTACAGGCATGCACCACCACCGCCCGGCAACACTGTGAATCTTAACACAGGTGGTTGTAGCATCCAAACACCTGCTAGATACCCCTTCTCTCTCTAAGGAGAAGGGGAGGGAGCAATGTCAGATGGGATTTGTAACTGTAAGACTGGGAAGAGAGGAGGGCAGGCTGATTGGGATGTAAAGTGAATAAAAAAAATTCTACACACACAAATGCTGATTGTACTTGCACACAGAGAAAAGACACACCACCCAGTGTTCTCAAGCAAGAAAGAAAGAAAGGAAAGAAAGGAAAAAAAAAAGGTACTCATTTAGGACCTTCTGTTTTAGCCAGAAGATTTTCTGAACTGTTTTATGCACTTCTTTGCGTCATCAAATAACATCGCACCCTGCCAGGAGACAGCACAGCAGCCAACAAAGCCCTTAATAAAACCAAAGGACTCTAATAAAAACAGGCTCACTGTGTCTCTACAGGGTAAAACAGGAAATCTTATAAATACAAAGACCAAGGTTTGATGTGAAAGAACTAAGTAACCTAGGAGAAAGCTATTAGTCCAAACAAGCAGCTCAGTAGCTGGTCAACAGGAGAAATGAGCTCTTGAGGAAATCTGGGAGGAAAGAGCCAATTTGCCCAGAATACCATTATGTAAGTGTTTAGACCAAGACAAAAGCCAAGTGCAGCAACTCCAACCTGGCTTGCACAGTAAGTGCCAATCTCACAAAAACAAGAAGTAACAGCCAGGTACAGTGAACACTCGCCAGGCGGTGGTGGCGCACACCTTTAATCCCAGCACTTGGGAGGCAGAGGCAGGCCGCATTTCTGAATTTGGGGCCAGCCTGGTCTACAGAGCTACATAGAGAAACCCTGTCTCGAAAAACAAAACAAAACAAAACAAAACAAAACAAAAAAACAAAACCAAAACAGAACAAAACAAAAAAAACAATGTGAACACTCAGGAGGTTGAGGCAGTAGGATTACTTGATTCCCAGAGTTCAGAATCAGCCTGGGTAGCAGAACAGAAGCCCATCTCAAAATAAATTAGTAAAAAACCCAAATTGAACGAATATCTATCTATCTATCTATCTATCTATCTATCTATCTATCTATCTATCTATCTATCTATCTGTCTGTCTGTCTGTCTACCTATCTATCATCTTCTATAGTTTTGTTTCCTTTTTTTTTTTTTTTTCTTTTTCTTTTTTTAAGACAAGGTTTCTCTGTGTAGCCCTGGCTGTCCTGGAACTTGCTCTGTATACTAGGCTGTACTCAAATTCACAGAGGTCAACCTGCTTCTGTTTCTCAAGTGCTGGGATAAAAGGTGTGCACCATCACTGCTTAGCATATTACTTTTAATTTCTGGTTTTAATGTATCTTAAGTATAAAACATGCAGATATTCTACACATCTTTCTTTTCAAAAACATTTCTAAATCACTTCATTATGAATGGTTGTGATGGCCGGGTGGTAGTGGCGCACACCTTTAATCCCAGCACTTGGGAGGCAGAGTCAGATGGATTTCTGAGTTGGAGGCCAGCCTGGTCTACAGAGTGAGTTCCAGGTCAGCCAGGGCTATACAGAGAAACCCTGTATCGAAAAACAAAAACAAAACAAAAACAAAACAAAAAGAATGGTTGTGATGGTTATCTTGACTGTAAACCTAAGTGGACTTAGAATCATCACACCTTTGGGTATATCTACAAGAGTGTTTTCAGAAAGGTGTGACTGAGAAGGGAAGACTCACCCTGACTATGGGTGGCACTGATGGACTAGGTCCTGGACAGAATAGGAGACACGAGCTGAGCAGCAGCATTCACCTCTTGGCTTCCTGACTGAGTGCTGTGTAAGCCGCTGCCTTGTGCTCCAGTCAACTATGACTTCCCCACTGTGACAGCACTTTAACTCTGGGGGTAACAAACCCTTCCTTCTTCAGCTGCTTTTGTCAGATCCTTTTGTCACACAGTGAACAAGGAAAGTAACTAATGCCATGCCTTTATTTGTTCACCAAACATGTCAAACCCTGCCAAAGAAAGGTGACAGCCAACCAGACAGAACCACTGGCAAGACAAAAGGACCAAAAATCAGGCCCAGAAGGAGGGCCTGGATTGTAAACCAGAAAACATGTTTTAGAAATGTCCAAAGTGCTGCCCTTAAATACACCACCAAGAAATGAAGTTCTCTGGAAAAGTTACTACAGAGAAACACTCCATGTGCTAACAACAGCTCCTAAAAGCAAACCACCAAAGTGTGGCATAAACCAAACACGGAAAAGGCTTCTGAATCAGCAGAGCACAAATACTCCTAAGACTAACACATTCTGAAAACTTTTGGGTAAGATCATGGAATAGAATCTGCCTCTGCATGGTCCAACAAAGGGTTAGCTTAAGTAAAAACAGTATTATTTTAAAGAGACAGTCTTCCTTCAGAAATGAGCAAAAGAGGGTTGATGAAATGAGACACCAGGGGAAAAGACCAGCAAAATAGATGAGAAATCTGAAAAATGGATGAAAAAGTCAGCAATAAGGAACTCATAAGGCAATAAATACAAGGAGAGGGGTGAAGAGGCAACGGCTCTGCAACTAGCGTTCTTCCAGGGACACGGATGCAATTTGCAGCACCACATGGAGGGGCTCACAACTCCATTTCTAGGGGAGTTGATGCCCACTTCTGGTCTCTATGGGCAACAGGCACACATATGGTGCAAAAAAACCCAGCCACACACATAAGCAAAATTCGGGGAAAAAAATTGCTGAGTAAAAAAAAAAATCTATACACCCTGTCTCGAAAAAACAAAAAACAAACAAACAAACAAAAAACCTATAGATATGAAATGTTATGAGACTTGTACTTATGAAGCATAACAGTTCTTTAAGCAGAATACATAAAATTTTGGTCTTTTAGGAAAAACTCAAAGAATAGAAACTATATCATCCCAGAATATTAACATAAAAAGTTAAGAGCTGGCTTACCTCTTCTTGAATATACTGTAACAGGAAGGGGGAGGCTCTTAAATTATCCACTGGAATATTGAAGAAGCCCTGGATTTCCTTCTGGTGTAAATCCATAGTGATGAGATGAGTCAGACCTTCAAATATAAGCAAGTTAAACATGTCAACAGTACCACAGTACTTTAAGACACCAATATAGCAATGACCAAGCAAACACTGTCCTATCATGAAAACCTGGCACCTCTGCTTATAATCTTAGTAATATTAGATGTATGATTTTTACTTCTTTTTGAAAATCAGAAGTAGGGGCAGAGAGATAGCTCAGCAAATAACTTGTAGAGGATGTAAGTTTGGTTACCAGTACACATGTTAGGAGGCTTACAACCATCTGTAATTCCAGTTCCAAAGGCCGAGACCCTCTTTTTTGCTCTAGAAACCTACATACATGTGCACATACCCACATGCACACATATGAATAAAAATAAGACCTTTGGCCAGGTAGTGGTGGCACATGTCTTTAATCCCAATACTCAGGAAGACAGAGGCAGGTAAATCTCTGAGTTAGAGGCCAGCCTGGTCTACAGAGTGAATTCCAGAACAGCCAGGGCTACACAGAGAAAACCTGTCTTAAACAAACAAACAAACAAACAAGTCAGCAGCAACAACAAGCCCTTTAAGTACAGAAACAGCAGATAATCTTAAACAAGAAACATTTCTAAAAATGCTATTATAGCTGAATGCATCTCCTAGAATTTTTCTTAGCAGAGATGGCAAAACTCAACATAAGATACCACCAAGACCTCTTCACCACCCATACTGTGACATCTGAAATGATTAGCAGAAAAGGGTATGGGAACATTTAAGTAGTATTATCCAAAAGAATTAGAAGGTGAATCTGTGTGGTCCATCCAAGAACAATCCTGTAAGAGAAAGGAGAAAGATTCCAGAAGACTCAGTGAGCTAGCCTGTTTCCTCTGTCAAAGCTTGTTAGTGTTTCAAAGGGGTTCAGTGGTTAAATAATGTTAACTTGATAGGATTTACAATCACCTAAAGATAAGTCTTGGAGACACACGTAAGTAAGGTTCAAAATTATTTTTCTCCTTTCAAAACTTGAATATGACTGAAAAAAATATGACATATCAACATGAATGTTAAACAAGTAATTCAGGAAAAAAATATAACAGAAGCTGTTCTTATTATCTGAATTGGAAGCAGAATTTCAATTTGAATAATTAGAATTCCAATAGTTAGCCAGGCTGTGGTGGCACACGCCTTTAATCCCAGCACTTGGGAGGCAGAGGCAGGCAGATTTCTGAGTTCGAGGCCAGCCTGGTCTACAGAGTGAGTTCCAGGACAGCCAGGGCTACACAGAGAAACCCTGTCTCGAAAAACCAAAAAAAAAAAAAAAAAATTCCAATAATTAGCAAATTACAGTTTTCTAATTAAACCAGACCCTAGTTTACCTGTGGTATACTTCTCATAATTTCAGATACCCACGATCCAAAAACACTTAATGACAAGTTCCAGAAAGAAATAATTGGCAAGTTTAAACCTCACGTCACCAGGAGTAATGTCACTAAATCTTGTGATGTTCTTCTCTTCCCCTAGGACAGTGTACTGGTGCTGTATCTGCCACTTAGTTGGGGTGTGAATAGTACCATTGTGGTACTGTAGGGCTGGCATAGCAGGATTTCAGGCAGCTAGCTGCTGGGTAACCAGCACATCTTTCCTGGAAAGGGAAGCCCACTATATAAACTATCTATTTCACTACTTGTACTTTCTCTAGACCTCTAGTAAAAATGCTTTGAAATTTCTAAGGTCAAAAACAAATCTGCCACGGTGGTGCACACAACTTTAGTCTCCTTGGGAGGCAGAGACAGACAAATCTCTAAGTTTGAGGCCAGGGTGGTCTAGGTAGTGAGTTTCAAGACAGCCAGGACACATAGACAGATCCTGTCTCAAACAAAGAAACAAACAATCAATCAATCAATCAATCAATCAATCAATCAATCAATCTGTCATTCTTACCAGCTTTGCACATCATAGAAGCCAGCAATTTTGAGACAATGGAGCCCCTTTTTCTCATCTTGCATTGCTTGCTATAAGGAAAGTAGGGGATCACTCCGATGATGCTCTTGGCACATGAGGTCTTACATGCATATACCATGATCAGGAGCTCCATGATGGTGGTGTTCACGTCCCTGAAACCCGTGGACAATGTCAGACACTTAGTATGTTACTAATGACTATGATAACACTTAAAGCGTTAGACACAAAAAAGACAAATCTCTCTTCTCCCAGACCACCTTTAGCTCCTGGGCAGATGACCTCTGCTTTCTCACTGAAAGAGAAGATCAGAAGACAATTTTCCACAGCACATGCACTCAGCCACTGGGCAGCAGAGGGGAACTTTTCACAACACTGCAGTCGCCATGCCCTCACCATGCTCTGTAGAGGACCAGTACCACCATCACTCCTCACTCTTCCTGCCCCTCGTCCTTAACAACTTGTGAACCTCCATCATCCCAGTTCTTTGCCTGTCTTTGTAGGACATCTCAGGAGAGAAGTCTACAATCCCACTCTCCTTTTTTCTCTTATGTACACTCCAAAGAAGCTTTGGTCTCCAAAACAGCTCCCCAACTTTCATCAACAGTCTTCAACAATGGATTGGCTAGATCCACTGGCTAATAAAAGTCTTTCTCTTAGCCTTTCTGCTGCCTCAAAGGCAGCTTCTCAGCTGTGCCTACAATAGGTGTACAATGTCCCCCTGCCTCCTTCTGCTTCCTTCGATTCCTTTATTAGTTCCCCCAATACCTGCCAAAGAAACATTCATTTGTCTCCTCTTCCTGTCACTCTTCACCTCTCAGTCTCTGTAAATGCTGGCCATTCTTACAGTCCTATCACTAGCCCAAGAGCCCCTTCCGAAAACTGTTGCTAGGCACTTCCATCTGAATGTTAAAATCTAACTAAAGGAACTGTTCTTCCTTGCAAATGCCTGCATCATCAGGAAACTTGTGACTACTATCTCACTGACCACACTGTTCCTCAGGCTACTCTGCACCCCTCCACTGGGCCTCCCACTGGGGCCCTCAGTTTACACTCCAGACAGAGCAGCTCGTTCTTTAAAGTGAAAGTCAGTACAAAGGCCTAAGGCCCTGAAATGGTTCCTATTCTCATCCACAGCAGAAGCCAGCACTCAGGGCTGTCCAGTGCCTCCCAGGCCCCTCTATGATCTGCTTTTGTTCTTCACCTTGACCTCTGCTCCACAAGCCTTCCTAGACACTCACTGCTCCCCTTTTCACCGAGGCCTACCTTGTCTGCCCTCTTACTACCATCATGCCAACTCTCTTCCATTATTATTATTATTATTTTTTTAACTGTTGGCAATGCTGAGGATTGAGTTTAGAGGCTCTTGAATACAAGACAACCAACCCTTCTACTAGTGAGTTACAGACCTAGCACTCCTCATTTTGTGCTATACATCACATAGCACTTATCATTTTATGGTGTACCTGGTATCTATCAAATTCTGTTTTTTTTTGTTTGTTTGTTTTGTTTTCTCAGAAGAAGGTCTCACTATGCAGGGAGTGCCAACCTTTTGGCACTGTGACATGATACTGATGTCTGCAAATATGTTGGGCCACAGATACACACAACCCGCAGACTACAGGGCTAATATACCTTGTAGGTGATACTAATTTGGAACTAATAATCCTCTTACCTCAGCCACTGAGTGCTGGGATTGCAGGCATGTATTGCCTTTTCTGGTTTATGTTCTCTGTATATATTCCCTTACCAGATCATCAACTGTTCCAAGCATGAAAACACCTCACACATGTAATAGGATGACAATTATTGAACAAATTCAACAAATATAACTGAATACCAAAATTTGGATGAGACGTTCTATTAGTATTGAACAAGCCTGATCCCAGATGAATTAAAGTAACTTCAGAAAAGCATTCTGTCAGAGACAGGCGGATTTCTGAGTTGGAGGCCAGCCTGGTCTACAGAGTGAGTTCCAGGACTGCCCGGGCTACAGAGAAACCCTGTCTTGAAAAAATAAAAGAAAAAAGAAAAGAAAAGAAAAAAGAGAAGAGAAGAGTAAAGAAACGCAGAGCATTCTGTGAGGAAGGGTACAATACTTGCCCAACAACAGGAGGCTCTGGGTCTGATCCTTACTACTGCTATTAACCCATTACCCAGTCAACCAACCAATACAAAGAGGCAGCAGCTGAATGTGATGCCAGTAAATTCTCAGTCTATTTCTTGGCATCTCAGAAAGAAGAAATGCATGCACACTTTCTGCAAACCTAGTTAAGACACAGCACAATGTCCTATGTGGAGCCAAAAGACAGGATCAGCTGATAATAGTTCTGTCACAGAAACTACTCGCTAACATGATTCTAGATTGCTAGAAAAACTTAACAGAGTCTACTGTTAAGAGCTTCTACTGGTTGCTACTTCCCCTCATCAAGAACACAGAAGAGGGAGCTGGAGAGTTGACTCAGTGGTTAAGACCATTTGTTACTCTTGCAGAAGATCTGGGTTCAGTCCTAGCACCCAAGTGACACTGCACAACCATCTGTTACTCCGGTTGGAGAGGACCTAATATTCTTGTCTGGCCTCTGTAAGTATGCACACATGTGGTACATGTACATACATACAGGCAAAATATTCATAAAAGTAAAATTAAATTAATGAACCTTAAAAAACAAAAACAAAAGAGATGGCCAAGAACTGTTCCTAATTCCAGTTCCAAAGGATTTAATATCCTCATTTAGTCTCCATAGGTACCAGGAATGCATACAGTACATTTACATACACGATGCAAAATACTCACACAAAATAAAAACAAATACATCTAAGAAAACAAAACAATACAGAAAAGTAGATGGAGTTCAGATGGTAGACTTCTTCCTTAGCATGCACCAAGCCCTGAGTTAAATTCTCAGCACTGAGCATAGGGGCACACACCTGTCATCTCAGAACTCAAGTGGAGACAAGAGAAACTGCAATTTGTCATTACTGGCTACATAGCAAGTTTGAGGCCAGAGATACACAAGATCCTGTCAAAGCAACCAACAATAAACACCCAAACAAAGTACTCCAGAAAAGGGCAGGCAGTGGCCTCGGAGGCTGAGACAGAGACGTCTCTTGACACTAGGAATCCAGGGGTACACTCGAAGCACAGCAAGAGCTTATCTCTTAAAACAAAGAACGGACTGAGAGAGAGAGGAACAAAAGTCAGCAGTTTCACTAGAAAAGCAGCAAAGAGGGCCACAGAGACAGCCCAGTGGTGAAGAGCACTGGTTCTCCTAGTGTCCATGTGTTCACAGTGGTGCTCTCTGGCTCAGGTTCCACTGGATTTAGAGCCTGCCATCTTGCCCATCCATGAGAATGGTAGGGTTCAGTTGTCCTCATTTCTCAAATAAAATTTCTCAAATAAAAAGCACACCGATCTTAAAACTATCTTCTCTTGTGTGGCCTAGTCTTCAGACTCTAATAGGCATACTCAAGAGGCAGTGAAAAAGCACTTACTTTGAGATGGTTTGGATGATAAATACATCTTTTCCTCTCACAGACTCCTGGATTTGAACTCTTGTTTCTAAAGGGAAAAGGAGGGAAGATATAGTTCAAAATTTTAAAACATGTACCAAATCTGCATTAATTTCCAAACTTATAGACTACAGAAACCAAAGCAGAATGTACTGACTTGAAGCATGTCACCATTAATCACACTTCTGAATCAAATTTAGGCTTCTCCCTCACATTTAAGTAGTGTCTGCTGTGTCACTGAGAACAGCCTAGAAATGATGTACTCAGTCGTGCAACCAGCATCAACTAAGAATGGAGGCATAAACGCAGTATGCTGTGGGATAAAAGAAGACTGGTGATGATCTCTGCTTTTAAACACCTGTAATTAGCAACGAGGGACAAATCCAGGATGGAACACTCCATAGGGTAGGTCTGCAACATCAACAGAAAGGAAAACGGCAGGGTGGGGTATGGTTCTACATCAAATGAGAAACTATGTCACCTTCTGGCCATTGTGATGCTTGTCTAGAACTTTAATACTCAAGAAGCTGAGACAGGAGGATAGAAGAGTTAGAAGCTAGCCTGGGCTACAAAGTAAAACTCTGATTCATAAAACAGCAAACAAAAGCAAAACAAAATTTTTTTTAAAAGATTAAAAAAGCCCAATCATTTGAGGCTAGGAATCATATAAAACTAGCAACAGCAAAAAGCTTTCATCGGGCAGTGGTGGTGCACGCCTTTAATCCCAGCACTTGGGAGGCAGAAGCAGGCGGATTTCTGAGTTCAAGGCCAGCCTGGTCTACAAAGTGAGTTCCAGGACAGCCAGGGCTATACAGAGAAACCCTATCTCGAAAAATCCAAAAAAAAAGAAAAAAAAAAAAAAAAAAAAAAAA
>NW_021604711.1:833318-843251 GCF_004785775.1 Grammomys surdaster | reverse complement strand
AAAAAAAAAAAAAAAAAAAAAAAGCTTTCAAAAATCATAATTATAGCTAATTTCTTGAAATGTGACTAAAGTATTCTATTTATGTGCAAGAACTTGTATGTCAGAGATGTGGCCTGGTATCTAGGGATTGTGTATGGATGTCAACATTTAGATAGCAAAACACCAAACCTATATGGTAGACATCAATACAGCCAGTCATGGTACTATTCTTTCAATTAGTTCATATGTTTGAAAGTTTTCATTAAAAACGTTTGCCAGAGATGTAGCTCAGTGGTAGAATGCTTTAGTGCTCTGTGGTGATGGCCACTTTAATACCAGCATTCAGGAGATTAAGGCAAGAGGATTTCAAGTTTGAGGATAACCTGGGTTACCTTCTGAGTTCAAGGCCAGCTTGGGCTATGTTGTAAGGCATTGATTCTAAACTAACAAAGTCATCAGAAAAAAAAAAAATAATGTGCTTACAAAGGAATGAGGTGTGATGCTACAAATGAGCTTTAGAGACAAGAGATTTGGATTTAAATCCTGGTACTGCTACTCATGGGACCTTGAATCTATCCCTGACCCAGGTTTTCAGTATCTACAAACAGTAATGAATATAGAAGTTACTTCCTCTGCAATAAACAAATGACTTTCCATCCATTACTCTGGAGCCTGGGAGTGAACAAGCCTGTGCAGAGCCCAACTCCTCCCAGAGCTCTCCCTCATCCAATGTCCCTGAAAAGAACCTCCCCAGATTTCAAATACACTTTGCCCTGTAGCAACCATCTTAGGAAAACTAAGAGAAACAGCTTTTTAAGGTTTAACTACTAGACAAATTCCTGTAGTGAAAGGACAGGATGAATGCGTGCTTACTGAGTACCTACTCTGTCAAAAGACGTCAAGTACAGAGATTATCCCATGCATTAGTGCCCAAGAATAAAGAGTAAGATTCTCATGTCCATATAAGCCGCAACTACCCCTGCTAGAATAATTTCACGAAGAATACCCACCACTCTAAAGAAGCACCAAAGATTAAATCACACTTTCTTACAACTATTTCCTAGCAACATTTTAAGGAATTAACCTGTGGCCTTAGAGGAAATAAAGAATAATCAGCTGGGGTTGGAGGTACAGCTCAGTAGGTAGCATGCATGAGGTCCTGGGTGCAATATTGCAGCACATGCGAGCATGGGTGTGTATGTAGTCCTGGGCATGCCCGTATACCTACAGACTAAAAGTGTAAACACAGGACTTATGTTACCTACAGCAAAATGATCTCAACCAACAGGTAAGCTGAGGAGCTAGTTAAACGTATGCAGTATTTACTGAATGAGACCCAAGAATCATCAACCAAAGCTCTACATGTGACTTGCACCATGTGATTTCTATTCGGTATTAGTAAGGACTGAAAACCACACTCCTTCACCTTGCCTGCCTGACTTCCTGCTTTCAGAACTGATGACTGAATCTGTCTGACAGTCAAGGATAACTGGATGACCCATTACACCACATTCTGCAAGAAGATCCACAATACATATGTCCAAGGAAGCTCACCTCTGTTAGGTTCCTGGTAAACCTGCACTTTGCCCATCTCCACCCCCAGCCGCCTAGAGAAGAGAAAGGGGGAAAAGCTGAGAAGGCAACAGAATAGACCCAACATCTTTACTATTAAAGATGACTTATAAGTTGACAAAGATAAAAGTCATTCTAATTATGAAATAAAGTAAATATTATACCATATCTGTTTGTTGCCTACCTGGACCCCCACCCCATGACCACCCAAGGCCTTTGCAATCTGTCTCTCCTGCTTCACAGGCCATCTTCCTAGTACTCCGTGTTCTACTGCCCACGCTCCCTACGGGCACAACCTCCCTACCACATTAACAGACCTTGTAACCTGTTGCTCCCTCTGCAGAGAGGGGTTGACTCTGCCCCAGCCTTCATTAGATGGCTTATTTGAGTCTCTCCGTTCTTAGATATCCCTTGGTTTCAAGGTGCCTGAGCACCTGAGCTAGGACAGACCATTAGACTCATCCTTATGCACTCACTGCCTTCTTCCTGGCATGTTACCATCTAAAACCACCTAGCTGGTTATCTTAGCTTGCTTCTTTCTAGCTCCCACACTAAAATGTCAATTACATGAAAAGAAAGCTTTTGACTGGCCTGCTCACTGTTAACTCACAATATTCATACCAAGCTTTTATGCACCGTAGGGACTTGGTATGTGTTTAGTTTCTTAAAATTACACTAAACTAAAAGCTGTAAACCATCCTCATATACTGCCTATCCCTGTTTGCTAGACTCCAATAATTTATCTGCAGTTGTGCCCACCACACTCCTGGGAGTTGTGGTTACTCACACATTGTAGCACTGAGTATATTCAGATGACATGCAGGTTAGCTATACCTATTTTTGATCTTGATAAACACTGCTAGTTTGATTATCATACTTAAATACCATACATATTGACTATGGATTTGAATGGTAAAACTGGAACTCACTCAGCAATTTTCTTTGAAAGCTCCATACATGATGAATTGGAATTTGCTGAAAACAACACGAGGCCTCCTTTGGTTATGTTCATCTTGGTTTCTAATTCAGGAGGCGCCACACAAAACATCAAAACCTTCTTGGTTTTCCAATTCTTAGAGCCTAGAAGAAAAGATTATAGATAAAGGACCAACATATATAAAATATACCCAAGCACATTTTGTTTTTTTTTTTTTAAAAATAACATCAGCAAAAGGCAAATAGTTGCCACCATAACGGCGGCTCTTATCTTAAGGGAGAGATAGTATGGGCAAGTACAACCCTTGGGTTTTGAGATTGCAAATGGCACCACACAACTTCATTACTTTTCATACTCACTGGAAATAAATAATAAACTTACAAGAAAGGTGGAGCTGAAGAGCTCAGTGTTTTACTGTTTGCTGTTTAAAGTCAATTATGGACAACCTCCTGTTATTCTCTGACAACAAAACTCCTCCTGGATTAACACAGAAAAATGGCAGAGCCATTAGCAAGGACATGGACTAGATGATCCTTAAACAAAGAATAAATGGCCCAGATTCTTCTGTGACGCCTGCTCCCCACACCCCCACCCTACAGCTGCTCTGGGTAATACATCTTGTCAGTGCTGGAGGTGGCTCTGTGCTTTTTAGAGCACCTGGTCAGGGCACACCTTTAATCCTAGTACTCAGGAGACAGAGGCAGGAGGATCTCTATGAGTTCAAGGCCAGCCTGATCTAGGATAGCCAGAACTACAGTAGAGACCCTGTCTCAAAACAAAACAAAACAAAACAAAAACATAAATACAAATTTCGGACTAGAGAGATGACTCAGTGATTAAGAGCACCGTCTGGTCTTCCAGAGGCCCTGAGTTCAATTCCCAGCAACCATAAGGTGGCTCACAATCATTTGTAATGAGATTTGATGGCCTCTTCTGGTGTGTCTGAAGACAGCGACAGTGTACTCACATACATAAAATGAATAAATCTTTAAAAAAAAAAAAAAGGTTAAAAAAAATTCAACTTGTTATATTCCTTCCCCTCAACTGGGACAAGGCTGACTAGATGATAACCTTGGGAGGAAGTGGTCCTCAAGGGACAAACGAGTACGGCCTGGCCTCTCTGGGCTAAGAATCCTCCTCTCACAGGGAGAGTGCTAGATTGGGTGGAATATGTGACTATCCAAGTACACACATCCTTCTGTCCTCACTGTGTTTACTCAGCTTGGCTAGCTCTCGGGAGGCTGATTTGGCTATGTTTTGTTTTGTTTTTTTAATGAAAACTAAAATATTTGTTATGCCTCCAAAAAATACATCTTACTAGTAAAACCTGAGACACCACTGCTAAGGCTGAATTTGCCAGCCTCACCCTGGCTCTTCCAGGACTCCTCCTCTGGCAATCAGGGTTCTTTCACTTTACAAACATACTGCTTCAGGCCTTTCCCACACATTCAGACACTGAACTCTATAAAAAAAAAAAAAAAAAAAAAAACCACATTCAATGTTTCTAGCTCAAAAAAGTATCACTGTAACTATCTGTAAGTTGCTTGTTCAAACAACCTGAGTTAAGGGACAAGCTATTCTATTCTTCCTAACTGCTGCCTCAACTTTCCCAGTGTGGCTGTGCTGTGGTCAGTGGATCATCATCTAAGACAGGCTTCATGCACACATACAGTGGGATCACCTGGTCCTAGGTAGCTAGGTGCAGTTCCCCCACCAGGCTAGGAGAGCACATTTGTAGCAGAGCAGCCTTTAAGGGATAGTCTAAATGGGAAGCCCAAGGTTCCAATACAGGCTACGGGGCAATTTTTTTGAAACTAATAAGTCACAAACAAATGTCTGCATGGCCAACCAACTAACGTTGGTAAGGAGTCCACTGGTGCACACTGTGAAAAGTGGCTGTGGACCAGGAAGGAGTCCACAGATACTACTCAGTCAAGCCTAGTCCTTCCAAAGACTGGATTCCATGCCAAATCCTAATGCATGCCCACCCTTTAACAGAAGCAGGCAGGCATGCACCTAGAAAGGGCATCAGATCACTATGACTGCCCAACTCACCAGCTATTCACCTCTAAGAGCTGCCTCTAGTTTCACTTTCCCTCCCACTTAGAAATTCCAACAGTATTTTTGTTTTTTTGAGACAGGGACTCTCTATGTAGCCCTGGAAGGCCTAGAAATCACTCTGAAGACAAGGCTGGCTTCAGATTCAGATACCCACCTGCCTCCCAAATACTGAAATTAAAGGTATACATGTACCACCAAGACCAGCCTCCCACTCCAATGTGCTATTTATCAGACTAAGAATCACTAGCTGGTGGTGTTCATTAGCACAAAGTTTCCCTGTGAAATGGAGAGTACAGAGACAGTTTCCACTCTCCCGCCATGTGCTGTAATTGCTTTTGTGTTAACCTAAACTTACTCTAGACTATGAAAATTATTTATGCATGGGTGAAAACACATCTTTTCCAGAGACTCTCAAGACCTTTTGAAGAAAAAATCACATTCATCTCTCTCAATGAGACAACCTGTCAGGTCCTATGAGTGGAGAGGTCTGCACACTGAAGATTACTTGTTTTAGATGGGTTTACTACCATTGTATTTCAGCACTCATACTAGAAATTATGAAGCCACACAGTTTGTGCTGTTTCCTCTCTAAAGCATCCACTGTGTAACCATCCCTTCTAAAGATGGCTAGAAGATAGCTGTGGGCTTACATCACAACAGGCCTGAGCCACAGCCTAGACATGTATATCTCCCAGACAACGAAGACAGAGGCTTAGAAACAGCTTCTCCACCAAAATGGAAGGTCCAGGCAGCACAGGCTCAACTAGTGTATGCTGAACAAAGCCTCACTTCAGGTACAACAGTTCGCAAAAACAGAATTGAAAGTCATTTGTTAGCAAAAAGGATACAGGAGTTGCTTTCATTAACTCACTCCTGAAAAATCTGCCTGAATGGGAGAGCGTTTGCCTATCACGCACAGGGCTGGGGCTCCAACTCCAGCACCAGCATGGGAAAAAAGCTGGCCTTGATGATATGGATTAGAAGTGTACCTTAGTGAAAACTGGGTGCTTTGTGCTGCAGGCCTGGGTTTAATCACCAACACTAAAAATAAAAAGTACAGGCAGGTGGTGCTGGCACCTTTAATCCTACCACTTGGGAGGCAGAGGCAGGTGGAGAGGCCAGTCTGGTCTACAAGGCAAGTTCCAGGACAGCCAGGTTTACATAGAGAAACCCTGCCTTAGAAAACCAATAAATATACAAATTAGTTAATTAATTAAGAACAAATAGATTAAAAAGTACAAAATAAAAGTTGAGGTCTGGCCATGGTGGATACCTTTAATCCCAGAGGTTGGGAGGCAGAGGCAGGCAAATCTCTGTGAATTTGAGGCCATCCTGGCCTCTACAGAGTTCCAAGATAGCCAGGGCTGTTACACAGAGAAACTCCCATCTCCAAAATAAAATAAAATAAAATAAAATAAAATAATTGAGAAACTGCAGGGCAGAGCTAAAACTACATTACCCTTCCATATTCTGTGGTTACTGGCATTTTGCTTCCTTATGGCTAATGATGTTCTGAGAGTTTTGAGGGTTTTTTTTTTTTTTTTTGTGGCAACTTAGGAGAAGCAGGAAATGGACCTAAAACTATTTTAAATTTGGAGAATTAACTGTTTTAATTTTATTCATTTAATGTGTATGGGTGTTTTGTCTGCACACCTCGTGCGCCTGGTACTCTTGGAGACCAGAAGAGGGTGTTAGATCCTGTGGGTCTGGCATTAGAGGTGGTTTTAGGCTGACATGTGGGTGGGTGCTGGAACTCACCCAGTCTTGAACAACTAGTACTCTTAACCAGCCCACATCTGGGGAAGCAGTTTTAATAGGAAAACAGGTTTCTCATTACTTTCCAGACTTATTAACAAAGTCATACTAGGTAAAAGCTTCTCCTCAACCTCCTCCTCACAACAGTGGCCCCTAAAGGACAGAATGCCTATCGAAGTCTGATTCGTAAGTTCCTTGCATACAATAGGTTGCACTCTCAGTCACATAGAACATGACTTGGCAACCCAATGAACTACAGTCAATAGAATCAGACAAATACCCAGATTTTGAAATGTCTATTGCAAACATACCTTATTCAGAAAAAAAATACATATTAAACGCCAAAGAAAGAATACAGAAGCCGGGCGGTGGTGGCGCACGCCTTTAATCCCAGCACTTGGGAGGCAGAAGCAGGCAGATTTCTGAGTTCGAGGCCTGCCTGGTCTACCGAGTGAGTTCCAGGACAGCCAGGACTATACAGAGAAACCCTGTCTCAAAAAAAAAACAAAAACAAAAACAAACAAACAACCCCCCCAAAAAAAAGAATTAAAAAAAAAGAAAAAAAAAGAATACAGAACTATGTTTTGGTGTTGTCAATTCTTGGAGTTAATTCCAAGTATAGAGCTATATGGTCAATAATGGTAAATGCAAAAAAAAAAAAAAAGACTTTGTAGCCCTGTTTGCCCGGAACTCCCTATGCAGACCATGCTGGTCAGCCTTGAATTCAAGATCCTTCCACCAGCCTCTGGGATTAAGGGGTGTGCCACCAAGCTCCACAAACTGCAAGATTATTTAAGAGCAGAAACACTGGCTATGTGTTAAACCTCAGAGTAGCTAATAAATATAATGTGCATATCTCTGCAAAAATTGGGTAATAATGATACAAATCACAGCAGTTAAAGGACAAGAAAGGTTTCCTATAGTGGGGCTCAGTAGCATGCGTCATTTTTATTTGTGCATTTAAATTGTTAAGCACTAGGGCATGAGATGGGTCAATGGCAGGCCGCTCGCATTGCTTCACCATGCATTCGACCCCAGCACCATAAGAAAAAAACAAAAAAAAAAAGAAATCATAAAACATCAGAACTCACACTTCCTCAGGCCTCAAAGCTACTAGGTTCAGTATTTTCGGATCCCTCACAAAAGCTAAACACCCAAATTGTGCCAATATCAAAATAAGAATAATAAATCTTTATCAACAATGTAACAGATTGAGGAAAAGATTTTCGTGCAGAGTTTCTTATGCCGCTTCTCCTCCGTCTGAATGGAGCCCAATCATCCTCTAAGGCCGGTGGAGCCGAACACGGGGCCCCGGGCTCGCCCCGGAGCAACAAGGGCCACGGCTCCCGCCCAGCACCGCGCGGGCTCGCGGGGTCCGCCGCCCGCCCGCCGCGGCTCCCGCCCGCCTACCTGGTCCCGACCCCAGCCCGGCCCGCCGCAGCCTCGGCTGCCGAAGGAAGAGAGCTCAGAGCTCCGCACCGCGTCTTACAGCAAAATGGCGTCTCCAAGCGCGAGAAAGCCCTCAGAGACTGCGAGGCCGGGGGCGGGGCCTGAGGGCAACTGACTGGAGTGGGCGAGGCCGCCGAGGGGCGTGGTCGGGGAGAGGGGCGGGGCAGAAGTGGGGGAGGTAAGAGAAGGCGGTGTATTTAGGCTGTGGGCGTGGCCCCGCCAGAGTGGGTGCAAGAATATTGTGTGGGTGTGGTCAGACTCGATGTAAGGGGAAGAGGGGAGAATTAGAGTGAGCGTGTTCAGAAGTGTGGTTGAAATCCATAGGTTCTGGCTGGGTTCAAGTCTTTACTGTCCTGCAAGTTTGAGCAAGTCAGCTCTTTAGCCCGATTTCCTCTTCTGAGAAAGAGATGACAGCAGTACCCCCATCTCCTGGGGTTGGAAGGAGTGAGAAATCTGCGAACCTCTCAGCATGGTTCTTGGCATCCAGTCGATCCGCAGATATCATATAATTACTCGCTTTGTTGTCCCTTCCTTCTTTTTGGTGCTGAAGAGTATATAGAGTATATACTGTTTTTCCGGAGGAGCTGACTTTGGTTCCCAGAACCAATGTAAGGCACCTCACAACTGCCTATAATTCTAGCTCCAACGGGGATCTGATGTCTCTGGCCTCCTCAGGCACCTGCACTCACAGCATATACCCACACATAAACATAAATAGATACAAATAATTAAAAATTGTTTTTTAAAAAATTTCAGCCAGGAGGTGGTGGCGCAACCCTTTAATCCCAGGACTTGGGAGGCAGAGGCAGGCAGATTTCTGAGTTCAAGGCCAGCCTGGTCTACAGAGTGAGTTCCAGGACAGTCAGGTCTACACAGAGAAACTCTGTCTCAAAACAAAACAAACAAACAAAAAAATTGTAGCTCTGGGTGACCTGGAACTCACAGAGATCCATCTGTCTCTGCCTCTTAAGTGTTAGGATTAAAAGTGTGGCCATCATTCCTAGCAAATTGGTTGCTGTTGATATATCATTGCTGAATTCTTTTTTTTTTTTCCCTTTGGTTTTTCGAGACAGGGTTTCTCTGTGTAGCCCTGGCTGTCCTGGAACTCACTCTGTAGACCAGTTTGGCCTCGAACTCAGAAATCCACCTGCCTCTGCCTCCCAAGTGCTGGGATTAAAGGCGTGCACCACCACCGCCCAGCCCCATTGCTGAATTCTTTATACCTTGAAATATGGTGATCCCTTACTATTTATAACATAACAAACATGTAGCACATGCCAGGTATCAAGGCATTTGTTACATATTTATATATTATATTAATATATATTAACAGTGACTTTCAGAAATGGGGTAAGACTTATCTCCATTTAATTGCTGTGGGAACTCAGCTTCCAATGACAAAGCAATGGACAGGCGCCACCTACAGTGCCTTACTCCATGTGTACACTTAAGGGCTCTCATCCACTGCACTTCCAGTTCACAAATGAGACATGCAGACATTTATTGGAAGGTGCACAGATGCTTAGAATTAATTATCAGAAGGCTGAGGATGGTTAGAATTCATAAGAGGGCATATGGGTAGCTAGAATTCATGGGAAGTGTGCATGAAAACTGAAAAGAAGTTGTGTCTGGCTGACTGATTAGAGTTTCAGGCCTGTGGGGGGAGATTGGGATATTGCAGGTTCAGAACTTTTTCTTGGGTTAGTTCTGGCCTTCCAGAACAGCCATTTCTTGCCCATTTCTGTATTGGAGCCAACATCTTGTGACTAATAGAAACAAACCTTTTGGAATCTATTAACCTATCTGATGGCATTCCAAGCTTTTGGATTGGTGGGAGGAGTGGTTGCTAAGTTAAGAGAAGCCTCCTCCATCTCTCTGTGCCCACCTCTCTGATGCACCCTCTTCTTTTAGTGTACCCATCTCTCGGATGCACCCAACAATGCATTTTGAATTTCACTTAATAACTTTCTTTGTTCTGTAAAATTGTTTTAAAAAAGTTCATGAACCCATTTCTACATTGGAACTCAGAATTTAGAGAAACCCAAATCTAAGTTCCTGGGCCATGGTCACTCAAATGGCTCTCCAGAAGAAACTACCTCTTATTCTTCTTACGACGAAAGCTCAGTTTTTTGTTTGTTTGTTTGTATGTATGTGTGTTCGTGTGTGTGTGTGTTCATGTG
>NW_021604711.1:817083-833308 GCF_004785775.1 Grammomys surdaster | reverse complement strand
GTATGTGTGTGTGTGTATCTGTGTGTGTGTGTACATGTACACAGGGCAGAGGAGTAGAGTAACCATCAGGTCTCCACTGCTTAACATGTTATCTTACAGGCAAAGAACATAAATGTTTCAAACTCTGAATTCTAAATTAAGTTAAGGTGATAGTTCACAGGTGAATTTGTTTAATATTCTTCCTTTGCCTGACAATTTTCCTGAGACATGTTTCTTATAAGGTCTGTAAGATCACATTTGCAGGACTACACCGATGTCTCTTCTACAGAACTCTTTTAAAGTTTTACTTAAATGTATTACTTAAACATTCATTAATCTTAGATCATTTTTAACTATTGAGATTATGATGTAATTGACGTCTCCCTCCTCCCTCCAGACCCTATGCACTCTGTCACGCTCTCTTTCCACTTCATCTCCTCTTTTGTCTCAATTGTTCTTCCATGTGTGAAGTGGAAACCTAAGGGTTCTTTGGAAAGTCAGTTGGATGGTGTTTTTGCTGGGGCAAACATGTGAAAAAAACATTTTGTTAAAGTGGACACAGGTGTGAAAGGCTAAGGCCAACTCCTGAAGGAAATGTTTGACTGAAGCGGACACAGAAGAGAGGATGTTCTGCTAAAGCAAGCACGTGAAAGGCCACATGATGGAGGATTCTTTGCTAACAACATGAATGTATGGGTCCACTTTGCATTGTGTAGTTGAGCTCCATTTGTTGGGATACCATAGAAAGAAACACAGGAAAAACTTCTGGTGGTGTGCTGCAGTGTGTTGCCACTTTCAAGGACTCAGGCTGATTGGATGCACGTGCGGAGGCACATGGAAGACATGGGATGTTTGGAGGACATAAACTGGACTCCACGGAGTGACAGAGACAGAGCTTGGCTTGCTGGTACAGCTAGCTGTGCAATACTTGTGGATCCTGAGTCTTTGCTGACCTAACTGAAAGCTGATCTAACAGAAAGCTAACTTCCCTAAAAGAGACATAGCTGAGAATTTCTCCTGGTGTTCCTGTTGGTCCCTTCTGCTGACTGGAGCCGAGGTTGTCTCTGCTAGGCCGTGTCACTGTTGCTAACCTGACTCTACTGAACTGGACTGCTGGTGTATCTGTAAGGTGTTTTCAAGTGGATCGAGCTGCTGCTGCTAACCTGTGAAGTGAATTGCAGATTTCCAGACAACACAGACAGGAGCTGCTCCAAAAAACCTTTCTAAACAGGTCCACTTCCCACCCCCTCATATCCTTTCTTTCCCACTACCTCTGTGGGTGGTGGGTTACAAGGAAGGTGTTAGTGTTCTGTCTAAACTCCACCTCCACAGTTACCTGGCAGCGGCCAGGTACGCTCCTCCCTACAGTTACCTAGCAAGAGCTGGGTAGACCTGCCCACTATAAAAGGGGCTGCTTGGCCCCTCCTCTCTCTCTTGCCCCCTTACTCCCATGCTTGCAGGTTCCCCTCTGCCCCCTCCCCCCTTCCCTTCCCCCTGTCTCCACGTGGTCATGGCTAGCCTCTACTCCTCTACCTCTCCGCGCTCTCTCTCTCTCTCTCCTCTCACTCTCTTCCCTCCACCCTGAATAAACTCCCCCTCGTGGAACCATTTGGTCTGGCGTTATCTAAGCTACGCTCGGAAATCTAACAGAAGGTTAAATCGTTTAAGAACCACCATTAAAAATAGGATTTGAAGCCAGGCAGTGGTGGCGCCTGCCTTTAATCCCAGAACTTGGGATGCAGAGGAAGGTGGATTTCTGTGAGCTTGAGGCAAGCCTGGCTGACAGAGAGAGTTCTAGGACAGCTAGAATGACACAGGAAAACCGTGTCTCTAAAAAACAAAAGGGGGGGGCGGGCAGTGGTGGCGCACACCTTTAATCTCACCACTTGGGAGGCAGAGGGAGGCGGATTTCTGAGTTCGAGGCCAGCCTGGTCTACAGAGTGAGTTCCAGGACAGCCGGGGCTATACAGAGAAACCCTGTCTCGAAAAACCAAAAAAAAAAAAAGGGGGGGGTGCGATTTGAGAGATGGCTTTGAACTTTAAGAGCACAGGCTGCTCTTCCAGAGGTCCTGAGTTCAATTCCCAGCAATCACATGGTGGCTCACAACCACCTATAATGGGATCTGATGCCCTCTTCTGGTGTACTACTACAGTGTACTCATATGCATAAAACAAATAAATCTTTAAAAAACAAAGAGGGAGGGAGACACAGAGAGACAGGGTCTTGTGTATCCGAGGTTTATATAAGCCAAGGATGACCTCCAACCTGTGATTTTTTTAGAGTGCTGGAATTGTTGGACTTTGTCTTGGGACACACCCTCATGGTGTGGCAGTTTGACTCCACCCAACACTTCTTGGTGTGTAGATGGAACTGGCCAATCAGAGGAAGTCATCCCTTTCAGCTCGCAGGTTTGCTCCTAAGCATGGATGACCCAGTCAATCTCAGGAGCTCTGCTCTGCCCCTGCTGCGATGAGCTTGCTTCCTTTCAGTTCACATAGTGGAGCCACCACCTTTCTTTCTATGCCTGCAGGGAAACCATCTGAGGAAGCCACAGAGAGAAGGGAGAGTGGGGTATAGACCATGCCCAGCTGAGCTTTCGCAGAATTCTGAGGTCAGCCTGCCCTGGACTGCTCTGAAGCCAGAGTCCTTGGTTTTCAACCTTGCAGACACAGCCTAGCATTCCATTCCTGCCCTGAAGGCATTCACTTCCTTCTGCAGTCCCCTCCCCTACCAACTCTTCCTAACACTTTATCAAGAAGTGTTTATTTATTTATTTATTTGGTTTTTTGAGAGAGCAAGAGAACAAAAGAAAGGAGGAGGAGGAGGCAGGCACCCCCTTATATAGTGGGCAGGCCTACCTGGCTGTTGCCAGGTAACTGTGTGGAGGAGCATACCTGGGTGTTGCCAGATAACTGTGGAGGTGGAGTTTAGACAGAATACTAACATTCCCCCATTTTTGTTTAATTAAAAGAGAAAAATTAGAAAGAGGTGACAATGAAGCAGGAATAGGGTCATGGTGATATCTGGCTACTTCTTGCTGGCATTGGGGGCAATGTGTCTTTAGGGGGAACTTAGAAGAATGGGTGTGGAGGATGTTTGTCTGGTCTTAGGAGACTTGGCTGATTCCTGCTGTCCAGGGTCTATGGAGCGAGCATAAACCCTGAGGATAGGTCAGAGGGAACAGGTCCAGTAGAAGAAGCTGTGTGTGTGACACGAGACGGAGCATCTGGAGGTTGCTTCTCTGGAGCTGTTTTGGATGTACCTAGACTTGACAAGATCTGGATGGCATCTATTTGGTCCATGAGAGGTAGATCTGAGTGGGTTTCCTATAGCTTATAAGTTTACAAAAGAGATAACAGCATGAGTTAACAACACAAGCAGTCTTTAAGATGAACCTTTCCTGGATCGTATAGTGGAATGTTTTATTAGAGTTAGGCAAGTTTATAGGAACTCAGATAATATTAGGACAGTGTCATAGCAAGAAGAGGAAATATGAAGCATTTAATTGATGGCAACTGAGTTTAGGTAATGAGGTAACAGATAATATCTGTAAAAGCTTAGCTGTCAATGTAGTCAGAAGTCTGAGAAAGAGTAAAAATAATCTACCAGTTATATATTATTTTTAAAAATGACAGAGTCCACTAGCCAACAGTTCCTGTGGTCTCCATAGTCTCTTGGGTGAAGTCAGGTTGGCTTCCAAGTGCAGAGATGCAGGGCTCTTTTCTGTGGAATGGATACGCGTGACATGAGAAATGACTTACCTTGGTTTGACTTAGCTAAGTCATTTGACTCAGAGCATCCAGTTTAGCCCACTGCGTTTGTTGACTATATCATCACATACAATCCAGGCTGTCTGTATCTTCTTCTTCTGTTTTTTTTGTTTTTTTGTTTTGTTTTGTTTTGTTTTTTTGAGACAGGGTTTCTCTGTGTAGCCCTGGCTGTCCTGGAACTCACTCTGTAGACCAGGCTAGCCTCGAACTCTCGAACTCAGAAATCTGCCTGCCTCTGCCTCCCAAGTGCTGGGATTAAAGGCGTGTGCCACCACCGCCCGGCCAGGCTGTATTTTCTAGATGTCCGGTGTCTAAGTCTTCTGAAACCATCTTGGGTTAACTGTTAGAGGCTTTGAGAATTCTGTCGGCCATAAGCTTAAAATATACTATTAGCCGACTTCTGACAAGATTGAGAGCCATAAGGATTGGTTGTAACTGAATAGAATTTAATAGCAGTAGTAAAAATCTATCAAGACAGAGCCTTTCTATCCTGTCTTAAGTAACTTTGGCAGGTTGTGTAGGTAGAGAAAAGCACATTTTTGTATTAGCGAAGAAACATTTGGCTAGGACCAGAATAAGAAAGCTGGATCATATGGCTGGTGGGGGGGTTGGGCAGCAGCGGGGGTGGGGGTGGGACTTCCTGTTAGGGGCCGGAGGTTGATGTCCAGTGTCTCTGGTGGCTAGAGTTTGCAGTGGGAAAGGAAAAGCAAATGTGTCCCATATCACCATAATGTTCAAGTTAGTTGTTTCCTTAGTGGAAGGCACCACTAGCACTCACTTTACAGGTCCCGGGCAGAGAGAGAGAGGGAATGCCTCCCTCTCATGCTCGGGTAGCCAAGCCCTTTGTGCGGGTGGTTGTGCACATAGGGAAGCAAGTCTAACTGGTCTGATGTAAACCTGCAGATGTCCACTAGAGTCTCAGCAATTCCCCCATTTTGGTTTAATTAAAAAAGAAAAATTAGGCCGGGCAGTGGTGGCGCACGCCTTTAATCCCAGCACTTGGGAGGCAGAGGCAGGCGGATTTCTGAGTTCGAGGCTAGCCTGGTCTACAGAATGAGTTCCAGGACAGCCAGGGCTATACAGAGAAACCCTGTCTTGAAGACCCCCCCCAAAAAAAAAGAAAAAAGAAAAAAGAAAAATTAGAAAGAGGTGTAGGATTGAGCAGGTTTCATGGCTAAGAGAACAGGGGGTGGGGAACAGGCAGAACACATGGAAGGAGTATAACGAAGGTAGATAAATGCTCAAGCATAGGGGATTTGTTTCCATTTACCAGACTGCTGGCAGTGTGTGTTAAGACCCCTTAAAATAATTAGGTCTAGTGTGCCATTATGTGGCTACTTTAGTCCATTATCTAGAGGGTATCGAATCCAGACCTTATTGCAGAGGTGTATCAATTTGGAAGGCCTCAAATCAGGCGTTAATATTAGAGATTTGAGGTTTTTCAGTAGACAACCCAGTGGGGTGTCTGTGGGTACAGTCAAAGATAATGTGGTACCCATTGGGTGATGGCTGTTACCGAGCTATCAGTTGGTGTCCCAAAAGAAAAGTTGGCAACGAAAAATCAGGCTCAGGCTAGATAATCAGGTCATCACGAGAATATCTAGGGGCCTCTGAGAAGCTAGTCCGGCAGAAAATAGCCCACCTGGTACCAGAATTTCCGGCAGCTGCTAGAGTTTGGGGGTGGGGGCTGAGCTATTTCTGAGAGGGAAATCACCCAACGGCCAAAGTCCTAGGTCGTAGTTCAGCTAGAGGCCCATCATATGGACAGGAGCAATGTAAAGCCAACCCCTTAGCCCAGGGAAGGCTGGCAGGCCCTAACTGGGTGTTCAGGATTCCTCCCGCTAATTGGAAACTCCTTACCAATTAATATGCCGGGGGCTTGTGCAGTCTGGTATCAGGAAAGGTGGAACCATGAGGTCTGTGTAGACCTGTCTACTAAAACTTTTGTGTTTTCAGTCCTGTGGATGGAAGTATTTTGCTATGCTCATTGTTGCTCCTGTGTGTGTGTATGTGTACATGCCTACATGCCTGGTGCTGATGAGGGCCTTGTGCATCTAACAGAGGGCTCTACCACTAAGCTACATCCCTAGCTGCAGGATAGGCTGAATTCAGTAGTGGATCTTAAACTTAGAAAACATAGGATGATGGGCCCAAGTTTCTGGCTCACGGGGCTGAAGCCAAGTGTGAGGACTGGGATCTTGACAGGTATGTGGAGGGTGTCCTGTTGGCATTGGGAATTGTACTCTGGGAGCTTCAGTTCTTAAGCTGTTCCTAAAGATGGGGAATGGATGTTGGAGGATATCATACAGTTGTCTCCTACACATCCCGTTCAACAGAGGTGCCCAAACACAGGCAGGCTTTCTTTAAGCCTAGCTTTTGGACTTACGTATCACATACATGAAGTGAGTACTCTGCACGGTTGCTAGCTCTCTACTGTGCAGGACTTTCTCTCATGAGTTTGCCCACAAGTGACTCACTCAGCTTAAGATCCACTGTGGGATTTCTTGCACAGTGAGGAAGTCTAAGCAAGGGTTTTTGCCGTCCTGAAACCTTCAAGTTCAATAGACTGAATATAACATTGCATTTTGTGGGCACTTAATGGATCATTTCTGATTTTTGATTTTGTAGCTTTTTAAAAAGTTTAAGATTTAATGAAAAATAAATCTCTAAATGAATTTAAATTTATAGTACTTATACTCTGGGAATGTAACTGTATTATACTGCTGGCCTAGCATGAGTAAGGGCCCCCAAATAAAAATAAAAGATAAAGCTTTTTTGGTCATAAATTCTGATCCTGGTGACAAAAGCACTTTGCCAAATAAAGTGGGCTCTTTTGAGAAACCAAGACTGTGGGCCGGGAGAGGGATTTCCATATGAAGCAGCTGGGGTCAAGGTAGAGACTGAAGGAAAGGAGGATCCTTTTCAGGTTTAGGCTATCTAAAAAGCCAGTACTCAGGAAGATAATAAATGCACTAAGTGGTCAGGACAGGCCAAGTTCAGCTGCACTAACAAATGAGTCCCAGGCTGTTAGCTCACAGTGTTAGTCAGCTTTCTATTGCTGTGGCAAAATAACCTAAAGGAAGAAAGATGTATTCTTGGTCATGGTTTCAAAGAATTCAGTCCATGGTCACAGGGTTCGTGGTGAAGTGTTGTGGGCACAGAGGTCTTTTTATTCATAGAGAAGCACCAAGAGAATCAGAAATGCTAATCATGCAGGGCTGTCTCCTCAATGGAGGAGATATAAACCAAATACCTGCATTCCATCCAGAAAGCTGCAAGTGGAGGTTGTTAGTGACCTGGTGATCCCATTCAAACTCCCCAGAATGATTACCCCAGACTCTTCTCTCCCTAGGCCATCCTTAGGGAGATATTAGATGTACTTTATGGCCTGCTGACCTCCATGCTGTTAGTCAGAGACCACACTGGATTCCAGGTCTTTTACTTGTAGAACCCACTCACATGATCACATGTACTTTGTTAAAGAGTTTCTACGTAGTCACTCCTTAAGCTTTGTTGTGCATCCGGAATTGGACTCATTGGACTGGATGTTGCCCGGAAACCTTTTCCCAAATGGTACTGTACTTTAAATATGCTGACAATGAACTACCTGGCATTAGACTCCCTGAATCTGATTCAGGTTGACAAGTCAATCTGTACCAGCTTTTCATTCTTCTCTCTTTGCGGGGTTCATTTTCCTGTATGACGCCTGCAAGGACCCCTTTAGGGAAGCATGTCATGGCTAGAGTATGTGGTGAGACAAAGCTGCTCATCTCATGGTGGCAGGGAAGATGGAAGGGTGGGAAGGGTGTACCTAACCCCATCAATGGTACACTACAATGACCTAACTTCCCCTCACCTGCCCCCAACAGCACTGACAGCTAGGGGCCAAGCTTTCAACGTGAGCCTTGGGGAGACACTTACAGTACCAACAAAAACTTTTCATATCACCTGTGCCTTATGGGTCATCAGGGGCTTCATACCCATCCCCCATACTGGAAGTTCACACTGAATGAAACACCTTCAGACACCTTTCCACAGCAGGAAGAAAAGAGCATTTTCACTAAACACACATTGTTAACCAAGAACAGTGAGGGGCTGGAGAGATGACAGAGCAGTTAAGAGCACTGGAGTTCAGTTCCCTGCACTCACCTCAGGTTGCTCATACATGTACATGTGAATACTCACATGTAGATACACACATGTAAGTAAATATGTGTCTTTTTAGGAAAGACAGAAAGGCTCTTTTGTGACCTTCACAGGCACCTTCCCAAACACATATATAAAAACAAATCTATACAGAAGAGAGAGGCCAAAGGATTTGGGAAACACATCTGAGTACATCAAGTCAAAGGCAGAATTGCAAGGCAACACAGGTGACAGTGGTAGAGGAGTTACTTTTCGCTTGGTGGGCTTTTGTTTGCTTTTAAGTTAGACTCTCATGAGGCTTTACTGGCCTTGAACTCATGACAATTCTGCCTCAGCCTTGAACCACTAGCCTGGCTAATTGTATGGAATTTTTATCCCATCTGTTTTCAGAGGCAACATCTTGGCTGTGCAGAAACCCTCAATCAATCACATTCTGCTTGGCTGGTTAATGAGGCCCCTCCCAGCTGAGAGGTGATGAAGGTCAGAGACTGCTAAACTTATTTGTCACTGGAATCTACTGGAATAATGTGCACTTGGCAGGTTTAAAAAGAGTCTTCAGAGTACCCCTGAAATATTCTCCATCATGCCTTGTTCACTTTTAACTCTCTAAAACTGAAAGCTCATGGCAAATCTGCTGCTGACTGCCTCTGGCACCACTGAGACCAACAAAAACTATGCCACAGATATGGGGAAGGACCCTCTTACCCTTAAAGGGAATGGCCCAGACCCAGTTCCCTTACGGGGCTGAGGATTGATATGCCTGTTTGATACCACAGAAGGCACAGCTAACCTGCTACCAAAAGGATTAATGAAATAGATACCCCCACAAAGCCAGGCCCAACCATAAATAAGATGAATAACAATATACATCCAGGGAAGAGAAATCTCCCTGAGAATTCCCTTCCTTTTCCTTTCCAGGTAAAAATGAATCACCCTTGAATCCAGATGCTGGCCTCCGAACTTATACTACTCAGACCTTTGACGGGCCACTGACAAGAACATCAAACAACTAGAGATTGACATCACTAAGCTGAAGAAATTCCTCGTTTCGCTGTCTGAAGAGACCTCCAAAAATCGAAAAGATCCTTATTGGACTTGATTTACTCTATTACAATAGAAAAGGCTGTATACAGCTCTTGTGTATAGCCCTTAAAGAAAAATGTTGCCTTTACATAGACAAGACAGGGAGGGTTAAAGAGAACATGAAATAGGTCAGTGAAGGCCCTGAGAAAAATCAGAGAGAGAAAGAGACAGATGAATGCTGGTACAAGAATTGGTTTTCAGCCTCTCCAAGGTTGTCAGCCCTACTTCCTCTCATCTTGGGACCCTTATTTTGGTTCTTTTTGCTTATTTCTACCGGTCACTGGGCCTCAAATAGGCTGACTAACTCTGTGAAACAACAGATAAATAATTTGGTAGCAAAACCTATTCAGATACATTATCATAAGTTAGCTATGGAGGACCATGAGACTCAAGATGAGGTTGTTACTTTATACAGGATGCTCCCAAAACCCATCTCCACCCAACCTAAAAGAGGGGACTTCCGCCCCTAGACCAAGCAGAGAGAGGCCACCCAGAACCCCCTCTGACTGGTGATCTGAATTCTTGCTTAGGCTGCGAGGCTAAGCACTGCAAGGGAATATAAATAAAACTTAAAAATATGTCTCTGGGTTCCCTGAGGGACAAGCCTGACTGCATAGGGGTTGATGTCAAAAGTATCCCCTCTCCAGGAAAAAGACATCGGGATGGGTATGGCCCTCATGCCTCACTGGACAACAACAGGGGGACCGGAGCCATTACAAGGTCCCCTTCAATTACTGGAGGTCAGGCCTCTATCCCTGCCTTCACAAGATTAGAATTGCCACAGCCCTTCTACAAAAAGGAGGAGATGTCTGGAGCAGCCCTGTTTACACACTGAAGGCCTAAAATCAGCCATAGGCCTGTCATACATGTATACTAACACCAAGTCCTGGGTATCTGTAAAAAAAAAAAACAAAACATTGAAACAGATGGCTATAAGCTATTGTAAACAGGCAGCTTTTGTGGAAATTTACCAGCCTGAGTAGTCATAGACCTTGTAAACAGGTAGCCTTGGCAGACAATACCAACTTAGATATGGACAAGTGAGTTATAGGCAGAGTCATAGTGACCTGTCCCCTGAACCTTCACCCAATACCCGGTTCTGAAAGATATCTGTATTCCCCCTGAACACCCACACTCCAGTGTCATCCCCTTCCCCACATCCTGCTTTTCTGTGTTTATAACCCCTGTGTGAATGAACTATGATTTGAAAAAAAAATTATTAAAAAAAGTCTTCAGCAACCTCCCAACTCAATTACCACAGCCCTAGTCTGTATGACCCCATTCCTTCTTGCCGAATAAATTCTTCAGACTCTGGCTGGGAAGTGACTCTCCTGTCATTGCTGTTGTGTCTTACCCTCCTTCTCTCTGGAGCAGACTCTCCCCAGGCTCCTCCGAGCTTCTTTGCAATAGGCTTCCGATTTTGGACTTACATATTCATCTCTACTGTGTAAAATTTCAGCAAGAACCATGTTAGAGCAGTGGAGCCAGAACCCCTATCTTTGCTATTAGATCCCCTGAGATCTGACCAGGTCTGCATACTCCACCACCCTCCTGAAATGTCTGGATGATATCCTGACCTTCTATTAGGTGGGTTTAATGAATGCCCCTCCCCACCCATGTTTCCTCTTAGCCACTTCCATCCTTGACCAACACCCACTCATGGCTACACATTCCTACTTTTCCTTGCTTTGTGCTAGAGGCCAGATGAGGGAATCAGATCCCCTGAAACCGGAGTTACAAGAGCATTGTGAACCCAAGTCCTGCAAGAACAATGAGTGCCCTTAATTGCTGAGCTATCAACTCTCCAGCCCCAGTGCTCTATTAAAAAATTGTAAATGAATGTGTATGTGTGTACATACGTATGTATGTATGTATGTATGTATGTATGTATGTATGTATGAATATGGGTGTATACACTATGTGTGTACATATGGGAGCTACAAAAGAGAGTTGAGTATCCTCTATTCCTCTGAAATAGGGTCTCTCTGAACCAGAGGCTTGCATTTTCCTGGCTGGACTGGGAGCCAGTAAGCTCCAGTGATCCTATCTTTTCCTCTTTAGAGCTGGAGTTACAGGCCTGTATAGGATGCTTGTTACTATGGTACTGGTATCTGAACCCTGGTCCTCATGATTACTCACTAAGTGATCTTATGTGCTCGACCAGTTTTCCAGCCCTAAGTCGGTGATGCTTTATCTAAGTTATAAGAATTCTTCTTTACTGCAATGCACATATACCTTTCCATAATGCACCTAACACTTCAGGTTACCTATTATTTGCAGTCTTACAAGGTCTAGTTGCATTTTACATATGGGTATCTATTCACAGTGATATTTGGGCAAACTATTTTTTTTCTAGTTCTTTAATGTTTTCTCTTTTGAATAGTTTTGACTTGTTAAACTCAACTGACCACAATGTTCACATGTATTTTTGTACATTAAACTCTATTCCATTGAGGACCAAATGATGTAACTAATCTAAGACTGATACATACTTTAATTAAAGACGTCAAATGGCTTAAAGGGCAACACAGAGTGCCCAAAGCCAAGTGCCTCGTGGGTAAGCTGTAGAAAAGTGGCTTTTCTGCAAGAACTAGACCTCTCTAGCAGCTGTCTGGCCATATTACATGTGGCCTCACTGAGTCCTAAATCTAGGCCTTGATTGAAACAAATGCAAAACCAAGTTTTTTTTCACCCTGTCCTAAAACAAAACAAATTAATATATAAGAACATCTGAGTAATCACAGTAAAGTATCAGTGTTCCGGCACAAGTCCTGTGACTCTGTCATGGATTGTCATCCATTTCCTATAGGCATTGTTCATTAAATGTATTTTTAAATTTTTATTTTGAGATAGGTTCTATTATGGTCCCTCTGTAGATCAGACTGGTCTCTGATACGCAGAGACCCACCTGCCTCTGCCTCCCCATTGCTGGGATTAAAGGTGGCACCACAGGGAGTAGCACTGCACTTTAGGGCCATCATTTCGGATCCAATTTCCTGATTTACCTGACAAAAACACTGGCTTGAATTTCCGATTCCTCATCAAAGAGAATATTCTCACCAGGGTTCATAAAGCACAAAAGGGACTTGGGAACGACTTAATAGTCTGCACAGCTGCTGATTCAATGATCCGGAACCCACGAGTGAGTAGCCAAATGCCATCTAGAACTGGGTGCGTGTAAGACAGACAAGTTCTCTGAGCATTAACTGCTCCCTGACAAGCAACTATCCTATAAAAATGCCAACTAGGACTGCACAGAGACAAAGAATGAAGGGCAAATTAAAGTAAATTCTGTGCTACTCCTCTAGGGTTTTCAAATATTTGAGTCCACAAGCTCATGCCTAATTTGCTCCAACTCAGATTCCTCTTCCTTGTTCTTAAGAGACTGAGCCAGGCCATTTCTAATCCCAGCACTTCCTGGTTCTTATGTTGGACTATAGAATAGCTCCTCTTGTGGGACCAGGACACCACAGATGCATCAGGGACCTATTCTGTGTCTGCATCTCTTCTCCATTCAACTCAACTTCTTTTACTCTTGTAAACTAACTTGAGTTGACTAACAAGAACTTCTACCCAAGCTCCTAAACCTGGTTCGTGTGAGGCCCCACTATTCTTCCTAGTAGAGAAAAGGGCACATGAGGGCTGTAGGAAGTAATTATGTCAAGAACAGATCTTCAACGGGTGACAGTTAAAGAAAATCCACATAGCAAGAAACCAATTAGCAAGTTCACTGATAATTCCTCTACTTACATTTTCATGGCCAATAATTTTCCAGGTTAGGATGTGAATATAGGAGCTGACCCATGAGTGTGTGAACTTGTCCAATTCCACTTTACGAAATACATGATATGAAATAAAAATACAGAAACATAAAGCATTTATTTATTATTGCTATAATCAAGGCAAAAATTTCTTTAAACAATTAGCCTTGATAATGGTAGTATATCAGACCCATTACTCATAAGTTTACAGTTGTTCTCCACTGTTGAGACCTCACTGCTTTATACACACCACCTACCAGACCTGCGTCATTCAAGAAGACCTTGAGAGTTACAGAGCAGTGTTAACACTTTACTACTCCTGACTTCACATCAACCTTACCTCTCCAAACTTGTTCATATTATATTTAAAAAAGTGATATCAGGAGGTCAACTACATCTACTTACTTGGAAAACCAACTGAGATAAATGGGGTAATTAAGAGAACATGAAGAACTGAGTGTAAAAATTACAGAAGACATTCTATCACTATTATAAAGAGGGGTATAGTCTGTCTGCAGGAACCTGTATGACAGCCACCAAGAGTTTTGAATCCTGGAGCAGGGCAAAGAATATTGATGACCAAGTTTCTGACTCACTCTCTAAGGAAGCATCTGGCTTGACAAGCCACTTAATATCAACCCAACTATAACCTAAAAACACTGTCAGCTTTATTCAACCTTAATATACATTTGTACAAGCAATTTAAAAAAGGTTATTCCACAATGATTCAGTGGGTTTTACCTAGTTTGAAGATAATGAAGTTACAAATGAGAGGTAGAAACACCGTAGTAAAGACCTAAAAATACAAACATCCTATACATAAACGTTCAAATTAACTGCTGGAATTTCATACAGGTAAATAATGTAAAAATTACATTACTTTGTTCACCAAGTAAATGAAAACCATGTTTTCTCTGTTAACTTTAATCAGCACATGAAAGTAAGTGTGGTGCCAAAGAGCTTCTGCGCAGCTATCAGAGCACAGGTCGTTATGTGTAAGTTTTGAAGTACATGGATTAAAACTGGTGAATGGTTTATTCAAGTATTCAAGTAGGTAAGTAAAAGAAACGAAATAATATACAATATAGGAACCATTCTTGGAGAGACTTGATCTGCCATGACTAGCTATTGGTGAACTCAAGGTTAACACTGAGAAGTACACATTAGTCTGGAGAGAGCTGCCCATTTTTCTAAGGGAAAACAAACCTCATTTCTTACTAATTTCATGTAGAAACTCCACATCACTAACAAGCCATTATTCATCACTTTGATTTGGCCCTATTAAAATTCTCAAGAGTATTTCTTGATTCATGATAGCTTTCTAATACTGCCCAAACAAACTTAGCCTTTAATAAACCTAAGGTCACAGGAATTGATGCACATTCTGCATGCACAACAAAAAATGCAAACAACCAGCAACTCAAAATTCCACTAGGAAGATCTGTTGATGAGATAACAGGTGAGAAAAATGCAAATGTTCTCATGAATGCAAGTTCTGACCATTTAAAAGTTCAATGGAGATTACATATGAATTCTGAAAAGGACATATGTATATAATCAAGTAAAATATTTAAACAAGTCCATTGTGCCTCAGTTATTTTTAAATTGCAAAATCCAATACACAGTTATTTTAATAAATTAGTGCAATATGAAAGAGTTTTGGAAGATTAACATCATGTCCACATTAGATCAAGCTGAAGACTTCACAATTCATCCAAGAGTCACCTTTTGTTTCTTCTTAAAATTCCTCCTCCTGAGCTGTTTAAAGATGCATGCTCAGGTTCAGACAACAAACTTACCTCAAACCTCAAATCACCTGGATGAGCTGTATATTCTTTTGCTTGTGTATGCTTTAGCAAAACATGAATTTCACATATTGCTCAGAGAGCTGAGTGAAGTCACTCACTTTGTTTCCTGTTTAATTATCCACAAGAATAACTGTACTTATGGTGCTAGTTCTAAGGTACATTTATTTGCCAGGTTCAAATAACTTGAGCCATGTGGAAAACTCTTTTGCTTCTGCTTCTATAAAGAGAAAGGAAAGGGGGAGTGACTTCTCCAATAAGGCAGGTTTTCTACAATATGTAGTAGTTTTGTATTGTTTTTCTTTCTTAAGTTGCTGCTTGTTCTTTGGTAGTCACCACAGTGCCCAGGGATGGGTGACAGAACCAAGATGTAATTCCAAATGTATCACTTCCTGTTCCATGCCGGTCCACAGATAAGCCTGCTACTCACACAGCTGCAGTGCTACAGCAGAGTGCTGACAATCTTCTTTCAATACTACATTTATCTAGAAATAAAATGTAAAATGATATCAATAATAAAACTATTTGTGTTTTCTAACCCAAGGACAGAGAAACTAAGGCGGAAATCATGACTCTCACCACCATGGTTCCTGCTCTATCTTGGCCCCAAGGTGAACACAATGAATACACTTTCTTCCTCTGTCCAGCAACAGTTCAGATATAACCTGCAGTTAATGCTGCAGTGTTAAAATTCAGATTGCCACAACAACTCTCTTGCTTAGAAGTACAAGTAACTTCAGGAATGCTGTCCTAAAATCATAAAAACAGCTCCTCCTCAAACACCAGATACTAGGGATACACGCACATATATGTATTATATATATAATATATAAATATATAAATTTATGTATCATTCTGGTAGCCCATCAATCTATGCTGTTAGTTATATGAAATATGTAGTACATAAGACCTTTACAATATTCTTTGGTTACTACACCCAGAAAGCTTAAAAGAGTGCTATTCAATAATGAAACAATGTCCTCTTACAGTCTTAAACAAGAACCTGACAACAAAATAATGCAATGAGAACAATATGAAGAATCAAAGTAATCTGTATTTTGTATGAAGCCTCTCTAATCCTTACAACATACAAGGCTGGCATTGTTGTCAACATCTTACAGGAAGATTAATAATTTGTTCATGTTTTTAAAGCCAAGATTCATCTCAGGTAGTATGATTACAAATCTAGAAGACAAATTTGCAATTAATTAAATTCAGTGGTTCTCCTTTACCCGCAAAGGATTCACTCTAAGATCCCCAATTTAGACCTGAAACTATAAATAGTATCAAAGTCTATCTACAAACCCAGTACTACCAAGACAGTATACTATCAACACAGTATATTTCACAGCCACTGCTACTAATGACTCATAGGTAGGAGGCACACATAGCAAGTGTGCACTGGACAAGGGGATGCATTATGTCTCAGGTAGCAGAGGACAACTCAAGATTTTGCTGTCATGCTACTCAGAACAATGCAAAATGTGGATGGGGAGGAAGAGAGGAAATGAGAAACAACAGAAACAAGTTTTGTTTGAAAAACCCCATAATGATCTCAGCAGCTAAGAACAATGGCTGCTTTTCTAGAGAACCTCAAATCAAGTCCTAGCACTCACTCACACAGCTGCTCGTAACTCTCTGTAACTGTAACTCAACATGCAGGGGCTCTAGAGCTTGCTC
>NW_021604711.1:783238-816983 GCF_004785775.1 Grammomys surdaster | reverse complement strand
GCCTCGAACTCAGAAATCCACCTGCCTCTGCCTCCCAAGTGCTGGGATTAAAGGCGTGCGCCACCTCTGCCCGGCTCTAGCTCTCAAAGGCATCAGGCATGCACGCAGCACAATTAGACATACATGTCGTAGGCAATACGTACAAGCACATAAAATAAAATTATAACAATTTTAAATGTCATGATACTCAATTCTTTTTCTGTTTGTTTTCAAAATAGGATTTCTCTGTGTAGCTTGGCTGTCCTAGAACTGGCTTTGTAGACCAGGCTGGCCTAAACGTCACAGAGATCTGTCTCTGTCTCCCAAGTGGTGTGACTGGAGTCATGCACTATCACTGCCCGACTGATACCCAATCCTTTAAAAACTAAACAATTAAAGAACCCTATGGCTGTTGACTTCTCAGTTTTCTATTTAAAAGTTCTGAACCCAGCTGTGGAAAGTGGGAGTGAAGATGGGTGAGCGAGCACTGCTGTCCAGTGACTTACACTTATGCACATTTTCAACATCTGTAGGGTCCTGCAGGATCTTACTTAAGCCTTCCAAAAGAAGGGCTGCCTTGTGGTAGCGATAAATAATGTCTTCAGTCTGCTGAAACATCTCATCCAGGGCTGCAGATTGAACCTGGAACCAGTTAACAAAACAAGAAGATTTGCAACTCCAAGGATATACAAGTTCTATAGACAAGTACCTTTAAAAAACATATTAAAATCAATATACTTCATGAAAAGAAGACTTTGTAATGTTACACTTAAATCCAGAAAGGAAAGAAGCAATATAATTCCTAGTATAAAATTCTTATTGTCTTTTTCTTTTTTGTTTTTTTTTTGTTTTTTTTGAGACAGGGTTTCTCTGTGTAGCCCTGGCTGTCCTGGATCTCACTCTGTAGACCAGGCTGGACTCAAACTCAGAAATCTACCTGCCTCTGCCTCCCAAGTGCTGGGATTAAAGGTGTGCGCCACCACCGCCCGGCTCTTATTGTCTTAATGTAGTGTAATATACTACCTACCATTCCTATCAATAGTTTAGAGCAACAATATACTCTTGTCAGCTTACATCCTAAAGCTTTTTCATAAAACTATCTATTTTAGTAGCTGTCAAGGTGAAGCCAAGGGTATATCAACAATAAAAGTGCAATTTATCTAAATGGCAGATACCTATTATGTTGAAAAGGTCTAATTTTCTCCATTTAGATACTTAATAACCCTATGCTACATATTTCTTAGAACCATTTTCTCCACAGTAAATAGAAAAAAAGATCCAGTATAGTCAACAAATGGAAAAATAGCTTTTCCTTAGTGTCTATAGTTCAATAAAGTCAGTAAATTGAAGTCAAACACCTAAAGTTTTGGGAATTAACAAAGTACTATTTTTTTCTAAGTTTTACAGAGCCAAATTTCCTTAAGTAGCAGAAAATGCAGAAACATAATTAATTTAACCTCTAGATAAAAACTATAAAAGGATAAGAACATACCTATATAAGTGAAGTTTAAAAGGAAATATAATAAAATTTGTCAAATATAACAACCAGGATTACAAACTACAGTAAGTTTATTGAATAAATTACATTATATTAAGTACTACTTATATGTCAGGTAAGTCCAGTTACTTCATTAGGTAATCGCACACTTGGGACTTGAGAAAGGATAGGATATAAAACTCTTTTCTTGGTTGTTGTTTTGTTCCTTTGTTGTTGTTGTTGTTGTTGTTGTTATTTTGAGTCCAGGGTTTCTCTGTGTAGCTCTGGCTGTCCTTGAACTCACTCTGTAGACCAGGCTGGCCTAAAAACTCACAGAGATCTGCCTGCCTGTCTCCTATGTGCTGGGACTGAAGGCATGTGCCACCACAGCAGGATATAAATTCTTAAAGGACAGATCATTTCAAGTAGGTGTTTGATTCAAAGACACCCAGAGAGAAATACTATAGTTATAAAATATTAAGCCTTGAAAGGTTTACCATTTCCACAGCACAATTATAGATGAGTTTCTCTGCGGTCACACTGTTGATTTCATCAATAAATCTCTGTTTATCGGAGAAGAAGCGATTCAGCTTTTCTGTAAGTTTCTTGCACATGGTGATGCAGAATTTATATCTTTCATTCAGATTTTTAACAACTGAAACAAAGTTGAAATTGGAATTATTTTTAATTTCTTCCAGAAGTAATGTAGTGACAAGTACCTTTCCCACTGTTGGAAGGGAAGTGACACTATATGGTCACTGAAGGAAAAGATGGGAAGTCAGGTTCTATGATCTTTCAGTACAGAAAGACAGATCCAGCACTGCTGAATTTTCTCTATCAAGTAAAGAATTAGAAACAAAAAATCAGTGGACAGGAAGGCATGGCCCAAAGGGCCTTGGAGCCCCATACTACCAACTGTTCTATACCTTGTTTCACAGCTGTGGATGGGCTCAGCTTCCCGGACTTGATCTGAGCTTTGGCGAGATGCAGGGAAGCTGCCAGCAGCTGTGCTGCCTTCATATACAGCACCAGCTGCTCCACTCGCCTGCACCAGAAGACAGTAGCAGAGAATTATCCTGGGAATCGACCCACAAGACTCAGCATGCTAAATACCAGGCCACCATCCAAACAGCTTTTCTTTTTTTTTTTGTTTTTTCGAGACAGGGTTTCTCTGTGTAGCCCTGGCTGTCCTGGAACTCACTCTGTAGACCAGGCTGGCCTCGAACTCAGAAATCCACCTGCCTCTGCCTCCCAAGTGCTGGGATTAAAGGCGTGCACCACCACTGCCCGGCCCAAACAGCTTTTCTAGGGGACTATGTCCTCATTTTTACCACCGTGAGAAAAGATTTTCCTATGTAACTCTGGCAGGTCTCAATTTATTAACCCTCCAGCCTTGTATCTCAAGTGCTGGGTGTGGAAGACACTTGGCTCCTTCCTTATTTTTCAATATATATCTAACTCCTGAAGGGAGGAGAATTTGTATGGAGAGATATATGTGAACTTTGAATACTATAGGAACACTGAAACAAAAATACATATAACCTTTTGGCCATCAAATATCTTCAGTGGTAAATTTTCAGAGAAAGGTAATGCTAAGGTTGTATAATAAACTCTTGGCTAATATTTCACACAATGAAACCACATTTTTTCTTCCAGCTTTTAAAAATAAGACCTGACTTCTAACAAGTAACAATGTCTACATTTAGATACAAGTTTATAGAAAGCATAAAGAATCTGGAAATGAATGACAGGAGGTACCTACCCCCAATCTTTGCTTAGCTGGCTGATCTGGTCCACAACTACACTCTCCTGAATCTGATACAAGGACACAGCAGATGTGCACAGCTCAGGGTTCCCACCCCTCACTGCTGTCAGGTCCAGCACACACTCAGTAAACATTAACATCATATTCAGATGGCGTAAGGTGTCTGTGTGTTCTCGCTGCAAAGGCAAGGTGTTTTATAGGATTTTAGGTTAAGGACTTAATTGCATTATATATACAAAGTTTTCCCATATTATGAATGTTGGAATGATCAAAGAAAATCAATGTTTTTAAATTTTAGAAAGCTGTTAGAAATACAAATCAAACCAAATATTATACCTGGATATGTCTGCATGTATTACACTATGAACTGTGCCTTTCTAAGACCAAACTAAACCCAAACCTTAATAATTAAACCAATGTGTGTAAAACAAAACATGACAAACAGACATCAGGAGTACAAGGGAGAACTGGGAAGATGGCTCTGTGGGTAAGTACATAGGCTGCTTTTGCAGAGGACAGAGGGTAAATTCCCAGCACATTCATGATGGTTTACAAACACTTGTAACCCCAGGTCCATGGGATCTGATGCCCTCTCTTGACCCACGTGGACAACAGGCAAACATGTGGTACAAAGACATAACATTCTTTATGCAAAACATTCATATACATTAAACAAAGTAAAATTTTAAAAACTGAAAGATGACAAGAACGTTGTAGGTGGTACAGTGTAGAGAGATGCTCAGCAGGCAGAAGCACTTGCTTTGCAAGCTTGAAAGCCTGAGTCTAATCTCCAGAACCCACGAGGGGAAAGAGAAAAGAGACCACATCTCAGAACCACTCGTGACATGGGAGGTAAAGATAGGAAAACCATCCAGAAACCCAAGGGCCAGCTATTTAGGAGCACACATTGCAGCAGAAACAAAAGAGGTACTGCTTCAACAGAGTCCAGAACCAACTCCCCCAAATTATCCTCTGATCTCCATGTGGCCTATGTATGGCACCTACACTCTCATATAAATAATAAACTTAAAAATTAAAAATATTACAAGGACACTCAACACTAAATCAAACTTTTTTGGGGGACAGGATCTTGCTATATATCCTAGGCTAGCCTGTAACTCCTATCCTTCTGTTCCACTCTCTGAACAGCAGGAATTACAGCAGCTGCCACCAAGAGCTATGCCTCTTTATAGTTCAGTGAGCTTATTGACGTGTTATTTTAGAAGGTTTTAGATCTGGGGCAGTTTTTAGTTAAGAGTGATTCACAGCAAAGCTCTGATTTTCTGTGACCTACTTAGTTATTGATGACAGCTGGGGAGACACTCTTAAAGAATGTCCTTTCAAAACAAGTGTTCTAAAATTTTCTTCTTCTTTAGTTATAAATGAATTTTATTTTTATTTTTAGGTTTTTTGAGACAGGGTTTCTCTGTATAGCGCTGGCTGTCCTGGAACTCACTCTGTAGACCAGGCTAGCCTCGAACTCAGAAATCTGCCTGCCTCTGCCTCCCAAGTGCTGGGATTAAAGGTGTGCGCCACCACCACCCAGCATAAATGAACTTTAAAATCTCAAATAAGACTAAACCTCTATCTCTGTCTCTGTGTGTGTGTGGGGGGGTAGTATGTATGTCTTTCCTTGATCAGTATTTGTATTTTTGTGTGTCTGTGTGAATGTAAATGTGTGTGTGGATGCACACACTTCTGCATGAATATGAAGGTCAGGTGAGGATGTCGGGCATCCTCCACCACTCTGCCTATTCTTTTGAGGTAGGGTCTTTCTCTGAACTTGAGGTTCCTGCTTTCTCAGATAGGCTGGAAGCCAGCAAGCCCCAGTGACTCCTCTAAACGGGTGGAGTTATAGGTATGTATGGGATACATGGCTTGTAACCTGGATGCTAAGATCCAAATTCTGGTCCTTCATGAATGTGTAGTAAGTGTTCTAAACCACTGAACCTTCTCCCCAGCCTATACCTTATGCTTTGTGACAGAATCAGCCCTTAAATGTAAATCTGTGATTCAGACAGACTGGCTGGCAATTAGCTTCAGGAATCCACTCCCTCAAGGCTGTGGTTACAAGTACTATGCTATGTCTGTCTTTTTTTTTTTTTTTATGTGGGTTCTGTGGACCCAAATTCAGGTTCTTGTATTTGTGCAGCAAGCACTTTATAGAGTCATCTCCTCCACTCTTCCAAGTTTCTCTGAGACAGGAGAATAAAACACTTAAATTTCTAAGTGTCTCTCAGCTGTATGACAGCGTATTGGACTATATTCACCAACACACAGAATGTTATCCTTAAGTTGGGAGTGAGGAACTGAGAGGAACAACTCCAAAATCACAATAACAACCCGTGGTTCTAGATTTGTGCTCAGTATGAGGCGATGACATATAGTGTGTCTTCCCTGCAGAACTGGATGTACAGAAGGAAGAACTGAGCTGTGGGTATAAGCATCTAGTCTGCTTAAGCAGGACTATTTTTATGTTAATGGCTAACCTGGTATTATGGCTCATTGTTACTATTATTATTGACATAGGATCTTACCTTGTTGCCCGGGGTTGACCTCAAACTCAAAACCCTACTGCCTTGGCTTCCAAGTGCTAGAGTTACAGGTTTGTGCCATCATGTTGGCATAATTATTTTTTATTTTATAACAATATTTTTATTAATTCTTTGAGAATTTCATACAATGTATTTTGATATTTACCACTGATTCCTCTTCCTAACTCCTTTCAGATCCATTTCCACCTCCTTACCTCCCGATCTTCATTTCTACTTTTTAAAAAATAACCCACTAAGTCCAATTTTTTTGCTGTCCATATACTCCTATGTGTAAGCCATTCACTGGAGCTACAGAGATCACACTGTTAAAGAGAATTGACTTTCTTTTCCCAGTAGTTAAACTGTCCATTGACTGGCATTGATTTAAAATGTATATTTAGATACATTATTTTTACCTAATGAAGAGAATAAATTCTGAGAATAAAAAGTTATGTTTCTAGGAAAAAAATTTAAAAATCTTACAAATAGAGTTGGGCATAGGTGGTGCAAAACTGTAATCCTAGCACTGATAAATTCAAGGCCAGCCTTGTCTACACAGATTTAGGACATCCAGGGCTATATAGAAAGACAAACAAACAAAACAAAAAAGGGAATTTGAAGTAAGAAATACTTGATAACGTTTGTTCTTTTATCATCACTAGAATACTCACATCAGATCAACAATATATTCACACATCCCTGTAATCTCTTCCCTACCTCCATCAGTGTCTCCTCTGGTAGTTCAGGGGCTTCAAAGGTGATGAGACCCTCTAGGCTGGGTGGTGAAGCACCATAAGGCACGTATCTTAGGCTGGGAGCTGCCTCTGCTCCTGGTGGGGAAGAGCCCAACCCTGGGCCAGGAGGGGAACCCACACACACTCGGCCACTCGCAGAACACAAGGAGCCTCCTGAGCTGCTGGACCCCACTGCAAAGAAACAATACATGTAGCACTTGTTCACAGTCAGTCAGAAGGGACATTCACACTCATGCCTCTCATTTACTGAACATAACCTACTGAAGTGACAACGAAAATACTTAAAGTCCCAGGCTCCTCATTCTGTAAATAGATGAACATATTTCTTTATATACATACATATACATATATAACAAAATCAGCATTTCTAGTTTCCCGACATTACATTTTAAACAAATTTGTATAATATGCAATTTATACAATATTTTTTCTCCATAGACTTAAGTATAAAAATGCAACAGATGCACAGTAGTTCACTAACTTTACATATACAATGTGTATCTGGAATCATTTTAAATTGCTGATTTTGTTTGTATTACAAATTATTACTAAAAATAGTTTTCTTAAGTTATTTCTTTGTGATAAGTGCACCAAGGTAGGAATTCTCTTCTCTCCACTCCTCTCCTCTTTTCTTTTCTCTTTTCCTTTCTCTTCTCTCTCTCTCTCTTTCCTCTTCTTTTCTTTCCTCTTCTTCTCTTTTCTAAGAAAGAATCTTTCAATGTATCCCTGGTTGTCCTGGAACTCTCTATAGACCAAGCTGGTTTAGAACTCAAGAGACTTGCCTCTCTCTGCTTCCCAAGTGCTGAGGTTTAAGGTATGCGCCACTACACCTACTATTATAATACAGTTCTTCCTGAGACTAGCCACATAACCTTCTCAAGAAGCATTAGGTATGCCTACAAAACCACATCAGCCCTGGACTTTATACTTGAAAAAAAAAAAAAAAGAATTTTGATATAGCTGAGCTCCATGTGGAGAACTTTTGGGGCCGCTTCTAGAAGCTTGGCAGGAATTTGACATTGGTCCAGGACTAGAAAGTAACTTCAGGCAGGAATCTGATTTTGGGTTAGAACAAAGAATAAGGACAAGAACATGACTTTGGGCTAGGACAGAGAAGTAGACTCAGATATCTTGTTCATCCTGATAAGCCCTTAGAAACAGTGATCAAGTGAGTTTATTGTCTGCTTGTTCCTTGACTACTTGTGTTTATTGTCTTGCTTATTCCTTAACCTAGAACTGACCTTATTACTTGCATGTAATTAAAATAGTATAAAAGCAGATTGGGAAAAAATAAACCTGCCTTTAGTCTCAGAACTGGCTGGGTCATGCTACAATGCTGTCTAATTGTCTTTGTTCTTTTTAATCCTCACTCCTGCCCTGGAGAACCTGTTGACTGACTGAGCTGGCTTGGTCAGCCCTGGTGGCAATGTCTTTAATCCAGCACTCTGGAGGCAGAGGCAGGTAGATCTGTGGGAGTTCAAAACCAGTCTGGTCTACATAATCTGACCCTCCTCCCCTCCAAAAAAAAGAGAGAGAGAAGAAAAAAAGTATTAAAATGGTAGTTTATTATCTAAGATTTCAAAGTATTTTATTGTTGTGTTGTTTTGTTTTGTTTTGTTTGTTTGGAGACAGGGTCTCTCTGAGCAGATCTGGCTGGCCCGGAGTCCACTCTGTACTTGTGAATATCTGTGTAACAGTGCTTCAGCTCTACCACTCACTACCTTATCCTTCCCTTATTCATTTACAAGCACCTGGCAGGCGGTGGTGGCACACACCTTTAATCCCAGCACTTGGGAGGCAGAGGCAGGTGGATTTCTGAGTTCAAGGCCAGCCTGGTCTACAGAGTGAGTTCCAGGACAGCCAGGGCTACACAGAGAAACCCTGTCTCGAAAAACCAAAAAAAAAAAAATTTTTTTTTTACAAGCACCTGTTTAGTAGCTTATTACAATACAAGAACATAGAAGACAAGGAGAGCAGCACATATAGTTAAGACACATGATCACTTCAAACCCACTCTTAATACTTTTTAAAAAGAATCTACTATTTTAAATTTTGTGTGTGGGTATGTACACATGGTACAGGTGCCTACAGAGGACATAGGAATTAGATTCACTGGGACTGAAGTTACAAACAGTTGTGAGCGACCATGTAGATGCTGAGAATTAAACCTGGGTCCTCTGGAAGAGTAGTCAATGCTCTTAACCACTAGTCAACTCTCTAACCTTAATCAAATACTTTCTTAATTTTTAGTATTAGTAGACAACTTAGACAGCATGGATGATTTAAAAAAATATAGGATTAAGTACAAACACTGGTACCTGAGGCACAAAAGTAAAATAGCATTTAAACCCAATCTGGTGGCATATGCTGTAATACTAGTTACTTGGGTAGCTGAGGTAGGAGAATCTCAACTTTTGAGGCTAGTCTGGACTACACTGTAAACCCAAGCCAGCCTGGGAAACACCAAAAAGAAAGGTGCGCGCGCGCGCGTGTGTGTGTGTGTGTGTGTGTGTGTTAGGGGGTGTGGTTCCACACATTTTTGATCCCAGCACTAAAGGGGTAGAAGTAGATGATCTCTGTGAGTTCAAGACTAGCCTGGCCGATGTAGTAAATTCCAGGCTATTCAGGACTACATAGTGAGACCCTGTCTTTAAAAATGTCTGGGGGAGGAGCTGGAGAGATTGCCAAGTGGTTAAAGAGCATCCACTGCTCTTCCAGGGGACCTAAGTTCAATTCCCAGCACTCATATGGCAGCTCCTAACTGTCTGCAATTCCAGGTCCAGAGGATTGAATACCCTCTTCTACCACTTTGGGCTAGGCAGGCACAAGGTGAATATACATACAGGCAGGCAAAAGAATCATACACACAAAATGATTTTTTTTTTTTTTTTGGTTTTTCGAGACAGGGTTTCCCTGTGTAGTTCTTGCTGTCCTGGAACTCACTCAGTAGACCAGGCTGGCCTTGAACTAAGAAATTCGCCTGCCTCCCAAGTGCTGGGATTAAAGGCGTGCGCCACCACCGCCAGGCCACAAAATGATTTTTAAATAGGGGTACATTAAGGGTACCAACTCCTACACTTGCATTTCCAGAACTTGGAAGGTAGACGCAGGAGGATCAGGAGTTCAAAGTTATCCACGTGAGAAGGGTTGGGGTAAACTGGGAATGCAGTTCAGTGGCACAGCACTTATCTAGCATGTGGGAAAGCCTTGGGTTCAATTTTCAGCACCACAATAAGTAAATTAAAAAATATATTTTCCAATAATTTATTACATCTGCTAAAATAAGGCTTCAGTCTTAAGAATGAAGTAGAGTATAAAGTAGTCATGCATATCTGTCTTCATGGAGAAGTCACATTTTACTGTCTGTTATACTGCATATAGACATGTGTAAGGATATATATAGTATATATTACCTTTACTTTTACAAAGTCGTCCCTAACACGTCACCTCATTTACTTCTGATATATAACCTTTAAGGAACGTAAACAGCTATAATCACTTTACAGGGACAGAAAGGCTAGAGAAGTGAGGTGACTTGTCTAAATTCACTACACTGTCATCAGAACTAGTCACATGATGTTCTGCACTAGAACAAGTGAGCCTTACCTGAGGTGGTTCTTGTTCGAAGGACCATATGAGTACAAGTAGGGGCTGTGGCACTGTGTGGAGGAGACCCCACGGTGAAGAGAACAGCTCTGGCGCTTGCTGCTGTTCCTGCGGGCAATGCCAGCATAACACCACAGGCTCCTGCAGGAGCTACAACAAAAAGTTGACCAGACATTAGATTACATTCACAGTATGCCTATATGTAATTGGAACATAAAGAAACTTATACTTTTATTAATTTTAATATTTATTTTTATTTTTAATTATGTATACGTAATGGGGCAAGTGGTTATAGGTGTTCACCAAGGCTAGAAACGTCATATCCTCCTGGAGTTGGAGTTATAGGCAGTTGTGAGCTGTCAATAATGTGGATGCTGAGAGACAAACTTGAATCCTCTGCAAGAACAGTAAGCACTCTTATCTGGTAAGCCATCTTGCCAGCCCCATTTAATATTAATTTTTAGAATTCTAATATTCATTCTATAATTAGATCATTCAATATAATATTTCCAAGCAAAAATACTTATTTTAGAGAGTCAGTGATCTGGGTCAGCAAGTGAAAGTGCTTGCCACCAAAGCTGATGATCTGCATTTGATTCTTCACATCCACAGGGTTAGAGGAGGACTGCTCCTGTCAAATTTTCCTCTGACTTCATCATGCATGCATGATAGTAGTGACATGTACATACATACATACATACATATACATACATACATACAAAAAGTTTAAATATAAATAAAAAGAGTTGGGTTTGGTGAGTCATACTTATTTATACTTATTTATTTGTTTTTTTTTTTTTTTTTTTTTGGTTTTTCAAGACAGGGTTTCTCTGTGTAGCCCTGGCTGTCCTGGAACTCACTCTGTAGACCAGGCTGGCCTCGAACTCTCAAATTCAGAAATCTGCCTCCCAAGTGCTGGGATTAAAGGCGTGTGCCACCACCCCCCCGCCCCCCGGCTTATTTGTTTTTCAAGATAAGTTTCTCAGTACCTTTGGCTGTCCTGGAACTCACTCTGTAGAACAAGCTGACCTCGAACTCAAGAGATCCAGCTGCCTCTGCCTCCTGAGTACAGGGATTAAAGGCGTGTACCATCACCAAATGGCTGATGTGTTATATTTTTAATTCCAGCACTTCAGAGGCAGAAACAGGCAGATCTCTAGAAGTTTGAGGACGGCTTGGTTTACACAGTGAATTCCAGCCCAGACAGGGCTATATTGTTAGACACGGTCTTAGAAAAAAAAATCTGTAATAAAAGAAATTTAGAGTAATACCTCTCCTCTCTATATATGAATACTCACACCAAAGCCCAGTATTCAATGTTTTGGATGGTTAGAAAATATCTGAACTGCAAGTTATACCTGTTGATAATTAGAAAAATTAGACAATGAAAATGGGAAATAAAAATACAAAGGTAAGCAACACAGATTAGAAAAACATAAAAGTTCAAACAAGGTATATCCATTCAGACTGGACCCTCACACCTGTGAGAAAGGAAGCACAGGGACAGCAGGTGTTGATCAGGCTGGGGCTGATGAGCTGAGCTTTATTAAATGAAGATTGGGCAAAAAGTTCCCATCCATCAAAACATGCAAAATCAGCAAGTTTAGTTCAGAGCCTTTCCACATTCAGACATCTAAGAATTATTACCTTTATGGGACCAAATAATAAAGTCAAATATTTACAATACATATCAAACATGAAAGAAGACACCTTATAACTGAAGGGAAAAACCTAAGACTTCTAGCTTTGCTTGCCTTCACATGAGCATAAATTAGTTTTTTTGAGTTATTTAAGAATAGGAGTAGTTTGCTCAAATTTATGTATGTGTACTACACGTGTGCCTTGAGCTTAATGGACGCTAGAGGAGGGTGCGGGATCACCTAAACCTAGAGTCATGAACAGTTTTGAGCTCTTGTGTAGGTACTAGAAACTGAACCTGGGTTCTCTGTAACAGCAACCAACACTCTCAACTCAGAGTCATCTCTCCAGCCCCTACAAATCACTAGTTTTGAAAGACTAGGATAGAGTCAATGGTATATACACTTTGCTTAGTATAACAAGGCTGTGAGTTCAATTCCTAACACTACAACCTGGTCTGCACAGTAAATTCCAAGCAGCCAGAGCTACTAAGCCAGAGTGTGGAGAGTTTTTGGGGCTGCATTTTTGGCAGGAATCTGACATTGACCAAGAAGGAAACGGGCTTCAGGCAGGAATCTGACATTGGCCATGACAGGGAAGTAAGTTCAGACAGGAATGTAACTTTAGGCTAAAACAGGGAAGTAATTTCAGTCAGGAATCTAAGTCTTAGGCTAGAACAAAGAAGTAGGTCTCAGGCATTAAATATGACTTTGGGCTAGGACAGAGAAGTAGGCTCAGATATTTTTGTCATCCTGATAAGCCCTTAGAAACAGTGGTCATGGGAGTGATCACGGGACTTTGCTTATTGCCTTGCTTGTTCCTTGACTATTTGTATTTACTGTATTGGAAGTTCCTCAACCTAGAACTGACCTAAATACTTGCATGTAATTAAAATGGTATAAAAGCAAATTGGGAAAAAATAAAACTGCCTTTAGCATCAGAATTGGCTGGGGTCATGCTATAATGTTGTCTAATCGTCTTTTTTTCATTTTAATCCTCACTCCTGCACTGGAAAACCTGTAGACTGACTGGGCTGGCCTGGTCACCGGAGATATTGTCCGAGAAGAAAAAAAGCTGAATAGTATGTTATTAGTTTCCTCCCATTAACTCTGGTGCAGATGACACCTCTGACTGAAGATGTCTAAGAAATTAACACTGTTCAATGTCAAACAATTAATTATGTTGTCTTTCTTTATTCCATATCTTAAGTTGCAAGGTTAACTATCTCTAAGAAAGTAACTGAAAAGACATGGACATACACCTTACGGATGAGAAGCTTTCTGTCTTGATTTACAGAGCACAAAACATCTAGTAACTTTAGATAACACTGGAATGTGCATTATCTGACACAAACACACAACCTCCTATTCCTGTTTCTTAACTAAAAGTAGAACTTTGTTTACTGTGCAAGAAAATAATGTTTATTATAGAGATTACAGAGATTACAGAGATTTATTACAGAGTTTGGGCTAGAAAAGGAAGGTTGACTGTTACTACAGTGTTCTCCAGAAGGAGGAGGGTATGAAGCCTGGATGCTGGCCCAGGATATCCGTTCCCTGACACTGCACTTTCAACTTTTCCTTCCCTAATATGACAGTGAGTGATTGTACTGAGTTCCCTAAGATACAGTTTTAGAAATATTTTATTGTATGCATGTGTGCCTGGCTGTATTTATGAGCATGAAGGAACTCATGGAGGTCAGATCTTCTGATGAGTTACAGTTGTGAGCTACCATGTGAGTGATGAGAACTGTAGGAATTCAGTTAAACTTAAAAATTAACCCCAGGACACATCCCAGGAGGAGCACATTCCTTAGTTAGAGGACACCTGCTGGATTAACATTCAGAGGAAGAAGGGAGAGGCCGATTAATATTCCTTAGACCACAGGGAAGGGAACCCAGAGCCCAGAGCCCAGAGCATGTAGACACCTTCCACAAGACGGACCCTTGCCACTCACAGACAAGGGAGGTCCTTGCCACCCCATTCCCCAAAGACCAATCAATTTAAAAATCACACTGTTCTGCCAATCATATTGTGCCTAGTCACTGTTTCTCTAGTCCACTCCTTAAATTGTATAAAAACTGTTCTTAGCTTTAACTCGGGGTTCCTCTTGCCTGCATGTGAGGGAACCCCAACCCACTGGCTATTATCATTAAACCTCATGTTTTTGCAGCGAATCCCCTGTCCGTGTGTGTTTCTGCAGGAGTGCGTCCCCTGGTTTGGATCTTAGAGTCCAACAGAACCAAGCCTGGAGCCTCTGTAAGAGCAATAAGTGCTCTCAACTGCTGAGCTATCCTTCCAGGCCCCACAAGGAACAGATTTTAGGACAATATCCTCTTCTATCTTCTAAAGCCCATACTTAAACTGATTTCTTTCTCATCAGCTATAGTCTCTGAGTAATGATTTTCTAAGAACCATGAACAAATATAAAAGGAAATTCCTGCAATGTCCATCCTATCTACAAGAGAGTACTACACATTTAAAGAGTTCATAAATATCCTAGGGGGTAAATGAACAGTAAGTAAAAATTGTAAAGAACATACAAAGATTTAGAAAACGAGGCAGATACTCTTATTTAGTGTAATGTCTTCAAGGCTTTTATTGTTCCATGTATAAAAAGTACTTAAGAACGGAGCATGATGGCACACTCCTATAATAATGAGCACTGAGAAGCGGAGATAAACCCATCAGGATTTAAGGTCATCCCTGGCTACATAATAAGATCAATGCCAACAATATTTAAAAAAACAAAAATATTTAAGGGTGTTTATTAGTGTACTTTAAGACCCACTAATATTATATTTTTCAGAAGGCATGAAGTTTTCCCTATTATCAACAATCCTTTTCTTAAGCTGAGATTTCATGGTTAAAGAAGAAAAATGTGTAATTATAAATGTTAACTGGTGGGCGGTGGTGTCGCACACCTTTAATCCCAGCACTCGCACTTGGGAGGCAGAGGCAGGCGGATTTCTGAGTTTGAGGCCAGCCTGGTCTACAGAGTAAGTTCCAGGACAGCCAGGGCTACACAGAGAAACTAACGAAAAAATCCCAGGGATGGCACCACACACAAGGGATCCTCCCCCCTTAATCACTAATTGAGAAAATGCCTTACAACTGGATCTCATAGACACTTTTCCTCAACTGAAACTCCTTTCTCTGTGATAACTCCAACTCGTGTCAAGTTGACACAAAACCAACCAGTACATAGCCCTAATTTACAAATTAAACTTTATCATGTATAGATAGGAAAAAAACCTCATAGTATATAAAGGGTATTGCAGCCTTTAATCCCAGCACTTGGGAGGCAGAGGCAGGTGGATTTCTGAGTTCGAGGCCAGCCTGGTCTACAGAGTGAGTTCCAGGACAGCCAGGGCTACACAGAGAAACCCTGTCTCGAAAAAACCTAAATAAATAAATAAATAAATAAATAAATAAAGGGTATTACAGTATCCATGGTTTCAGTCATCTATGGTAGGTCTTGAAATGAATTTTTGGCAAGTAAAGAGGAACTACTGTACAATAGCAGAAATCAAATTTGATATAGAGACTCAACAGTGGATACGTTCAGCAGAACTAAAGAATCTAGGAATTTAGGGATAAAGCAACAACATATGCCATCAAAAGAGCAGTATAGGGGGCTGGAGAGACGGCTCAGCAGTTAAGAGCACTGACTGCTCTTCCAGAGGTCCTGAGTTCAATTCCCTTCAATTACCAGCAACCACATGGTGGCTCACAACCATCTATAATGGGATCCAATGCCCTTTTCTGGTGTGTCTGAACATAGTGACAGTGTACTCACATACATTAAATAAGTAAATCTTCAAAAAAAATTTACTGAATCTTACCAATTACTCAAGCCAACTAACATATTTTTAAAAAGTTTAGACAGGCTCTCTCCACATAGCCCTGCCTGCCCTGGAACTGACTATGCAGAGTGGGCTGGCCTAGAACTCACAGAGATTAGCCTTCCGCTGACTCCTGATTGCTATGTCCAACAATTAACACATATTTTGTTATAGGCAGATATATCTTAGAAGGTGAAAAATATGTACAAATCATATTTTTATATGTAATACATGTTTGTGTGTGTTCACATGTATGTGGGTGCACATACATCTGTGTGAGGAGGCCAAAGGTTGATGTCAGGTATCTTCCTCAATTGTTTTCTTTCCAATTTTACTGAGGCAAGATCTCTTACTGAACCTAGAGTGTATAAATCCAGCTAATTGTAGCTAGACATCTTGATGCATGGATCCTTGTTTTTGCCTTTCAAGCACTGTAATTTCTGGCAGGCCACCACACGCTCCTGGCTTTCATGGGGGTACAGAGATCCAAACTTTGGCCCTCATTCCTGAGTGGCAGCCTCCTTCACACAGCCACCTCCCAGCCATATTTTAGTGACTCAGTGTCTCACTGTATAATCCAGGCTGGCTTTGAACTCACAACCCTCCTGCCTCTGACTATGAAGCACTGGGATTATGATTGTGGGCCACCTCACCCAGAAAATAAATTGCTTATTATCACTACTACACTTTTACTTTTAGGCAAACTATAATCTTTGTATCTGTTTACTTGTTTGTTTGTTTGTTTGTTTGTTTTTTGGTTTTTCGAGACAGGGTTTCTCTTTATAGCCCGAGCTGTCCTGGAACTCACTCTTTAGACCAGGCTGGCTTCGAACTCAGAAATCCGCCTGCCTCTGCCTCCCAAGTGCTGGGATTAAAGGCGTGCGCCACCACCGCCCGGCTGTATCTGCTTACTTGTATACATTGTGTCATGATCAAATCAAATAATCAGCATTTCTCTCTTCAAATATTATTTATTTGTTGAGAACCTTCCAATTCGTTTCTATGGCTATTTTGAAATGTAAAATTAACTGTTAAAAGACTATGGTTAAATTAACATGCTATAGGACTTTTGAATATTTTACTGTCTCTTAGTACTAACTGTATTTTAGTACTAATTTTCTATCTTCTTCCTATCCTCTAAGGATCTCTGGTCTAGTCACTCTGTGCTCAACCTTAAAAAAATGTGGAATTTGCTTATCTGTGCCTAACTTATTTCACTGATCATACTGTCCTCTGGTTCTTACCCATGTTGCCATAAATGACAGGGTCTTACCTTATTATTTGATAAACAATATTCCATTGTACATCAGTACCCCACATTCTCTTCACATATGCATTCCTTGTTAGTCATCTCAGATGATTATATAACTTGGTTACAGTGGATAGTGATCCCTATATGAGTGAGTGCAGAGGTATCTTTGGCATAGTGATTTTATCTCCTTTCAATATTTGCCCAGTAATGGGATTGCTGAACAGTTCAGGGAAGGATGCTACAGTTCAGTCACTGTATGACAGTTCTGTAATAAGCACTTACAAGTTGCTTTACCAAAGCACATCAGTTCATGGTGGTGGGGCCTCACGATAGGGGCTGTTCATATCACCAAGGATCCGGAAGTAGCAAGACAGGAAGTAGTAAGGCAAAATACATCCCCCAAGAACCCCTATCCAGTGATTCATATCTTGCAGGTATGCCCTCCTACCAAAGTTTCTAGAACCTCCACAAACAGAATGGCCACTTGGTTATCAAGATTCATATTCAAAATATAAATCTATAGAGAGTATTTCAGATTCAAGTCAAATTAAGTTTCTTTCACTGTGCAGAAGCTTCTAAGTTGATACAACTCCTAGTTTGTTTTGGGGTCCTATCCAAAAAATTCTTTGCCTATACAATGCCTTAAAGTGTTTAATTTAGATCCTTGGTCTATTTTGCATCGACTTTTTACATATGGTGAGAAAAAGGGGTGCAGCTTCACTTTCTGAAGAGACTGTCCTTTCTCCAGAGTATTCTTAGCATCATGATACACAATTTATTGAAGGAAAAAAACCTTGTTATTAGAGTAAGGAGGCATTTCCAGCAGACAATTGTGGCATTCAGGCTCAAAGCAATAGAACAAGAGGCAGCTGTGAGCCTGCAGTGGTGCTGTGTGTACAAGCTAATCTAGGCAGTTATGCATTATTCATAATTCTCTTAACTGAGTGGCTCCATGTATGCTATTTTCAGTATTTTAACGTTTTTTTTTGATGATTTATTTATCCTATGTGCATTAGTGTTTTGCTTGCATGTATGTCTGTCTGAGGGTGTTGGGTCTCCTGGAACTGGAATTACAGACAGTTGTGAGCTGTCATGTGGGTGCTAGGAATTGAACCTGGGTCCCCTGGAAAAGCAGATAGTACTATTAACTGCTGAGTATCTCTGCAGCCCTGTTATTTTTAACTATTTAAGTTCTGACATACTTTAACTTTTGATAATAGATGTATATACTTTGTGGTAATAAATTCTAAAGTTCTTATCTATATAATTCCGTATTTATTAAAACTCCTTTTCTTACGCCAAGTAATGGTGGCTCACACCTCTATTCCCAGCACTTGGGAGGCAGAGGCAGGCAGATCTCTATGAGTTCAAGGACAGCCTGGACTACAAATTGAATCCCAGGACAGCCAGGATTACACACAGAAACAGTATCTTTAAAAACAACAACAAAAACAAACAAACAAAGAAAAAACAAAAACAAAAGAGGGGCTGGAGAGATGGCTCAGTGGTTAAGAGCACTGACTGTTCTTCCAGATGTCCTGAGTTCAATTCCCAGAAATCACATGGTGGCTCACAATCATCTGTAATGGGCATCAGATACCCTCTTCTAGTGTGTCTGAAGACAGCACAGTATATACATGACATAAATAAATTTTTTTTGTTTTGGTTTTTTGAGACAGGTTTTCTCTGTATAGTCCTGGCTGTCCTGGAACTCACTCTGTAGATCAGGCTGGCCTCGAACTCAGAAATCCACCTGCCTCTGCCTCCCAAGTGCTGGGATTAAAGGCGTGCGCCACCACCCAGAGACATAAATAAATCTTAAAAAGCAAAAACCCACAAAAGAATGTAATCAATCAACCAAAAAGAAAAATTTTGTTCTTGTACTTTTTGTTATTTTTAAACAAACATGGGTATATGAATTTTTCAAATCATTATAAATCTGCCAAAATCCTCATAAGTGGACCTACACACTTCAAATATATGTTGAAGTGATAACTGTACAAAGAACACAGCCTCAGAGAAAAAGGAGACTATTAAATACATGGAATACAAAGAAAGGAGAGAAAGAAACTGAAAATATAACCAATGAATGACGGTGAAAAACTACCCAAATTTCATTTAAGAAGTTAACCTAGGGGGCTGGAAATACACAACACTTGCTTATCATTTGTTTTAGTTCTCAGCAAAATGCCACACACACACACACACACACACACACACACACACACACACACAGAGTTTGCCCCTACCTACTCCCATATAGTAAAAAGGCAAAGTGAACAGTAAACATAGTAAAACAGTGAACACACAAAGAGAAATAATTTCACATATCAAAATGAACCCAAATAAAAGTTCTGGTTAACTTGCAATCAGAAATGGTGAAAGCCACAGAGGAGTGGGATAGTGCGAAGTGCTGAAAGAGAAAACTGCCAACTAAGTATCTTCATCCAGAAAATTCCTCAGAAATGAATCTAAGAGCTGGGGCTACAGCCTCATCTGCATGAAAACAAAACAAAAAACAAAACAAAACGCAAACCACTGACTTGAGGTCATACTAACATACTTCTCATTGGAGAGACGGTTCAATGGGTAAAGTGCCTATTCTAGGGGCCTGCCTACTCTAGGGGCCTGAGTCTGGCTCCTTAGAACGCACATGAAGCTCAGCATGTCTGCTTTCCAGTACTTCTGCAGTGAGTGGGCAGTGGGATCAAGACAGTCTGCAAACTCATTGCCCGCTGAGCCTAGCACAGGCAGCACTGAACAAGAGACCTTGCCTCAAACACAGGGAAGGTGAGGAGTAGCACTGAGGGTGTCCTCTGACTTCCATACACAGTGCTACATGCATGCCTCATTCTCACACACAAACATGAACACATACAGATTTTTAAAAAGAAGATAAAATAAAGATACTCCTAAATAAAACAAGGTTAAGAAAAATTGAGACTAGCAGACTTGGTACTCTGACAAGAAATACCAAGGAGAGTTCTTTAAGCCCCAGAAGGTAATCCATGTAAAATGATGGGGGAATAAAAGTGTATTAGATGACATTAAGTATGTAATTACTAAACAGTACAACCGCATCCTCCTCCTCCTTTCTCAAACCATCTGAAAAATCACCATGTGCGGGTAGCATGCATGAAGCTGGGGAGAGGGCTAAGCAGTTAAGAGCACGTTGCTCTCAGAGAACCTCAGTTTGGTTCCTAACAGTTGCATGGTGCCTCACGACCATTTGTAACCCATGAGCAACATGCACAAACACAGTGTACACATATACATGAAGGCAAAACATTCATAAACATAAAATAAATATAAAGAGAATAACATATAATTCTGTTGTTGACCGACATGTAACATAAACAAATGTAGTAGTGCATGTGCTAATACCACAGAGACTAGAGATGGAGACAAAGCTGCACTTGAGTAAGGAAGTGACACTGGACAGAAACAAAAATCTACAGAAGCCACGAAAGACAACCAGAATGCTAAAGCAGGAAACAGTGCAATGAACTGCTAATGTAAATTACTCTTCTAAAACTCAGCTGGCACCGGGCGGTGGTGGCGCACGCCTTTAATCCCAGCACTCGGGAGGCAAAGGCAGGCAGATTTCTGAGTTCGAGAGTTCGAGGCTAGCCTGGTCTATAGACTGAGTTCCAGGACAGCCAGGGCTACACAGAGAAACCCTGTCTCGAAAAACCAAACAAACAAACAAAAAAAACCTCAGCTGGCTTTTTAAAATTATTTTTACTATTAATTACATGTACATCTGTGTGCGCACAGACTGCAAGTGTCCAGAAGACGCCTTCAAGCTGGAATTAGAGGTGGCTGTGATGCTCTAAGGGGGTGATGGGGGCTAATCATCTGCAAGTCCAGTTCCAGAGGCTTTAACACACGCTTCTGGTCTTTGAAGGCACTAGGCAAATGCAACACATACATATATACATGCAAAAAACCACTCATATACATAAAAAATAAAATCTAAAAAAATACATCACATCATATCTACATTAACAATGATAGCACTGAGAAAAGAAATGAGAATTGATACTTAGGAGGGGTAATTTTCTATATCTTTACTAAAATTAAAGTTAGTGTAAATTTGAATTTGATTGTAATGATAGCCCTAAGACAATTATTAAAACCAAACAGGTAAAAAAAAAAAAAGAACTAGCTGGTTGGTAATGGAGCATGCCTTTAATACCAATATTTGGGAGACAGAGGCAGGTAGGTCTCTGAGTTTGAGCCCAGCCTGATCTACAGTTTGAGTTCCCAGATGGCTCAGTGCTACACAGAGAAGCCCTGTCTTAAAAAAAAAGAAAGAAAGAAAAAAACCCCAAAATACCAAATTGTGACATTAAACTAGTGCACAAGAAAGTAGTAAAGAAGGATCAAGGGCTGGGTGTGGTGGCACACATGCCATCTCAGAACTCTGGAGGCAGAGGCAGGGGAATAACCATGAGTTTGAGGACAGCTTGGCCTATCTATTAAGTTTCAGGCCAGGCAGGGTTGCATAGCGATATTCTATCTCAAAAAAATTAATATCCAGGCTGGAGAGATGGCTCAGTGGTTAAGAACACTGATTGTTCTTCCAGAGGTCTTGAGTTCAATTCCCAGCAACCACATGGTGGCTCACAACCATCTGTAATGGGATCTGATGCTCTCTTCTGGTATGTCTGAAGACAGCAACAGTATATTCATATACATAAAATAATTAAATAAATCTTTAAAAAAGTTAATATTCAACTTTATGCATGTACACAGGATGTGCTCTAGTGCCAAAGATATCTCTAGGTTAAAGGGCAGTGACAGCATAACAACTGTGACGAGAATCCACTGTACTGCAGAGACCTTATAGGCAAGAACAGAATGAAGGGACACATCAAATCCCATGATTGCTAGGAGCTGTTCCTTTCTGATTAGAAAACAAATCCAGTCAGGTAAATTGCTGGCCCAGATATTTTTTAGGATGCAGTAAAGACAATAGAGAACCGGGCACAGTGGCACATGCCTTTAATTCTATTACACTCAGGAGGCAAAGGCAAGCGCATTTTTGTGAGTTCTGGCCAGCCTCATCTACATAATGAGTTAGAGAGACACCCAGGGCTATGTTGAGAGACTCTGTCTCAAACAAACAAAAACCAACAAAACACCAAAGAAAACAAGAAGATTATAATAGATTACAAAGCTTAGGTGTAACTAATACACAGGGACTCCTAGAATCCATCCCAGAAGATTTACTGGTAAACAAGACTGGGTTAGGGCATGGAATCTCCCTGATGTTGTTTGTTTTTGTTTTTGATAAATAGTTCAAATAATCTAAAACAAAGTGGTCAATAGATTTAAGCCCCAGAGAAAATCTAAAAGGTTCAGGGGCCTCACTAACTGGATATTTCTGAGATTTGGCTGCTACAAAAGAAATGCTTAGAATATCATATTTACACTAACTGTGGCCAGGATGGTCCTACTGACACTACCATTTTGGTCACAAACTCATCTAATCATGGCACTTTCAATCACCAAGAGACTGAGTAAGTTTGTTTTGAGAAAGCGAAGATGACAGGGATGGCTGCTACAACTATAAAAACGTATTTGTGTTGTTTGAAGCCAGCCACCAAGCTTGTGATACTTTATTATAAAGTAATAAACTACCCATATGCTAACAAACTACCTGTTGACAAACTAAGAAAATTTTCTTACCTACATCCATTGGCCGTTCTGTGTTTAAACTATCCGTGCTGCCCTGGTGTCCACCTAAAGGTGCCTTTATCTGTTGTTCTGATAACTTCCCAGTACTGATAGATCTGAAGAGAAGAACGACGTGAGTTAAGAAGGCGCTTTTTTTCAGAAATGGATGAAAAATAATTCAGGGTATAAATAAACTTTTCTAACCAAAATAAATAGTTTATTCAAGAAATTCAGGAAGAGCTCTATGCAGTTTCAGGAAACATCTGTATTTTTTTTTAGAAATTCTAAATGTTTATGGTACATATTATTAATCACATGGCATAAACTACCAACTAAACTAATATGTCTTATTGCTTTTACAAGAGAATACACTGACTTAGGGATTAGTTTTCATGTAAAAGGCTAAAGAGGGAAGAGTCTTTTACCTGCCAAACACTGCCTTGCTCTGCTGCTCAGATCGATGCCTCTCGCTTCCTTGTACTGAGAGGCAATGGGAACATTCACGAGGGTCGTTTCCATCTTTGGACTGGCTTTCAGCAGGCCCATGACGAGTAACCAAGGCTAACAGGTTAGAAGATGCTTGTGTCTTAGGGATTTTGAAAGGAGCTGTAGTCTAAAGAAACATATAAGCTGGTTAATATGATATACAAAATATGGTACACTGGTCATGAGTACAGACTTGGGACTTAGATGCTGATTCAAATACCAGCTTTTTATTTATAATCTGTATGATATTGTGCTGTTCCTTTAAGCTCTTTAAGGCTCAACTTCCTTTTCTGAACAGTAAATGTTCACTAAAATTGTAACTATTCTTACGATGAATCCTTTCATAAAGTACAAGAGCTCATATGTATAAAAGAACTTAAGAAACACACCTTAGTAGGAGAGCCAATGATTGTTGGTAAAGGAGTTTTAAAGAACCAGTCAGAACTCCGTGGAGAGGACCCCATGTGCTTGGTGGGAGAGGTTCCAAGGCTGCCAGGCCGACTGGGCTGAGGTGAGTGACTATATCCAGCCCCAGCATGGGATGGACACACAGGGTCAGAGTGCTGCTTTCTCAGCTTCTGCTTGTTCTGATAGATATCGGTGAGTGTGGGTGCGCTCTGCAGTCTAGCACCCAGTAAGAGTGATTGTGGTGACTGGGTCTGTGGCACTGGAGAACCTATTGACAAAATGAAGGCAACATTAAAACCCACAAAGAAGTGCAGAGAAAAAACAGGAAATGAAAAAGGCAATTGGTGTGCATATGTTTGTCTGAGGACAGGTCAGTCTCTCTGGGAGTGCATGTGGAGGTCAGAGAACAACTTCAGGTGTTGGTTCTTGCCTTATACTTGTTGGAAACATGCACCAGCATGTAGGCAGGCAGTGCAAATACAGAGGAGGGTAGGCATCTCTTTTCCACATAAACCATATTGTTGTCAAGCAAAGGTCCTAGTATTTAAGTTTCACTAAGATGTCCTCTTAAGTTTCTTGCAAACCAAACTATTACTAATAACATTAAGAACATGCTAGTATTCCTAGTGTCTAAGGTATTTGTGACAGAAATTTCCTGCCTAATATATTTGCAGTGGAACCCTGTCATTGGATAGGGAAGAAGTAGGCAGAGTTAGGAGTTGGGAGGAGAAAAAAGAGAGGTGAGATGGCAGCAGACGTGTATCTCTAGCAGTCCCTGGTAGTTATTCATATCAAAAGGTTAGATAATTGCAATAACAATTTCATTTTTTTAAAGATTTATTTATTTATTATATATGAATACACTGTAGCTGTCTTCAGACACACCAGAAGAGGGCATCAGATATCATTACAGATGGTTGTGAGCCACCATGTGGTTGCTGGGATTTGAACTCAGGACCTCTGGAAGTGCAGTCAGTGCTCTTAACCACTGAGCCATCTCTCCAGCCCCGGGATAACAATTTCTAATTGTGTGGGCATCTTGTGTATTCAGTATTTGCTAATATATAAATCCATTGGTTAACTTTAAGCATCTAAAGTTTTACTTTACTGGGTAACTGGAAGGTGGGTCCACCGACAACCGGGTGGTTATGGCTGTGAAGGAACTAGCAGCTCCAGGGACAAGCGAACCAGAGCTGCAAGTACAGAGACTGGTCATTATAGGGGACTACCTAGAGAGAGCAGCCTGGTGGAACCAGCTCAGGAGCTCTGGTCCTGCTGGAGAACTTGTTGAGACAAATGGGCTTAGAGCGGGAACATGGCAGTCAGGCTGGGAGCTAGCCGGTTGCTGTTTTTTCTAATATCTCCTGCTACAAATATTCTCTTCTAAAACAGCCACTGAAGCCAGGTTTGGTGATGTACATTTGTAATCTCATAGACAAGATGCTAAAGCAGGAATATTTCAAGTTCAAAGCCAGCCTGGGGCTACACAGCAAAACCCTGTCTCTAAAAAGCAAGCAAGCAAGCAAGGAAACAAACAAAGAAAACAATTTACTAACAAAACCTCCAACAATTACAGCAACATAAGAAAATATCAATCGCCGGTCGGTGGTGGCGCACACCTTTAATCCCAGCACTTGGGAGGCAGAAGCAGGCAGATTTCTGAGTTCGAGAGTTCGAGGCTATCCTGGTCTACAGAATGAGTTCCAGTACAGCCAGGGCTACACAGAGAAATCCTGTCTTGAAAAAAAACAAAAAAACAATCGAAGGACGAGGGTGGTAACACATGCCTTTAATCTCAGCACTCTGGTAGAGACAGAAGGATCTCTGAGTTCAAGGCCATCCTGATCTAAATAAGGAGAGTTCCAAGACAGACTGGACTAAATAGAGAAACCCTGTTTTAACAAACAAACACAATTGGAATTTAGCTATTAAACATTCCAGCTTGATCTCATTCTAAACCCGACATTAAGAACATTATTCTACTTTTTAAAGAAATAAACTTAAATAAATAGAAAAGTAAAGTCTGTGATAAATACCATGATCAGAAAAAGTTACTTAAATGTTACTTTAAAGAAAATACAAGCCGGGCAGTGGTGGCACGCCTTTAATCCCAGCACTTGGGAGGCAGAGGCAGGCGGATTTCTGAGTCAGCCTGGTCTACAGAGTGAGTTCCAGGACAGCCAGAACTACATAGAGAGAAACCCTGTCTCGAAAAACAAAAAAACAAAACAAAAACAAACAAACAAACAAAAAAAGAAAATACAAAATTAAAGAGCATGAGTGAGGTTTTTTAATGATACGAAATTTCTCCATTAAACTCTTTACATGTCCTATGTCTGTACAGTCGAATTTTACTTATAAAAGTATGATTTACATGTTCCTTTCCAGGAATATGCATTATCTAATAAAACAACAATAAACACATACGCATACACATACTTATTGAAGTATGTCCTTTTTTTTCTCACACAGTCTCGTATATCCCAGGCTGACTACTAACTTAACTATTTCACTGAGGATGACCTTGACCTTCTAATCCTCTAGTGTTCTGGGATTATAAGCATGGTTTTATGTGGTGCTAAGAACTGAACCCAAAGCTTTGTGCATGTTAGGCAAGTTCCTTACCAATTGAGCCACACACTCAGTTCCTTGGTTTCTTAGGGTTAATTATCATAAAAGAATCTTACAACCACAAGGAGATATTAAAAATATAATAAAAAACATTAAACCAAAATTCTAAAAAAATAAGTATGGGAAAAAAACAGTACAGGAAAAGGACTATTTCATATCAATCCTGTTCTTCTGATAAGAGTGAAAAAGTATACCTCAAATCCACTCATAATAAATCATGTTTTTGGGCTGGAGTTAAGAGCACTGACTGCTCTTCCAAAGGTCCTGAGTTCAATCCCCAGCAACCATATGGTAGCTCATAACCATCTGTAACAAGACTTGATTCTATCTTCTGGTGTCTGAAGATAGCAACAGTGTACTCACATACATAAAATAAATAAAATAAATCTTAAAAAAAAGAAAAAGAAAAGACACCAAATCAAAAAATATGAAAAAAAAATCATGTTTTCATACCTGAGGAGTGTCTACTCCTGGCTTCATGGCCCTGAGGATGTCCACAGCAACACTGACTAAACTGTTCAGGAATGGTACCAACTAAGAATGGAACAAAATAAAAAATTACTTAAAACCAATAAAGGACAGAAATGGGAAACACACATACATGCTGCTCAGTCTGTAATAGTTTACGTAATTCTAACTAGCAAAGACTTGATATATCTAATCAATGTTTTAGGTGCCAGAAAGGCTGAGATTTTAAAAGTATTATATAACCAAAAACAAATAAACAACCCCAACAATAGGTATATAAAGCATAAGTACCAGAGTTTGAATAAATGGGGCTTGTGGGGTTCAGCTGACTGATAGGCCAGCTGTAGTCCTTATAGATCACATTTGTGCTGAGGTCAGGCTCCTGCGGGTGGCTACCAACCAATGACAAATCTATGCCTGTTGAAAAGATCAAGGAATTCATCTGCAAACTCAGTGCTGGGGGGTATTCTTGTAGTCTAGGCTTTAACCTTTTAGACTTTGCTATAGTCTGAGACTCTTTCCTCATGTTTCCTTCCTCTCCAGAGATCTACACCTTGGTCTAAAGTCTTCGCTGTTTCCTCTTGACCCTTATTCTCTTGGCCTTTAAGGTGGTTCCCAAACGATCCTCTACACATACAACACCTTCTTTATATCCACATCCCTTTGAACATACACTGCCATAAGCAAAGTTTAGTTTGAAGGATTTTTTTTTAATTTAGTTAAAAACAGGCTCTTTAAATTTTCTTTTATGTGGCATATAAATGTGGACACCAAAGACTGACGTTGTCTTCTCTCACACTAATTTGTTTGTCTGAGACAGGGCTTCTTACTGAACCTAGAGCTTAGTGGCTGGCCAACTAGCCCCTGGTGTCCACTAGCTCTGCCTTTCCCCAGTGCTGGGGTTACAGATGCATGCTGCTGTTACATGGATTTTAGAGATTCCAATTTAGATCTTCATGCTTAAATGGAAAACACTTTACCCACTGAGCCATCTTCTCAGCCCCTTAATTTTTAAAAACACAGTATTATCGATCTCTGACTAGAGATGAGGCCTTTCTGTACTGTCTCAGTACTTTGAGTAGGAGATACTACAGACCTGGGTACTTCCGCCTCCCTTACATATACTCTGACTTCAGAATAGTTTCACTTAAAATGCTGTTCATTTTTCTGTTTGCTATGGTTTCTAGTATTTTGTTTGTTTTAGGCTTTCATTAACAACCACCAAGTAGGAAGACCTGTGCAAAGTTGCTGACACATTCCCATTCTGAGCTATAAAGCTTCTGGTGAATGTGATCCAGAGCTGCTTTATTTTAATTAATCTTCACTCATCTGAGTGTTAAGTAGGGGAAACATCTTGTGTATTTTAACCCAAGGCTTAAGCTAATCCTAGGACGAAGATACTTTTGAGAGAAAAGATACATTCTTATATTTCCGACAGTCATCATACAGATTGGAGATTTTTTTTGTCCTTTCTTCTCCTGTGTGTCTCTTGATTATTCTTTCTCCATATTCGTTGAGGCATAGTCTCTCAATCAAACCCAGAAGTCACCAGCTTGCTAGAGGGTTTGTTTGCCTTCTAAGACTAGAATTACAGATAGGTCACCAAACCCATCCAGCATTTTCTGTGGGTTCTGAGGAATCTGAACTCTAATCTTCACACTCCTCTGACAAGCAACTGTTGAGTTATCCCACAGGCTCAAATACAGAGATGTTTGAGGTGAAGTTGGGAGAAGGATACAGCACAATGGATAGAGGATGTTCTACAATCTGCTTAAAAGCCCTGTTTCGTGACCTTGAGAATGTACTTTATCAGATTTGTTACAGGGAAGAAATAGGTTTTAATTGACTGCATTCAATTCTCACCCAAAGGGGATGGTGAGTAAGGCCTGGAAGAGCCTGTAGAGAGTCTTCGTCCTCCTGTCTGCACTGTGTCTGCTGGTACAGGGGAGCAGGACCCAACCCGGAGGAAGCCCATGGGGCTGGTATTAGACCTTCGAACCACTGCAGATCTGAAAATAAAAAAGAGAATTACTTCCCATCTGATAGGACCTGGGGCAGAACTTTATTTCTGATACTTTTTCCTGATAACTCCTGACAGCATTCCATGTGGAAGACACATAATAATTACAAGGAGCAAAAACAAAAAATGTAAAAATGAGCCAGCTGTAGTGATTCATGCCTTTAATTCTAGAATTTAGGAGGTTGAGGCAGATAGAATGAGTTCCAGGACAGCATAGTCTACAGAGTGAGTTCCAGGACTACCCAATGAGATCAGTTTCAGAAAAGAAATTAATTTAAAAAAAGGAGGAGGGGGCTGGAGAAATGGCTCAGTGGTTAAGAGCAATGGCTGCTGTTCCAGAGGTCCTGAGTTCAATTCCCAGCAACCACATGGTGGCTCATGACCATCTGTAATTCCCTCTTCTGGTGTGTCTGAAGACAGTGACAGTGTATTAAAATATATAAAAATAAATAAATAAATCTTAAAAAAGGAGGAGGAGGCAGAGAAGAAGGAGAAAGAAGAGGAGAAGAAAGAAGAGGATAAGGAGGAAGAAGAAGAAGAGGAAGAGGAAGAGAAGGAGGGGCAAGAAGAGGAAGAGGAGGAGGGGGAGGGAGAGAAGGAAGAAGAGAAGAAGGAAGAAGAGGAGGAAGAAGAGGAGGAGGAAGAAAAGCAGCAGGAAGAGGAAGAGAGGAAAAGGATGAGGAAGAGGAAGAAGAGGAGGAAGAAGAGGAGAAAGTTTCCCCTCTTTTTTTATTCTACCCAATTCCTCGAGCTTCTCCTATCTTATTATGAAGGCCACCACCATTCTTGTCACTGGTGACCCTTTCAGAGCTCACTAATGCTCTGAATGCACACCAACACTACTATTAGCTTTTAGCCTCTGAGTGACACATGCATACTAATCACTGTTAGTCTGAACTCAGGTCTAGTTCTTTTATGCTCTGAAAAACAACTTAGCTTCCAGATAGTTTTAATTAACTTATCTCTTGTTATTTGCTATATGTAAACAAAGCTTTTAAGTTAAAAAATAATATATTAAGCCGGGCAGTGGTGGCGCACGCCTTTAATCCCAGCACTTGGGAGGCAGAGGCAGGTGGATTTCTGAGTTCGAGGCCAGCCTGGTCTACAGAGTGAGTTCCAGGACAGCTAGGACTACACAGAGAAACCCTGTCTCGAAAAATCAATATATATATATATATTAAATTTAATCTAAGATTACAAAAGGTAAATATATTTTCCAAGAAAGTAAATAAAAGGGAAGCATGGTATTTTACATTTCAGAAAATCTTTAATATCTTGCTTAATAGAAGACATTTGAATTTTTTTTTGTTTTTTTGAGATACCAAGCTCACAACTATCTATATAACTCCGGTTCTAGGGGATCCAACACTTTCACTCTCTTATGATCTCCAACAATATCTAGGCATATAAGTGGTGCACAAAATACATGCAGGCAAAACATTCATACATATAAAATAAAACAAATCTAAAAAATGTCACTATCAATCAAACAGAAATATGGGAGGAAAAACTAACAATACCTGTCAGCATTACAGTGGTGAGTATGTTTTCCAGAGGTCTGGTTTTGTTTGAAAACTTATTATTGGTATTTATCCTCATTATTTTCTTCCAAGTAGAAAACTTAGTTCATTTCTGACAAAATGGTTGCTCTATTCCCATACCATAGTTTGTCATTCTTTAAAATAAAGAGTGCTCAGTGAAAAGGGGCTAGTTTAGCTGGCAACTATTTACTATATTACAAACATGCTCCATTAGCATACTGGGCAGCATATCTCCTCTAGGTTGTGATTTTCAGAGAGCAGCTTTTGGCACTTGATGAGGCCATTCCTTTGTATGTGGTAGTAAAGATCACAAAGACAGTACACTTGCAGGTTATTACTTCAATTCATGTTAAAGATATAAGCAGTTTTATTAATTTTTGCCGTCTACCAACACAATGAGAAATGCAAACCATGTCCTAGTCTTAGTATCAAAATTTGGACCTATGGGCTCTATGAACAGACCCAAAAGTCATAATTTTCTCATTTTATACTATACCTTGGAAACTTCTCTGTGTCAGACTTAGCTCTGTTACTCATCTGAATAGAAGTTGTATAACTTTCTTTTTTGTTTGTTTTTGAGACAGGGTTTCTCTGTGTAGCCTTGGCAGTTCTGGAACTTACTTTGTAGACAAGGCAGGCCTCGAACTCAAGAGATCTGCCTGCCTCATCTTCCCTGGAATTAAAGGTGTGTGCCACCACCTAGCTTCCATAGCTTTCTACTGTCACAGATGGACTATAACAAATTAGTATGGAAACACTGGCAGATACTTGGCTTATCACCCTTTGGTACAACAATAAACTATGCCATATGCAAAGACTGTGTATGAAGAATATGTATCTGATTATGTATAGATACATTAAGAGCAAGTTGCCAGAATTGAAGGGCTAGTTCTTTTCTCCAAGCTTCCTGAGTTCACTGAGATTTAGGCCTTTATGGGATGCAGTGATTCCCATTCTGTCAGGATCCTGAATAAATTCGCTCCGCTGCTCTGAGGAGGTTGGCTTCCATCATTTTTGTTTTCTAGAAATTTAGTTAAGTCTCTTACCCTTGAACATCTTTTTATTTTGTTCGTGGAGTTGTTCTTTACTATCACCTTCACAGGTTTCAGATGTAGAATAAGTACACAACACATAAAAAAATCTGCTGAAGCTGAAAGCCTTCTTCCCTTCCCTTTTGTCTGCTATGTAGCCCAGAGTTGCCCTCAATTGCCAACCTTCCTATGTTAGTTTCTAAAGTGGTTGGATTACAGTCATGAGCCACCACATTAGAAATGTAACTTATCAAACAAGTTCTTCTTCCTTTTTCCTGACTTGTTTTATTTTGAGATAGGGTCTCACTCTCTCAAACTATCTCAATTGCTGGCCTGGAGCTTGCTATGCAGACCAGGCTGGCCTTGAACTCAAGAGATCCATTTACTTCTTTGTATGGGGAATGAAAAGTACATGCCACCATGATTGGCTGGTTTTGTTGTTGATTTGAGACAAGAACTCCTGCAGTTTAGGATGGCCTTGAATTCTCTATGTAGTTAAAGATAGCTTTGAATTTCTGATCCTCTTCCTTCTACCTCCCAAGGGCTAGGATTACAGGAATGTGCCATCTTGCCTAGTTATTTTTTTTTAATCTAAAAAAAAAGTTCCTCTACAACAACAGGAAAAGTTCATCATCTGATGACATGTTTTTAACTACTCACAGTCTGCCATTCAATACAATACAAGTACACCACAGAGCATACAGTGCTTGTAACTGAATGAAGGGTTTTGAGCCTGGTAAGCAAGCATACACAACTAAGCTACATCTCCAGCCCAAGTTCTTCCTCAGCAATTATACTTTTAGACAAACACATGTGTATGATATTCATCACAATCTTTTGAGTATCAATAACAACCGTCATCAACAAACAAACAAACAAACAAAAAACTATTAGACAAATAAAAAAGAAGGAAGATACGGGCTTACCTTGGAGAACCATGTGGATTTGTGCCAGAGCTGGCAGTGGAGATAAGATTCTGTTCTATGCGCTGATAATTCCTTACTTGAGTAGGAACTGGAATTGGGGCTGTTTCGCTGTGAGGTGACACAGTAGGTTGACACTGCCTGCCACCATAATTTAAGAAAGGAAGAGTAGTCAGACTAATTTTCTTTCAGTTGATCTGCTAGTGATATTAGAGAAAATTCTAGAAAGGCAAATGATCACTTTTAAATGTGAATAAGAAATAATCCTATTTAAAAAAAAATGTAACCCAAACTCACATCTGTCCTGAACTCTCCTGGCCATCACACACATGCTGAGGACTAAACACTGTGTCACAGCTGGCCAGGCTGGTATATGCCTTTGACCCCCAGTACCTAGGAGGCAGAGGCAGACAGATCTCTGAGTCCCAGGCCAGGAACAGAGAAAAATAAACTCTGTCTTGAAAAAGCATAGCCAGGCGGTGGTGGCACACGCCTTTAATCCCAGCACTTGGGTGGCAGAGGCAGGCAGATTTCTGAATTCGAGGCCAGCCTGGTCTACAGAGTGAGCTCCAGGACAGCCAGGGCTACACAGAGAAACCCTGTCTTGAAAAACCAAAAAAGAAAAAGCACAAAAGCACAAACACACACACACACACAAAAGAGAGAGAGAGAGAGAGAGAGAGAAAGAGAGAGAGAGAGAGAGAGAGAGAGAGAGAGAGAGGAAGAAGAAGAAGAAGAAGAAGAAGAGGAGGAGGAGGAGGAGGAGGAGGAGGAGGGAGAAGAAGAGGAGGAGGAGGGAGAAGAAGAGGAGGAGGAGGAGGGAGAGGAGGAAGAGGTGGAGGAGGAAGAAGAAAAGGGAGAAGAAGAAGAGGACGAGGAGGAAGAAGAAATGTATCAATAATCTAAAAAAAAAAAAAAGTTCCACTGCACCAAGAGGAAAAGCTCACCATCTGGTGAAATGGTTTCATCCACTCACATTCTGTTACTCACTACTATACAAGGAAGAAGTTTATGCCAAGCAAAGAACAGGATATCCAAAAGCAAAGATGACAGGAATGTTTACAAAAGTCATACATGACGTAAGCATTCCCAAGGAACCCTCACAACTTGATAATATATCATGCAACTCACAAGCACATAGCTGGTAGGAGGTCCACATTTAAGGATAAGGTGAATTAATGTCTGCACCCAACTGTTGGCTGCTCACTGCTGCAGTCTGGAAATTCTAAAGCTCCAGCAAAACTCTTGACAACTAAACTGCATCCAGCATATTACTCAGTAGGCAGGAGGTGTGGGAAGTAGGAAGGCAGGTCTTCTGCCTTTACAGCTCTCAGTGCTATGTCCATTTCCCACACTCATAACACAGGAAGAGATGGTACCCACTTAGGACATTAGTCACACCACAGATGATGATCTGGGGAGTTTTTGAGGGGTAGGGATAGGTGCCTCTTAGGTACTATCCCCATTGTTTACTACACTTCTAATAATTTAAGATTATTGTATTAACAAAGCTTTTTATATCTGGGTGGTGATGGTGCATAGCTTTAAACCCAACACTTGGGAAACAGGCAGGCAGATCACTGAATTTGAGGACACCGTGGTCTACAGAGTGAGTTCCGGGATAGCCAGGGCTACATAGAGAAACCCTGTCTAGAAGAATCAAAAAAGAAAGAGAGAGAGAGAGAGAGAGAGAGAGAGAGAGAG
>NW_021604711.1:774947-783138 GCF_004785775.1 Grammomys surdaster | reverse complement strand
TATACCACACCTGGGCATATACCCAAAAGATGCTCCAACATATAACAAGGACACAAGTTCTGCATATGTTCAAATTTTGCTCACACTTTTCATTATTGAACAATGCATACATATACACAAATAAACTTTTTTAAAAAAAATTTAAATGTTTAGGAAACACTTCCTGTTTTTGTTTTTCTAAGATTTACTATTTTATTTGTATGAGTACACTGTAGCTGTATTCAGATGCACCAGAAGAGTGTATCAGGTCCCATTAGAGATGGTTGTGAGCCACCATGTGATTGTTAGGAATTGAACTCAGGACCTCTGGAAGAGCAGTCAGTGTTAAATGCTGAGCCATTTCTTCAGTACCCTCCCTCCTTCCCTCCAACACCATCCCCTTTTTAAGAGGAGATTTACTGCCTACAGAACCTTTCTATGTTAAAAGGAAAACTTGTTTTTAGGTTGCAATTGAAAGATAGGAGAGCCTTTGGAGATCAGATAGTAAGACTGGCTTGTAAACTGAAAAGATATTAGATAGTAATATGAAGCCATAAAAACAAAGGTAGGCCTGGTGTGTTGGTACACACCTTTAATCCTAGCACTAGGAAACAGAGGTGGGAGGATCTATGTGAGTTTGAGGCCAGCCTGGTCTACAAATCAAGTTCCAAGGCAGCCAGAGCTACACAGAGAGACCCTGCCTCAAAAAAAAAAAAAAAAAAGGAGGTGTCTATAAAGGTATAGGTAGACATGTGGACAAATATATAATTCTGCATTACTATACTACATTTATAAATCAATTTTTAATTGTTATGCAGAATCTAGTTGATAAAACACACAATTTATAAAACTAATGTCAATGGGCATACAATACTTCCAGAAAGGGGGGGGAAATTGGGTTGCAACATCCATCGCTCTACTGAGTGCCAGGGTTAACCAAGCTGCAGAACAATGAGAATATATTTAACACTCTCACTATAAGCTTCAAAGCACTTAAGAGGGTCAAGTTTATGCATTTGTTATTATAATAAAAATTTGTTTTAATGGGTTCAGTGACACAGGCCTGTAATCCTAGCTACTTAGGAAGCTGAGGCAAGATTTCCAGTTTAAGGTCTGCCTGGGCTACAGACTGAGTTCAAAGCTAGCCTGGGTAACTTACAAACTGTCTTTAAAATGAAAACAAAACAAAAAAAAGATCTGGGAATATAGCTCTGTGGTACAGAACTTGCCTATCATTGGCAGGGCTCTAAATTTAATTTCTAGCACTGTAAATACATACATAAACACATAAATGTATTATTTTTTTTCTTTTAAGAAAGCATTGGCCGGGCGGTGGTGGCGCACGCCTTTAATCCCAGCACTTGGGAGGCAGAGGCAGGCGGATTTCTGAGTTCGAGGCCAGCCTGGTCTACCAAGTGAGTTCCAGGACAGCCAGAACTACACAGAGAAACCCTGTCTTGAAAAACCAAAAAAAAAAAAAAAAGCATTGTTGCCGGGCAGTGGTGGCGCATGCCTTTAATCCCAGCACTTGGGAGGCAGAGGCAGGTGGATTTCTGAGTTTGAGACTAGCCTGGTCTACAGAGTGAGTTCTAGGATAGCTAGGGCTACACAGAGAAACCCTGTCTCGAAAAAAAAAAAAAAAAGCATTGTAAGCTTTTTCTGGTAGTGCAAGCATGCTCAAGAGACTAAGACAGGAGAATTACAAGTTCAAAGTCAACTTGGGTCTCCATAAGTTCAAGGTCAGCCTAGGTAACTTAGCAAAATGCTATCTCAAAATGAAAATCAAATTGTAATGAGCTGGGCACACAGTTCAATAGAAGTGCTTATGTATTATGTCTGAGGTTCTTTCTAGGTACTCAAAACAAATGAACAGCAAGCCAAAAACCAAAAGCCACCAAAATAATATGCATATGTGTAATACACATGAATGATATGTGTGTAAATTGTGAAACAAAAATTAAATCAAGAATAGAAGTTTAAATAAAGCCCCCCCAAATAACAAAATACCAAAATCTTTTAAAAATTAAACTTAGAACTTCTAATCATCCTGCCTTCCTCCAATCTTGTAGGTGCTAAGATTACAATGGTGTGCCATAGAACTCACTTATGCTGAACACATCCCCAGCCCCAAGATGAAAGCTCTTGTGGTAAACTACAGAAACATACCCTCCACACATAAAGAATTCATTTGAAGCACGTCTGGCCGCAGTCCCCATTGGCATGTCATCTGAGGAGAAAGAACAATCAATCACATTATATCATGTGCTTTCAAGAATGGAAATTTCTTCCAGCATGATGGTTTAGAAATAATCTGAATATAACAAGAGAGGGAGTTGTTTGTTTTAGTTTCTTGAGACAAGGTCTCTCTACATCTGACTGTCTTAGAAGTCTCTATGTAGACCCGGCCAGCCTCAAGCTCATAAATATCTGCGGGCCTCTGCCTCATGAGTGCTAGGGTTAAAGATGTGAGCTACCATGTTTATCTAATTCTTATGCTTCAATTTCTATAAGAAACAAGTGATCACAGAAACTACACCCCGCTAGAAACAGGCTGTAACGTTTGACCCACCCATTCCCTCCAAGCAAACCTACAACCTTGTCTGTTTGTAAATAGGATCTCACTTTGTAGACCAAGTTGGCTTCAATTTACAGAGATCCACCTGTCTTTAACTAACTCCTGGGATTAAAGGAGTGTACCACCACAGCTGGCTGCCTGATCTCTTCTTTTTTTGGCATTAGACAAATCCACCACTCAGTCATAAGAACTTATTTCTCTTGGCTGAATTTTAACTGCAGGCCTGGGAAAGACCCTCTTGTCTGGGTGTTTGTAGGCAGTGGCTGGACATTGCCAAGCATAGCCCATAATCATTCTTTTGAGTTAAAGTTCCATATATGTTCCTATGTTTATATATTTCTTCACTATTTATCATGTATAAAAATTATGATCTTTTTATTAAATTCCTTTGTATAGATCACTGAGAAGCATTGGTAATGTTTGCAATATCATTTTGCCCATGTGCTCTGTGATTTCCTTTCCTTTCCCAGTCTTGTATAATTGTATGTATGCACATGTATGTGTGTCATGTGTGTGGTTTTTATTTGTTGTTGAGATGTGCCTCACTATATTGCCCAGACTTGAAAGTCACAGACTCAAGGACCCTTCCCTAATCATGATCTGCCCCACCTTTCCTTCCAGCGTACTTGGAACTCAGGTGTATTACACCATGCTGAGCTTGCTTTTACAGTTTTAGCTTTTTGAGACAGATTCTTTCAATGGCTTAGTGACTTTTACCACACAATTTTGCACAAAATATAAATTGGTTATAAAACAATGTGTAGGTCAACAGAATGTTAGGTACTCATCCTCTGTCAACTTTTGAATAGCTTGCTGACTAAGACAATGTTCTTCTGAAACAGTGGCAGATATCACAGACATTCTTCATCTTCTCTTCCATTTTTGTATACAGCAGCTGCACACAGTTCAGAACTCAGGGGTCTTGTCATTGTTATACTCCCTGTATCAGTTATCCTATGTCATTCTATGTGATGTTAAATAACAGCTGTCCAAATGACATATTTTTAAAATAAACCACTCTGATAACCTATGCTCAAAAAGAAAAGGAGAGTTACAAAACTCCTGTGAATGATCCTGAAACTGAGTACTGCATTTGTTTGGCACACCTCAGGTCCTGCTCTCACAAACATATATTCTAGAAGTCAAAGAACCTGATATACTAGTGTCAGATAGTGGCAAGAGGACAAAGGAAACTAAATGCAGGCAATGGACAAAGTTCAGTGGAGCAAGACAGGAGTCTACTTTAAAGACACAATAAACCGGGGTGGAAATAAAGAGATTGGAAGAAGAGGCAGGAATGTACACTTGAAGCTAAACAGACATGTTGCTCAGTGAGTAAACACATCCACTGCTCTTCCAGAGAACACAAACTCGGTGTCCACACTCACATCAGGTAGCATACAATGGCCTGGCAAACCAGCTCCAGGGGATCCCACACTCTGGTCAGGGCTCCTCAGGCACTGCATTCATGTACACAACCTTCTCCCACCCACATATATAAATAACTAAAAATAAAATCTATATGCAACTATAAAACAAAATTAAATTAAAAGAAATAAGAAGGAATCCCTAGAAACCCAAAGTAATATGAAGCAAGGAACTTAACTACATATTGACTTGGTAACTTAACTTAATCAGAGAGTGGGAAGTTATTTCAAGTAACTTTAGGCCTTTATATCCCTAAAGACAAAAACAAAATCTCCAACAGTTTTTAGTAATTATATTTAAGTCCTATTTGTATTGCACTATGAGCCAAATCTAGTATTTTAAAACTTCATAGAGAAAAGGAGACAAGAAAGAACCTGTACTTACACAGGCAAAAAGAAGAGAAAAGCTTACTAGCACAGAAATATACAAGCTAGGGCTGGGCACTCCAGAAGGTAGGACAATCCTCTCGAGAATCTGCCTCAAAAAAAGGAAAAATGAACAAGAAAGAAACAAAGGAAGGGAGGAAGGTATGAAAATAAAACTAAAGAAAAGAAAATCAGAAAGCTGATGGATAAGATTAGGTTCTTTCTCATCTACTTGACCCAAGGAAATATAATGATTAGCTCAGGAAAAAAAAATCAGTTTATATCACAGAACCCTAAAAGGCTTCAGATAACCAGCAGTAACGGATACCTATACCTCTCACAGTCAGGCTACAGACGGGTTAGCTGAAAGTCTGTTTTAGAAGAGACTCAGGCTGGCAGGTTGGCTCAGCAGGACCTGCATTCATTCCCCAGGACCCACATGGGAGAAGGATTACTGACTTCTACAAGTTGCTCTCTGACCTCACAAGCACATATACATACTTAAATAGATACAATAAAATATGCCTTTGATCTAGTACTTGGGAAGTGAAGGAAGGCAGATTTCTGAGTTTGAGGCCAGCCTGGAACTATAGAGCTAGTTCTAGGACAGATAGAGATAAACAAAGAAACCGTCTTGAGAAACAAACAAACAAACAAAATTTAAAAGTTAGAACATAGTAAATAATAGCAGAGTATATTGAGAATCTTTGATAAATGAATAGATTATAACTTTATGTAATGGAGAAAAGGTATCGCTGTGACAAGATGGTTATGTTTCATTATGGTAACTACTTTAATAGGCACACCTACCCTACAAAATATTCTATACCTTAAATATAACCATACAAGCTGGGCATGGTGGCACATGCCTTTAGTCCCAGCACTTGGGAAGCAGAGGCAGGCAGATCTCTGTGAGTTCAAGGTCAGCTTGGACTACAAAGCAAGTCCAGGATAGCTAGGGCTGGTTACAGTGAGAAATTCTGTCTTAAAAAGCCAAAACCAACCAACCAACCAAACTGTATATATCCATAGAATTTAAACTATATGGAGGAAAAAGCAGTTGAAGCCATTTCCATTTTACCGTAGGTAGAAATGCTCAATCATAACCAAAACTAAAGACTGGATATTTATATTAGAGATATTTATATTAGAGATAGAGTTAAGCTTATCTCTATACTGTAGAATTTCACAAAGAATCAAAGAGTACTTCAATGAAAATAATTGACAAATTTATTAAGTGAAATTGTATACTAACTCTTGAAACTATAGGCATTTATCATACATTAAAATATTATCAGGGGGGCTGGAGAAATGGCTCAGCGGTTAAGAGCACTGACTGCTCTTCCAGAGGTCCTGAGTTCAAATCCCAGCAACCACATGGTGGCTCACAACCATCCATAATGAGATTGGATGCCCTCTTCTGGTGTGTCCGAAGGCAGTGACAGTGTAACATTGTACTCATAAATAAAATAAATAAATAAATAAATCTTTAAAAAAAATATTATCAGAATTATATTGTTTACACAGAAGACCATATCAGAGTAGCCCTTCGCAAAGGAAAGAGTCCAATGAAATGCCACAGCCATATATACCCTCTAGTATAGACACTGAAGTAAGACAGCTTCCTTCCGTGTGTGATATGTGTATATACATACACATACACTCTTTTTTTGAGACAGTGTGTCTCACTATGTAGCAGCTCTGGATCTCACTATAAATACCAGACTGGCCTTGAACTCAGAGATCCACCTGCCTTTGCCTCCAAAGCACTAGGATTAAAGGTGTACCTCACAGTATGCCTGGTTAAAAGACAGCTTTTAATCTGCTTATGGTGGCACACAATCCCAGCACTTGGGAGAAAAAGGCAGGCAGAGCTCTGAGTTTGAGGTCAGCCATGTCCACAAATCCAAGTTCCAAGATAGTTAGCTAGGGCTACACAGAGCAACCTTGCCTCAAAGAATAAAACAAATAAAATCTTAATTACCTTCATTTTATACTGTAGAATTAGCCAATGATTTGTTCTATAAAGCAGAGTAAGAGTTTCATGGTGAGGTTTGTTTTAGTAAGAATGGGCTGAAGAAGGGAAAACAAAACAAAGAGATAACCGGCTGTCTAAAAGCTACATGCCTTGCAAAGTCTGGATAGGGTGGCAAGCACAGAAAGTAGTAACTAATTCCTTAGCACTAGGTTACTTCCTATAATTCTTTCTATGGAACAATTAAGGTAAGGAGACCTTAATTATGACACCAACTGAAACTGAATTGCAAGAGAAATTTAGTTATCTTTCTGTATTTTGAGTACTTCTGACCTTGTGAAAAATCAGATTCAGACTGACACTGTCAAACTTCAGCATGAACGACTTCACTGTGATTGTTCACTGAGTCCTAGTCCACAGATTCGTGTTAAGATCTTCTATAATATTTAGCATTTTTCTGCTGAGTTTGTCAGAGTTTGAATTGTGTAAGTTCTTATTTCATGGAGCAATACTTTGTTTTGTTGTATACTCAAGATGAAGAGGATTTATGGGGCAGTTAAGAGTACTGATTACTACTGCAGAGGTCCTGATTATGTTCCTAGCATCCACATAGCTCACCACTATCCTTTACTCCAGTTCCAGGTCATCTAGTGCCCTTTTCTTGCTTCTGTGGGTGCCAGGCATACATGTGGTATGTACACATACATGCAGACAGAATATTCACACACGTGAAATAAGAGTCATTTAAAAAATAACGAGAATGTAAAGTGTTTGAAAGAGATTGAAGGCATGTGTCACCGTGTCAGCTTATGCAAATTAAGATTTTGAAACTAGGTCTGCTACTAAGACTGATGACCTGAGTCTGACCCTGGGGATCCATTAGATAGAAGAAGGAACATGAAAATTATTATTATTTTGATCTCTAGGAATGTAGGCACACACACTAAATAAATAATAATCACCAGATTCTTTCTTCTTTATTTGATCTACAAAATAATTACAGGCAAAGTAACATATGAAAAAAATTAAGGGCTGGAGAGATGGCTTAGTGATTAAGAGCATTAACTGTTCTTCCAGAGGTCCTGAGTTCAATTCCCAGCAACTATATGGTGGCTCACAACCATCTGTAATGGGATCTGATGCCTTCTTCTGGTGTGTCTGAAGACAGTGTATTCATATACATAAATATACATAAATAAATAAATAAATCTTTAAAAAATTAAATTTTGAAAAGAAAATATCATTATACCATTGGCAGTACAACAGAGATCATAGCCACAACTTCTTGACACTGATATTTCAGAGACAAATTCTGCACCCATATTTTATTTTATTTTATTTATTTATTTATTTTTTTTTGGTTTTTCGAGACAGGGTTTCTCTGTGTAGTCCTGGCTGTCCTGGAGCTCACTCTGTAGACCAGGCTGGCCTCGAACTCAGAAATCCGCCTGCCTCTGCCTCCCAAGTGCTGGGATTAAAGGCGTGCGCCACCACCGCCCGGCTGCACCCATATTTTATAAGGTACCTACTTTGAAGAAACTCTGGCACCTGTACGCAGATACCTATAATACATTTTAAATACTGAAAATGCAGAAATAATCTATAAATCAGTAGGGAAATGGGCAAACTGGGCTTTAGTTATACTGTAAAACTGAAGCATTAAAATGAACTAGTCATAGCTGGACAGTAGTGGCACATGCCTTTAATCCCAGTGCAAGGGAGCCAGACAGAGGCAGGAGGATCTCTGTGAGTTGGAGGCCAGCCTGGTCTACAGAGCAAGTTTCAGGAAAGCCAAGGCTACATAGAGGAATCCTGTCTTGAAAAACCAAACCAAACCAAACCAAACCAAACCAAACCAAACCAAACCAA
>NW_021604711.1:738777-774937 GCF_004785775.1 Grammomys surdaster | reverse complement strand
AAACCAAACCAAACCAAACCAAACCAAACCAAACCAAACCAAACCAAACCAAACCAAAGAAGAACTAGTCACAGACTAGACGTGCATCTAGGTCCACAACAAAAATAGGAACAAAAAACTATCGAAACAATAACTCTTTAACATTTACTTCAACAAAGAAAAGATAAAAATATCATGTTTTCTATGAATCTAGGTACATATAGACTGAGGGATCAAAATATTTACAGGAAGAATACAGATCCAAAGGACTAAGAAGAGCCAAGGGACTTTATATGCACATGTATTTTCCTATCTTTAGAAAAGTAGTTTAAAATAAATACAGGAAAATACTGACACATGCATGCCATGGTGGGTGATTTGAGTTTCTGCTGTAATATTTTGTTTGAAATATTTCATAACTTTAAAAGTTTTATTACTTCTACTACTGAGATAAAACCATGTACTACAGGGTGATATTTAAAGGTAACACCCTAGTCTTTACAGCACTGATTCTAAGTGCACACACACTTGCTGTACTCTGTTTTCCTTTTCCTTTCAGTTGTTCAGGCTGGAAACTACGACTTGGCAAATGTAAACACAAGCCCAGCGCCTGGAGATGCACCTAGTAAACTAAGTGGGCGACAGGCAACTGAGCAGACCTGCCACAAGCTGTCCTGCACACAAGCTCTAGCTCCCCTGAACCTAATCCCTTCACAGCCACAGCAAGCTTGTTTCAGTTGTCAACAGTTCTGCCTATCTCTTTTCTACAGGCTTTCTGGTACTCTTCACCATTCTACATAGCCCTGGCTAAGTTTACTTAACCTGGATTCCCTCCCAAACTTACTCCCTATAGATCTAAAGGTAAGTATGGTGGTACATTCCCATAATAATCCCAGGACAAGAGGCTGACACAGGGAAAGTTCAAGTCTGATGTCAGCATGTGGAGAATCTTCTCACACCAGAAAAAAAAAAAAAAAAGACTATCTGACTCATAGATTGTTTTCTCTAATGGGTTCTTCCTTTTCTTTTTTTTCTTTTTTTTTTCTTTTTTTGGTTTTTCAAGACAGGGTTTCTCTGTGTAGCCCTGGCTGTCCTGGAACTCACTCTGTAGACCAGGCTGGCCTTGAACTCAGAAATCCATCTGCCTCTGCCTCCCAAGTGCTGGGATTAAAGGCGTGCGCCACCACCGCCCGGCGAGATTATTTCTTTAAACATTTCATTACCTTCAGAATTCAAAAATACTATGTTATAGAAAATCACTAAACATATTTTAGAAAAGTAGGTATATAATTCTGAGAATTCAAAACAACTAAATAAATGCCCATTTGTAAAGGTGCCCTGCACAACCAGTTGTAACATTGAGGTTTAAATTTAGTAATTAAAAACTATAATGTGTACAAGTAGAAAAGATTCTCACATGAGTGGTCTGACGAGATGTTGTGTGGAACCAAAACAAAGTCATCCGTGTCACAAGAAGAGTTCTTGCTACTATTACTGGCAGAATCTTTGGACACCTGTAGATAGTTGGGAGGACCCAATGGTGGGGAGGATAAGTTTTCTTCCTGAATATGCTGCATATCTGGAAGGGACTAAAATTAACAACATAAAATTAAAACTGTCCTAATAATCAAATGCAAGTCAGAATAGCCTAAAGAATATTTCTTTTATAAAAGTGGGACAAACGTCCATCTGAGGTTTCACACATACAAAATCTTTTCTGAAGATCTTTTAGAAGAGCAGTTTAAAATGTTTGCAGAAAGACCTCTGAACACTTCCAGAATGATTCTTAAGAATGTAGCATTTATCACAGGTACATATCTACCTCGCCTGAAACTTTGGAGAAGGTAAGTTTTTTATCATTATGACCACCTCCCCAGTCCCAGCTCATGGCCTTGCAAAGCAACACTAAGTAACTATTTACTTAATGACTAAATACATAATGTCTAGTGACTTTAATCCCATATTGTGCATTAAAAGTTCTAGACATACTGAAGAAAACATTGCACACAGAAAAGCAAAAACTATGTTATGTACAAGAACAGACATATAATACAGGTAATGTCTGTTAGACTACAAGTTTATGCTCACAGAAAGATTTAAACAACCTTACAAGTATGGATATGTTACTTTTATTTTTGTTATTAAAAGAAAGAGGTGATTTGTCTGTGGGATATATGACAAGAAAGGAAGAGAAGTATACAATTACATTTAAACAACAACTTAGGCATAAGTTGCTATGCATCTTTTGGCATTTGGCAAGCTCAAAGACTCTGGTGATAACTCTACTGAAATGCCTTGATTATATGATGGGTCTAAAACAATTTTTAAGTTGTTTTAAGTCTATATGATCCTATTTAATATTGGTATTTCAGAAAAGGAAAAAACAAAAAGCCCTACATCATGCTCTTTAAATCCAGGCCTTAAACCCTAATTCACTCTTCCTGAGTCTTAAAATATCACTTAAAATGAAATAAGTCTCAGAAGCACTTCACCACATCTGTTAATATGTGTATGTGTGTGCATATTTGGGCATGTGTGAAGGTGTGTGCAGTGCATGTGTATCAAGAAATCAAAAGTTGATCTCTGATGTTGTTCATTAGCTGTCCTGGAACTAAGTAGATAACCTGGCCTCAAACTTTCTGAGATCATCTGCCTCTGTGTCTATCTCTCAAGTACTGAAATTAAAGGCATGTGCCACTGATCTTGCTCTTTAAAAATCTATTTATTTTGATTTATGTGTATGTATGCTTATGTGTGCACAATGTGTGCATGTGGATCCCTGCAGAGGCGAGAAGAGGCCAGAAGATTCTCTGGAGTTAGAGTTACAGGTAGTTGTAGTAAGCTACCCAGTATGGGTGCTAGCAATCTAATTCAGATCCTCTGGAAGAGCAGCAAGTGCTCTTAACTCTGAACCATCTCCTAGCTCTCTCACCTTGTTTTTCTGAAACAAGATCTCTTGCTGGAATCTGTGGCTAACAGTCCCATGTCTTTTTGTGTATCTCACATACGTAATGAAAAGTTCCCTTGCCACCCCTTTGAACACTCTGAAGGTAATAAAGTGAAGGAAAAATGAAGGATTAACATTACAAGCACTAACTATTCTGCTCAGCTGTAATTCTAACTGTATTCTGAATTCTATTTCATAACTAGATAAACCAAAAAAATAAAGCTCAGAGGGTTAGGTAATTTTCCCAATATTACACAACTAAACGTTAATGAAACTAAGATGTGACCAAAGAGCCTTGCTCTGTAATTTCTTGTTAGTGACTTAGCTAGAAAATTTGAATTTCTTTCCCTGCTATTCAAAAACACCTGCATCCACAACCACCTTGCCTTTCTTTCTTGTCTTGTTCAAAGTGATGCTTCTGTATCCAAAGTTGCTATATTCCATTTCCCAGGTGCTCAAAATGCAGATCAGGTCCTGACATTTTACTCTCTCTTTATATTCTGGCTTTTACATAAACATGTTTCTTTTTTTTCCTATCTCAAATCTCTGATTACTACCTCTTCTTTTTTTCTTTTTCATTTTTCTAGATAGATCTCACTGTGTAGCTCTGTCTGTCCTGGAACTCAGGATGTAGACCAGGCTGACTTAAACTCACAAGTTATGTGACTAAAGCTGTGCACTACTATGCCCAGCTTTTTGGGTCACTTGTTTGTTTTTTAGTTTTTAACCACTCTTATTTTTAATTTTTTTGCAGGGGTAGGGGTAGAACTGAGGGCCTGTGTATGGCAAATGCTCTCTGTAGCCAGCCAGCCCTCCTCACTTTTAATAATGTTTCCTGAAATCATCAATCTTTACTTACTCAAATTCCTTACCTGACACATTCTGAACTTGGAAAGTAAGAAGGGCAACAGGAGGGCAAGATACATCTGTAAAAAGTTACATGGTGTAACAACACAAACTGTTTTGGAAAACTCCATTAAAGTGGCAACTGAGTAAGAGAGAGAGAGAGAGAGTCTTTTAGATGTCCCATTCCAGTAGGGTCTTCTAGGGAACATTTTCCCATGTCCAGCTTGTCAGACACTCAGAGGCCACTCCAGCTCTGGTCTAAGGGGACAAACTATACTGGAATTGGCATTACCCACACGGTACTGGTTTTTCAGACATGAACTGAAGAGTGAATAGGTAAAGGAGGTTTGTGGAAAGGGTTAAGGAAGCTGCTGAGGCCCAAGCAATACATAGAAGGTCAGCTTCCCTACGTGGAGGTTAGTGTCTGTGAATGAAGCCTTTAAGGTGAAGTTCTAAGTCCAGATGAAACCACCACAAATCCTAATGAAGAGACGGGAGCGCAGGCTCCGACATATGTTCTGACAGCTCCAGTCTCATTTTGGCTCCCGTCTCCTCCACATATACCTTCATGCCCTCCTTTCTGAAAGGGAACGTTTACCCTGGCCATTATAGGTTGGAAGCACCAGACTTTTTTTTTTTTTTCATTTCACAGGGGCTCATCTGAGTCTTCAAGGCTTTTGACTTTACAACAGTATTTGATCATTAAGACTATGGGGACTTTTAAGTTGGGTGGAGTACATTTTGCATTAAGAAATGACCATGAGCAAATGGTAAAATGTCCCCCACTGGCTAATGTTTCAACACTTGGGCACTAGCTCATGGCACTGTCCTGGGAGGTTGTGGAACCTTTTGGAGATGTGGTCCAGCTGACATTGTAGGCCATAGGAGTAGTCTTACAGGCTACAGCTTGTCCTAAGGCTGTCTCTGCTTCCTGAGCTAACTGTGAGCAAGCTCTTTCTTGCTGCTACAGTCTTAGCAATTCTTGCCATCATATCTTCCCATCAGGATGAACTGTACCCTCTTTAAACCGTGAGCAAAATTAAACCCTCCCTTCTTTACGCTTCTTCTTCCAGGCATTTTATCATAGCAGCAAGATAAGTAACTCGTATGTCTAGGGCTTAGTTCTCCCATTCCAAGTATTTAGACAGATACAGGATAAAATACTTTAAAATTTTATCCAATTTATCAAATTTTCAAATTCACAGAAATGTAATATAAGCCTTATGAGCATCAGACTTTTTCTATTTGGTGTATACTGCAGGGTTGTGCCAGCCACAGTGTGTTTTTAAGACTTTTTCATTTACTTATTTTTAAATTTTATCTGTATGGATATCTGTCTGTCTGTCTGTCTGTCTGTCTTTCTGTCTGATGCCCATGGAGGCCAGAAGATGTAAGAAGCACCAGAACTGGAGTTACAGAACATGGAGTTTGTGAACTACCATGCAGGTGTTGTAAAATGAACCCTTGTCTTCTTCAAGAGCAACGAGTGCTCTTATCCACTGAGCCAACTCTCCAGCTCTAACATTTTTTCTCTTTTTTATTTTTGGGCTGTGTGTGTGTGGTCATGTGTGCATGCAGGTGTACTTGCCTTTGTGTGTGCACTTGGAGGCTAAAGGTTAACTTTGAATTCCTCCCTGTATCATTTATTTCCGTATTTTTTGGATCAGGTTCTCTCTAAACCTAGAGCTCACTGTTTCTGTTACATTGGCTGTTCCATGAGCCCTTGGAAATCTGTTTCTGAAACTGGACTGTGCTGGTGTTACAGGCCCATGTGCCAGCATGCCCAGATCTTATATCAATGTGGGAGGTGTAAGCTGAGGTCCTGATGCTTGCATAGCCAACACTTTGACCACAGAACCATCTTTCTAGCCCCCTTTTTGATGATTTTAAAAGTAAAACTCATTTCTTTTTCTTTCTTTTTTTTTTTTTTTTTTTTTTTGGTTTTTTGAGACAGGGTTTCTCTGTGTAGCCCTGGCTGTCCTGGAACTCACTCTGTAGACCAGGCTGGCCTCAAACTCAGAAATTCGCCTGGCTCTGCCTCCCAAGTGCTGGGATTAAAGGCGTGTGCCACCACTGCCCATGCATTCATTTCATATAAAAGAAACAAGCTCTGAAAGATTAAAGGACTAAAGCACTCATCCCATTACCATGTCAATATGGGATGCAGCAGCTCTCAAGCTTCCTCTTAAACTTTTAAGTTGTCTCAATTGGCTAATAACACAGTTGCCTTCTTTTATGGCTCCCCTATCTTTCTTACAGAAGTCAAAAAACTCCATGCCTGCTTGGATATTATGTGAAATACAACAGCTGACACAGGAGCTGCCAGGGTGCCTTCAAATGTACAATGTCTCAAGATCATAAGGCTGTAATATAGACTTAGAAGAAGGACTAGTGTAACAAAGAAAAGATCTAGGTAAAACAGACTAGAGTGGGAAGAAGAAATGAACAGAGAATCAGAAGCCTTTGAGAATCAATAAGCAGCACTTAAACTCGAGAAGACAAAGCCATGAAAGGATTAGCTGAAGAACTTCACAGTGAAGCCAGTAACACTCAGCTCCAAGGCTATTCCCCCACTCCTCAAACCTTATGAAATCTGAACTTTTACAGTGTACAGTAATTAGGCATCTCTTACCCACCCCTAGATTCTTTGTTTGCATGTATAACTAAATTCCCACACAGCACAAGAAGGTGGTAGTAATAATCTCCGTTTAGAAGAAAAGGGTATAGAGAAACTTACTGAAATTACTTACAGAAATTACACAGCTAAGAGAGCAAAGAGCCAAAGTCAGGACTATTTGATCCAATTTTGATGTCGTCCTTTCTCCTAGACCTCAGCTGCACAGTAAACACACCCATTAGAAGAACAAAAGCCCTAACTCTGAAATCATTTTTAATAAAATCCAACTTACTGGTGGAGAAGCAAAGCGACAAGATGGTGAGCTGCTGCAGGAACTTCCAGGGGCAGGGCCAGAATATACAGGCACCGGGACTGGGCAAGCTACAGAAGAAAAACAGTAAAAGAACTGTATCTCTCTGTAGTGGGTTATAAGACCTGTCTAACAGTACAAGCCGTCAAAATAACAACAACCTAGTTTTAACCAAAAATTTGCATTTACCTATTCATTAGTGCTTCCATAGATGGAACAAAAAATGCCAACAAAATATTTAAGAAAGAAAAAAAAAGAGCTGGGTGGTGGTCTATGCCTTTACTCACAGCACTCAGCAGAGGCAGGCAGACCTCTGAGTTTGTAGCCAGCCTGGTTTACAGAGCAAGTTCCAGGACAGTCAGGGCTACACAGAGAAACATGTTGGGGTTGGGGTAGGAGAAAAGAAAAATGACTGGGAAGTATTTGCAGCCAAACCTGATCACCTGAGTTCAATCCCTGGAACCCATATGGAAAAAGGAGTGAACCAAGTTGTCCTTTAACTTCCACATGTATGCACATGCATGAATACACAAACACATACACAATAAATAACTAAAGTGCAAGAGCAGTTAGGAGGCTTAAGTCTGCTGCCAGGGCCCACATTAGCTGCCTCACAACCACCTATAACTCCAGTTCCAAGGGATCTAACCCCTTCTTTTGGATTGCCTGGACACCTGCACTCAGATCTACACACAGACATGAAGACATACTTAAAAATTACAAAGATAAACATTTTTAAATTTTAATTTAAAAATTAAAAGTTAACCAGAAATGCAATAGTTGGGCTGGATATATGACTTAGTCAGTAAAGGTGCTTGCCACCACATCTGACAGTCTGAGTTTGATCACCAGGACTCATATTGTAGAAGGAAAAAAACTGACTCCTACAAGTTGCCCTCTGTGTGTACAAATACACATACACACACATTAAGCATAAAAATAATTTACTTTTTTTTAAATAAAAATATAACAGTTACTAAACCTTTTTCAATTTGGGTATAGAAAGAAAAACTGTTGTTGAACAAATACAATTATAGGTATCTAGGGAATGCTTAAGGAATTTTTGAGAAACACATCAAAATTATTTTTGTGTTTCAAAATATTATTTTTCGTCTTTTAGCTCTTTAAGTAAAAATATGTAAAAATGGGAACTTACATTTTTTAACTGGAATTTGCTCAAGAAAAGGATGACTGAAAAATGCTTCTGTAATGAAACATGAGAACACAATTTTTAAAAAGAAACTTACTAAAGCTGGAGAGATGTCTTAGCCATTAAAGGCTAAGGCTCACAAGTGAAAGATATTGACTACTAGGTAAATTAACCAATGAGATCACAAAAGAGGCAAAGAGAAACAGAAATATATCAGAGCAAAAAAAGATATAAAATAATAACTTCAATCCATATGAATATCAGAAATAGTAAATATATGTTAATACTAACTCTATATAGATATTTTTCTTCTTTCAACCCTTCTATAAAAGATATAAGACTATATAACACAATAGTTAATGCACTGCATTGTGTTTAAATAACATGGATGTACTATGTGACAATTTTAGCACGTTGCAGAGAATAAAATGGAATTCCATCAGAAATTTTTTATATTTAGTGGAATTCAACTACCATTTATACAAAGTAAATGTAATAAGATACCTATTATAATCTCAAAGCAACCATTAAGAAAATAACTAATAAATTTTAAGAATTCAAGTAGTAATTAAAAATGCCATGATTAATAAATATCACCCACTGGCTAACATCTCCTAGACTTATCCTTAGGTAGCTCTGCCTGACATTCAGGCACTCTTTGACATCTGCACTTAGCTATCTAGTCCTTATTGTAAATGCAACATGTCTAACCACAGCTCCTTTTCTGGTCCCCACAGTTCTATCTACAGCTTTCCTATTTCTGTAACTGGCAGGCCACCCTTCCAGCTGCTCAGGCCCAAACCCATGCAGTCTACTTTAATCTGTTTCTTAACAAACTATTAGTAAACACTGAAATCCCTACCTCTAGACAGGTCCAAAATCTCAACTACTTCATACTTCACTTCTATTACCCAACCTAAGCTACACACTACTCTTCATGAGTGAACTCCCAGCTTTTGACTTTCTTATTATATAGTCTGTTCTAAAGAAATAGCCAGACCAGTACTTTCTAAAAGCATCAGATCAATTTTCCCCTGTTCAAACCTTCTATTGATCCCCATCACATTGTCTTCACTCAGTCTCTTCAGTGATCTCAAGCTTCCACTCCTGTCCCCAGCTCAAAGCTTCCCCAAGGATTTTCCCTCAGCCTGACATTCCCCTCCCACAGCCACATCACACAGTTCAGGTTGATCTAGTCTTTGTTCATATGAGAGTGGACTACCTTATTTAGATTTTTAGTTCCCGACTTCATTTCTCTTCGTTCTATTTTTGCACAGTATTTTGCATTTTCTAACACAACAGATGATTACAGTTTATGATTCATTCATTATCTCTCTTTCCTCCTCTGGACTATCTATCATTTGAGAACACAGATTTTCTTTACTATTCTATCCCACATTCTTGAAACATAGTAAGCACTTGATGAATGTTTATTAAAATAATGAAAGAAAAAGAGACAAACAAGCTGGGTAATGGTGGTGCATGCCTTAATCCCAGCACTCGTAAGGCAGAAGCAGGTGGATCTCTATGAGTTCATTGCCAGCCTGGACTACAGAAGAGGCTCCAGAAACAGCTAGGTCTACAGAGAAATACTGTCCCATAAAACAAAATTTAACAAAAAAAAAGCAAAAGATTTAAAAAAAGCAAAATGGATAAATCAAAAGCAATCTATGTGATCTTTTCAGCAAATGTAAAATTAGAAGATACGAAAAGCTTGACGTTATTACTTACCAAAGTCCATTCTATCCTTTTGATTTCTCTGAAGCAAACCCAAAAGGAGATTAGCCAAGTAAGGTGATGTTTCTCTGGGAATACTGAAGTAAAAGACAATGTAAGTAGTGAGTTTATATGTATTTAACTACATTACTTTTGCCTTCATTCTGATAAATAAAAATGTTATATACACTTTCACAAATATTCCATCTATAACCAGAAGACCTGATAAAACCTCATGCCTTCAAGTGAGGGAAAGGAAGGCACTGCACTGCCTTTTGATAATTACCAGCATGACACATGAACAGAGCCCTGCACGTGCTGAACACTGCTGTCTACAAGGATCTGCTACAATACTGAGCCTGAGTCTTAACACAACTTGTATTAACAGCTGGTGTAAAATTCTCTCAGGAAAAAAAAATCTCCTCCAGTCCTGTCTAGAAACAGGTAAAGCTTAATTATAAATGCAATTGACATGGAATAATTTCTAAAAGCCAGTATTAAAGTAGGAAAACAACTGAAAAATGAGGAATAAGAATATATATGCCATGAACTACAAACTGAATGAGCCAACCTCATTAAGGAACAGAAAAATATAAATTAAAAAGTTAATTGGTCTTCTTTTCTTTATGAGGAAAGGTATTCTCTTTAGACTTTGGAAAAGAAACAAACAGGAAAAAGAAACTACACCTGTCTGTCAGTCCAACAATTATATTTCCAGCAAAATTCTAAAAAAAAAAAAAGCACAGTGGGGTATGATCACACACACTTTCATAAAGCTGTTTATAGTAAGCAAAAAATGAGAAAAGGAATATGATTAAATAAAATAGAACAGCTAGTTTTATAAGACTTTTTGTAGCTACCAAAAAGAATAAACACACTAACACACTGTTGAATATTTAAAATATAGAATTGTTTAAAAAGTCAGGCATGGTGATACATTTCTGTAATTTTGGCATTCAGGAGGCTGAATTGCGATCACCCTGAGAGCCTGAGCTACCCAGCAAGAATCAATAGAAACAAAAAAGAAAATAAAAAACTTTATACATGTTATATCATTTTCTCTCTCTCTCTCTCTCTCTCTCTCTCTCTCTCTCTCTCTCTCTCTCTCTCTCTCAAGCACTTATAAAGAGTGCCCACAAAGAACACAATAACTCTTATTATTGCTACAGAATGTCCACAGTCTTGGTAGAAGTTTACCTTCTGCTCTATGAACCTGTGTCTGTTTGCCTCCACAAGTAATATGTATAAGTTCTGTGATGTCCTCTCTTAAATTTGCATTTTAAAAATAAATAACATGATACAGTACTCCCTAGGTATTTATGGTGTTAGCACCTTTCTAATTCCCTATTACAACGTTAGTATAAATTGAAAGGCTCATTAAGAGAAATGCACAAAACATGGTATTCAAATAAAAAAACAAACAAACACTGCATTTATAAACAGTAAACTCAGAGAAGACAGGAGTGATGGTTATAGCCCTGTAACTTCACTTAAAAGTAAAGTAGGAGGATTGTGGGCTTGAGTCCAAATGGGCTACAGAGTAAGACTCTTATCTAAATAAGCAAGTAAATAAAAAAATAAAGTAGAACCTAGTGTAATTTAAGTAAAATCTAATCACATACCTAGGCATTAAGCTCCTGTTTTTTTCATAAAACATCCTTAGGTCTTGAGGACTATTAGCCTATTCAAGAAAAACAAAAAGTTAACTTTCTAAACAGAGAGGAGCAAAACTTCCAAATCCATGGCTAATGAACACTCATGTTCCTACTGTAGAATGTACATGGGTGCTGATGCTGACGCCATGGACTGCTTACAAATGGACTGCTGGGCCCATACAACTTATAAAACCTCTGAGATAGCATGCAAATTCTGAGTATCTTGGTACAAGATAACTTTTCTGATGCCAGGCATTTAAAGGAGCCTAAAACAGAGAAGTTGCTATTCTGGAGGTTACCTTACTCAGTAAGCACATTATTATTGTGTATAACTAGGTGTGATTTACCTTATGACTTTCATGGGACTAAAGAAAGAAAACAAGTCTATTGCCAATGTTGTCTCCCCATAATAGCAGCACTGTTACAGGAAGTGGCTGGGGTTAGTGAATCTGCCTCTCATGCCAACCACACTGGGGATGCAAAGAAAGTGACTTGACTGCATCACTGAGTGCTTTTGTACCACGCTGGGCAAATAATCTCACTCTGTTATAATTTTCAGGTTAAAAATTAATAAAACTAAAAATTACAGTTTGACATTATGAACTTGAGATACTGGTGTAGCCTCTGAAGGTCAGCCTCTTAATAGGAAAAGGAGATAAGGAAGACAGACAGAATTTCAATATCCCCCTCTGACCCACAGAGTGCTAGGAATGGAGACTTGGAGACAATGTTTCTGTGCCCCCACCTGATATGGATGCCATGACCCGAAAACCAGGATAGCAGGAAGAGCTTTGGTTAGCATTCATCACAAGCTACTAGCCCTGACTCTACTCCACTATCCTGGAAAACACACAACAGACTTCATGCCAGTCTTACTATAAAGGGCAAGCAGAACGAAAGGAAAAGCAAACACCTTGGCTCCCCACAGCATTAACTGTAACAACATCAAGTAAGTTACAGAGGAGCCTAAAACCTACTGCTTTCAAAGTATTCCTTATTTTATAAATCAAAGGCAGCTGCAAAATCTGAAGATGCTAGAACCAAGGACATAAGAAAAAGTCAGGCTACCTGAAAAGGTGGTTTTCCAACCAGGCATTGATAGATCACTGTTCCTATGCTCCATAAATCTGCCTTAGCATCATAATGTTGAGACATAATAACCTCAGGAGCCTGTTCACAAAAATTCAAGAGACATTTCCTATGTTAGTTACAGCCTTAATGTGCATACAATCACTGATAATCATCTGCTCATACTGAATAAAAAGTGTTAACATATTGTGATATTACCCTTATAAAATGATACTGCCATGAACTTAAAATTACATTACAATGTTGCATGAAAAGAAGAAACAAATGTCTCTATATTATAATGGATACCAAATATAGTAAGAGTATTTTAGTAATAAGGAAAATATATATCAATCACAGGTCAGAAATTCCCTCAAGGTGGGAAATGAGAATATAATAGGATCAGGGGAAGATATGAAAAAGACTTGGGTTGCCCTAACATTTTTTCTTAAAAGGGATCAGAATAAAAACAGAAAAATGTTTTGTCAAATGTAGTTGGTAGATACACATTACATATATATATTTTTTTTGTTTGTTTGTTTGTTTGTTTGTTTTTTGTTGTTGTTTTTCGAGACAGGGTTTCTCTGTGTAGCCCTGGCTGTCCTGAAACTCACACTGTAGACCAGGCTGGCCTCAAACTCAGAAATCCGCCTGCCTCTGCCTCCCAAGTGCTGGGATTAAAGGCATGTGCCACCACTGCCTGGCTATATTTTTTATAATTAAAAACTTTTGTAAAAATAAAAAAACTACAATACAAAACACAGTAAGAAAAACTATGTTTAAACCAAAGGCAGTCAGGTGTAGAAGCACATGTTTGTAATTCTAGTACTTGAGAGGCTGAGGGTTCACAAACTTTAGAGACATTGATTCAATAATAATAATAATAATAATAATAATAAAGCATTTTGTTTTAACTGGTTTGTCAGTATCATCAAGTATTGGTTTTGTTTGTTTGTTTGTTTTTAAAAAAAAGACCACACCATTGCAGTGGAACTTGCCTTTACTCCTAGCACTCAGGAGGCAGATGTCCATGAGTTTAAGGCCAGTCTGGTATACAAAGCAAACTTTAGGCCAGACAAGGTTACATAAAGAGACCCTGTCTCAAAATAAAACTTACCTCTTTAAAAAAATCAACTGAACACTAAAAAGGTAAACTGCACTTAATGTGAAACTACTTTCCATATATAACACTTTTTTTGTTTTGTTTTGTTTTGTTTTTCGAGACAGGGTTTCTCTGTGTAGTTCTGGCTGTCCTGGAACTCACTCTGTAGACCAGGCTGGCCTCGAACTCAGAAATCTGCCTGTCTCTGCCTCCCAAGTGCTGGGATTCAAGGCATGCGCCACCACCCGGTGAATAGTGAGTACTCTTAATTGCTGCACATGTGTGCACGAGTGTTGTGCTCGAATTCTCTCTTCTCTTCTCTCTCCCTCTCTCTCTTTCTCTCTCACCCCCTACTAAATCTTTTAGTTGAACCTTTTTTTTTTTTCAGTTGAACTTTTCTAACCTCCTCATGGTTCAGGTCATTGAACCCAAGGCTTGCACCATTGAGCTATATTCCCAGATAATCAACCTTTTTTTAATAATCAGCCAAAATACTCTGATCAAGGTTAAACTAGTTTTTTTTTTCTCTTTTGAGACACAGTCTTGCTTATATATACAGCACAGACTGGACTTACCTTCTGATCCTCCTGCCTCCACTTCCTAAATGCTGGGATTATAGGCATAGGCCACCGAGCCCAGATCTTGACCTAATTTCAAACTTAGTAAGTTTTAGAATTCTATTAAAATGTTGAGTTTATTATATAAAAAATAAAATTGTGATTTAAAAAATAAAACTCATTAAAAAAAAAAAAACAAGACTTTCATTACTAGTTCTCTTGACCTCAGAGCAGATTCTAAATGCTTTGACTTTATGAGACTGGGTTTTGCAAACCAGTCTAGGCTGAGCAGGAATTCACAATCATCCTATCACAACCTCTTGCGTTCTGATATTACAGACATCTGGCAATATTCAAAGTTAATTTTATATTAGATGGTACAAACTTAGAACTGAAATAGGAATTTTGTTTTGTTTTGAGACAGAGTCTCACTGTGTCACTGTGTACTCTGGGCTGAACTGGAACTTGCTATGTAAATCATGGTGGCCTCAAACTCAAAGATCCACCCACCTCTTTTTCCTGATAGTCTTATTTATTTCATATAATTCTGCAGCTTCATAATTATTTCTAAGCTTAATACTTCAAATTAGTTCATAAGTTTCATAACCTACTATACATTATCAAAGGATAAATACTAAGATTATTTTTCAGCATTAAATGTGGAGCCAAAAAAACTTCTACAATATATGAAACTTGTTAAGATGGCCATCATGTAAAAGATAAACCTATCTTATGAAAAAAGAGGCACCCCAAAAGGCATGTGCAATTATTCCTTTTTGTTGCTGTTGTTTTGTTTTTGAGATAGGATCTATTTGTGTAGCCCTGGCTGTCCTGGAACTTACTTTGTAGACCAGGCTGGCCTCAAACTCAGAGATCTGACTCTGACTCCCAAGTGCTGAGATTAAAGGCATGAGCCACCATCAGCTAGCTTTTATAAATATTCTTAGTTACTGCACATTTAAGTATACTATGACAGTATTATTTGAAATTTTATTTTCAGTTGAATCTAACAGGGTGTTATGGTTTCATTGAGAAACGTCTCGGAGTTGGGATTTAGCTCAGTGGTAGAGTGCTTGCCTAACAAGTGCAAGGCCCTGGGTTCGGTCCTTAGCTCTGGAAAAAGAAAGAAAGAAAGAAAGAAAGAAAGAAGGAAAGAAAGGAAGGAAGGGAGGAAGGAAGGAAGGAAGGAAGGAAGGAAGGAAGGAAGATTTAAAAAAAAAGAAAGAAAAGAGAAATGTCTCCCACAGGCTCATGTTGCCCAGATGATGGTGCTATCTGGAGAGATTTTGGAGCTTTCACAGTGTGGAGCACTGCTGGAGGAAGCATGTCACTGGAGGTGGGTTCTGAGGCATAACAGCTTCACCCCACTTCGTGTTCTCTCTTCTTCTCTTTTTCCTCCCTGCTAACTTCCTGGCATCCTGTTTATGGACATAATGTGATCAGCCAGCTTCCTGCTCCGGCTGCCAGTTGCCATGTTTGCTTTGCCATTATGGACTTCCCTTTGGAACCATAAGGTAAAATAAATTCTTCCTTCTAGAAGCTGTTTTTGGTCATGGTATTTTATCACAACAACAACATGATTAATTCATAGGAATTTCTATAATAGTTAAGCTTTAAAAAAAAAAAAAAACAGAGCCAGGCATGGTGGCACACACCTTTAATCTCAGCACTTAAGAGGGCAGAGATAGGTTGAATCTCTGGAAGTTTAAGAGAAGCCTGGTCTACAAAAGGGGTTCTAGGTCATCCAAGGCTACAGTGAGCCCCAGTTTCTAAATAAATAAATAAGTAAATAAGTATAACAAACAAAAAAGGGGGCTGGAGAGATACATCAGTAGTTAAGAGTGCTAGCTGCTCTTCCAAAGTATCCAGGTTCAATTTCCAGTACCCACATGGCTTACAAGTGTCTGAAACTCCAGTTCTAGAGGATCTAATACCCTCCATGCTGGTAAAAAACTCACCCACATAAGATAATAAAATTTAAAAAGATTCAAAACCCAAAACCAAACGTGGAACAACTTTTAAGTTCACCAGCCGAGACGTCTGTGTGCTCTCATTATTGCCAACACAATTAATTAACAAAAATATAAATCACTGTTCAGATCAGATGCAGAAGTTCTCACTCACCATGTACATTGGGGACCCACACAGTGTTGCTGCCATTGTGTTACTATGTAGGTAACGTGCAAAACCAAAGTCAGCTGTTTCACAAAGTTGAAAAAAAAAGAACAAATGACAGTTTGTTCATACTTTACATATATTACATATATTAAATTATTCTGTAAGACACAGAAGGCACAAAAGAACTATGAAAATAAAGTGTTTACTGAAAAGGTCTGTCCACCAAAAGAAAACAAGTAGGTATCTCAATTTGAAGAAGTTAAAAATAGTAGCAACAGTCAACTATGTTAGTCTACTGGCTTTTAACCAAGGATCCTCTTTGCAAGTGGAAATGCTACTTATAATAAATTATAAATTAACATATCTCTCATTAAGCATCTATACCACATTTAGAATTTGAATTCTCTTTACTAATAGCTTCATACACCACCAGAGCACTAAAAGCACCGACAAAGGCTGCATGAGATCCTTTGGACATCTGTGTCACTGTCACAACTGTAGGGTCAGGATCATAACCTGCTGCCTGTAAGCATACTACATCAGTTCCCCTATACAGAGAAGCAGGCTTTGCATTTGGCCCTTATTAGACTTAGGAAAAAGAGTCACGGGCTAGAGAGATGGCTCAGTGGTTAAGAGAGAGCACTGACTGCTCTTCCTGAGTTCAATTTCCAGCAATCACATGGTAGCTAACAACCATTTGTAATGGGATCTGATGCCCTCTTCTGGTGTGTCTCATAACACATAAAACTCATAAAACAGTGTACTCATAGTACATAAAATAAATAAATAAATCTTTAAAAAATAAAAGAAAAAAGCCACATATCTAACCAGATCTCAATAAACTCAGCAACAATTTCAAAATGCCATTAATAAAATCCATTAGTCTAACAAATCTGAACTAAAATGATGTAAAAGTACTGCCTCAAAAATGTCCTTTCCATGAAGCAAGTCATGGTTATTTACCTATTTTGATACGAATACCACTGACATTTGACTTCCTTCGATTGGCATAAGACAGCAAGATATTCTGTGGTTTGAGATCCCTGTGGATTATCCCTTTGCTGTGCAGGATTCGCATGGCTGCTGCAATCTGATGAAGAAACACTCTGATAGTATCTTCACTCAGAGTTCCTTTAGCTGGTAGAAAAGGAATCACATGAATAATTAAAGAGACAAAAATCAAATACCTTTTCATTCCATTAAGATAATTTAGCTGTTAAGAAGGATACGAAATAAATAAGAACCTGGGATCTGGATGTATTCCTTTCATTAATTTAACAAGCAAAATCTAAAAAGACAACAAATTTCTCAAAAAAAAAAAAAAGATCTGTTAAAGAGAACTGATTTGTAATCTTATTGTTGATTTCTTTTTTTCTTTCCTATTTTCACTAGTCAAGGTTCCTACGGTACATCTCTGAAAACAAGAGATGCTCGACAAATGCAAATGTCCTTTACAGATCAAAAATTAAGTTCTGTGTGACATTGGTCACACCTAGGGAAAATGTTCAAGCTTCATACCAAGCAGCTCATGAACACACTACAGACCAGTGAAATCCTTGTGTGGAACCTCTGGCCACTGTGCTATAGGGATTTCTATGTAGTAGTGTCACTTTCCCCTTAACTCTCATGGCCATAGTCCTCCTGCCCCACATAGGATCTCTCAGAAGGGAAGACGTCTTTAAGAAGTCATGTTTCTATTCTTGTAATCATTATTCCGTGACTATCACAGCACATGGAAAGGCTACAGGTTAACAGCATGGTGTGGCAGTAGGGTGATTAAAATCCCAGCCCTTGCCCCATGTGTGACTTTGGAAGAAGATTCTTCTTCTGTAGAAATCTGATGAGAACAACTTTATAAAGTAGTTGTGATAATACAAAGCAATATGCTTAATAGTGGAAACTTCAAAAGGCCTGTCATACAATGTACAACCACATTTACTTAGGTATGCAAATATAAATTTTTTATAGTAATAAATCTGCCACAATGCAATCTCTTGACTCTGCATAAAAGATTTAAATCCTTCATAATGGGTTGGAGAAATGGCTTGCAGTTGAGAGTGCTTCCAGTACGAAGTTTAGTTCCCAGCACCCACATCATGTGACTAAAAGCTACCTCTACAGTACCAAGGATCCAGTGTGCTCTTCTGGCCCCCAGCAGCTGCATGTGCCACGCATTCACATAAACACACTGAATCTTTAAATCTTGTGAGCGTATTTCTGTCCACGTAATTCTTAGAATGCATTCTATAACTTCTTCATATGAAACAAGAAAGGTAAAATAACATGAACATGTGGAACAAGTGAAATACAATTGTTTTAAAATCATTTTAATATCACATCAAGTGACACTTATATTACTTGACATGATATTCTTGTTTTGTTTTGGTTTTGGTTTTTTGAGACAGGGTTTCTCTGTGTGGCCCTGGCTGTCCTGGAACTCACTCTGTAGACCAGGCTGGCCTCGAACTCAGAAATCCGCCTGCCTCTGCCTCCCAAGTGCTGGGATTAAAGGTGTGCCCCACCACTGCCCAGCCCAAATTATTTTCTTATGAGAGTTGTTTTTATTCAGTCCTCTGGGATTGTTTTCTGATACACTTTTTTTTTTTTTGAGACAGGTTCTCTCTACACAGCCCTGGCTGACCTGGTATTCACTATGGAAGACCAATCAGTCCCAGTCAAAACTCATAAATCCACTTGCCTTTGTCTTCCAGTCCTTGAATAAAAGGCATACACCACCATACCATACTATAAAAAATTTCCAAGTACTATAAAATCTTCTATATCATGAACACTTAAGAATTTCAAGTAGTACATGGTACGTTGTCACATGCCTCTGACTCCAACACTCAGGAGGCAGAGGCAGAGACAGGTAGATCTCTGTGACTTCCAGGTCATCTTGGTATAGAAATACAATGATACTCTGTCTTAAAACCAATGTGAATTTGAAATCTTTAGCCAGTTGCAGATACCTACAATCTTAGCACTTGGGAAACAGAAGCATGAGGGTCAGGAGTTCAACCCCAGTCTCATCTAATAGTAGGTTCAAGGACAGCCTATGATACATGAAACTCTTTAAAACAAAACAAACAACAACAACAAAACTGATTCCAGCACTCTGGAGGCAGAAGTGGATGTATCTCTGTACTTCAAGGCTAGCCTGGTCTACATATTGAATTCCAGGTCAGCCAAGACAAAAAACAAAACAACAGAAACCTGGGGAATAGCTGGGTTCTATAAAGAAGCAGGCTGAGCAAGCCAGGAAGTAGCACCCTCCATGGCCTCTGCATCACCTCCTATCTCCAGGTTCCTATCCTGATTGAGTTTCTGTCCTGATTTCCCTTGGTGATGAATAGCTAATTGTGGAAGTGTAAGCTGAATAAATCCTTTCCTTCCCAACATGCACTTTGGTCTTGGTCTTTCATTGAAACAATAGAAACCCTGACTAAGACAGACCCCCAAAGGGTTGGGATCTGCTGCTCTATAGTCTTATTTTCTGATATAACATTGTATATGTACATAATGATTTAGATTGTATCACCCCTCATTACCTTCCCATTTCCTTCCTCTTCCAACTTCCCCTTCTACTTCATAGGGGTGTGTGTGTGTGTGTGTGTTGTTTTTTGTCATTGCTGTTTTGAGACAAAGTTTCTCTGTGTTGTCCTGGCTATCCAAGACCTCACTTTGTAGATCTGCCTGCCTCTGCCTCCCAAGTGCTGGGATTAAAGGCCTGTGTGCACTGCTACCACCACCCAGCTTTTATTTGTAAAGAAATGAAAGGAACTAATGGCTCAGTGATGGTAAGTCAGGTGTGCTTTTTGAAGAAAATAAATTCTTATTTGGTTTCTTCCCTCCTTGGACAAAGCCCCTCCTCTAAACCTCTTCCTCACTGTCAGAGAAAAAAAGGTTAATATTTGTGTGAAATTAAAACCAGTTGGTCAGCAAAAGAACTGCAAGTTATACACAATATTTATTGAATGTTTCTACACAAATTTGGGACACAGAGGCAGCATTTCAGAAATGCCTCTCAGAATTAACCATACTCCTCTTACTGAGCATTGATAAATACACATAAATTTACCTTGTGGGTTAGTGAGATGGTTCAACAGATATAAAAGTGTTTGCCACCAAACCTCACATCTTGACTTCCATTCTGAGACCCACATGGTGGAAGGGGCAGTGTACTCCCCCAAATTTTCCTCTAACCACATGTTTGCCATGGTGTACTTGTACACACATATGCACATACATACACGTACATGCACACACACATGCATACACACACACACACACACACACACACACACACAAATAAGGAAGTGTAGCAATAAAATTACCTTGCAAATAATCTGCCAGGTCTCCACCATTGCAATACTGATAGGTTAAAAAAAAAAGGATAATTAATTTCAAAAGATGCAGTTATTGTGATCAAAATCAAGTATTTCATAGCCTGATAAGGGAGTATACTTCTTTAATTCCAGTACTTGAGAGGCAGAGGTAAGCATATCTCTGTTAGTTCAAGGACAGCCTGGGCTATAAGTTGAGTTCCAGGACAGCTAAAATACAAAGTGAGACTTGTCTCAAAGAAAAAACAACAAAAACATTTAATATTTAAAAAAAAAAAAAGAGGAGTGTCTTCAAAGTGAGCTAGCAGGAAACAGTGCAGGAAACCCATGTGACCTGAGTTGGATCCCCAGAACCAACATGATGGGTGGAGAATGGATAGAAGAATCAAAGCTTGAAAGTCTTCCTCTGAGTTGGTCTGCTGCGGTGCATTCCTTTAATCTCAGCACTCGGGAGGCTGAGGCAGGCAGATCTCTGTGAACTGAAGGCCAGCCTTCAATTCCAAGACAGCCTACACAGAGAAACCCTGTCTTAAAAAACTAAAACCCGCCGGGCAGTGGTGGCGCACACCTTTAATCCCAGCACTTGAGAGGCAGAGGCAGGTGGATTTCTGAGTTCGAGGCTAGCCTGGTCTACAGAGTGAGTTCCAGGACAGCCAAGGCTATCCAGGGAAAACCTGTCTCAAAAATCCAAAAACAAAACAAAACAAAACAAAACAAAACAAAAAAAAACCAAAAAAACAAAACAAAACAAAACTAAAACCCAAACCAAGTAAACTAAAGAAAGTCCAAGTCAGTGTCCATCCCTCCCACACATATATAAATAAATAAGATGTATTGTATTCTTTTTATTTATTTATTTTTGCGAAATAGTTTCTCCTATACAGTCTTAGCTGTCCTAGAACTCCTGCTATATAGACCAGGCTAGCCTCAAACTCCCAGAGATCTACCTGTCTTTGTCTCTGCTGGGATTATGAGTATGCACCATCATGCCCATCCAATAAAATGTAATTTAACTTTAAAAAAACAAAAAGTAATTAAAATAAGATCACTGATTCAAAATGAATTTAATCTGTTCTGTTGAAATTGTTTATAAAATATAATCTAATTTTAAAGTATTTTAATTGTCTAGTTAAAACACTTAAATTTTATATTCTTTATGAAGTAGAAACTAAATCATTCAATCAACTTTATTAATACTTACTCTCAATACTGGTAGAATACCTACCTCCATCACCAGAAAGACAGAGTTGGGTAATTCCTAGAAAATAAACATACATATTATAAAAAACTAAACACTAAGTTTAGTTAATTAAAAAAATACACTTGTTCATTATTAAACTAAACTCACAAAATTCATCAGAAAGTAAAATTAAATTTTTCAGGCAAGAAGAGTCTTGTCTTTTTTACTTCATACACTTTCAGGATGGAATTCAGAGCTAGGGACACCCTATACAAGCCCCTCTATGCTATACCTCTGGCTCTAAACTTCTCAGCAGTGTTTTAAGCATTGGCTCTGTATAGCCAAAATAGATTTTGATGACACTCTGACATGGGAATGTACATCATTCACAAAATACTTGCCTAGTATGCATACACGAACCCCATGTTCAATCTCCAGCACCACAAAATAAAATAAGCGCCTTCCCTCACTTTGTCCATTTATAGGCCCCGTTTCGTTTACTTTTATAGTAACTCATTACTAAATTTAAGTTGAAGTTCACCCGGATCAGAAATAAAAGCTGGTGCTTCAGGACAGGAAGTCAAGCAGCCTCTTTCCAATCACACCCTTTTAATCCCAGTATCAAAAGGGGCTGCCACAGGCCTGTTCTGCCACCGTTACCACGTGGCAACCACTGCAATGCTAGACCTGAATGTGAAGTTATAGCTATAAGAAAGTCAGTGACTTAAAATAATTTGCTTCACTTATTTCTCAAGAGAACTAGATTTAAAAAAATGGAAGCCTGCTGCTGCTGCTGCTGCTGCTGCTAGTAGTGGTGGTGGTACACACCTTTAATTCCAGCAGAGGCAGGTGGACTCCTGCGTTCGAGGTCAGTCTGGTCTATACAGCCAGTTCCAGAAGAGCCAGGGCTACATAGTGAAATTCTTATCTCAAAAAACCCAAATAACCACAAGTGTGTGTGGGGGGGGGAGGGACGGAAACACATTATGCCCAATTCTTTAATTCCTTTATCCCTAGGTCTATAGCCATTCCCTAAAATGGTGATGTCATCTTTTCTTTGCTAAGGAATGAGACTGAACAACAGATCCCGACATGTAACGTTTAACACACGCCTGGCTTCCTCAGCACTCTCTTGACAAATGAGGAAGGATGTAGAAAACAGACAACACTTAGCAAGCAAGAAAAATCAAGTGTAGAGGAAATAAATTTTCTAAGGTCAGCAAATGGCTAAGAGGGTAAAGGAGCTTGCTATACAAGCTCACTTGCAAATGGCTCTGGCCTAATTTGTGAGCTCCAATAGAAACTGTTTCAAAGGGTGTGGACAACATTCCTGAGGATAACATCCCAGGTGGTTCTCTGGACTCTTCATGCACATGCACACGCACACATGCACACACACACACACACTAACTGAATAAACATAAAGAAGGCAAAAGGGTAAGATAAATTATTTACAGAGCTGGAAAATATGTTTCAGCAGTCACGAGTGCTTTCTTCTGTACCAGAAGACATGAGTCTGGTTTCCAGTATCCATGCATGCCAGGTAACGCACAGCGATAGCTAACAACCAGCTGTGAGTCCAGCTCCATGAAATCCTATGTCTTCTTCTGTTCCCCTAAGGTGTGTGGGACACACACACATACACACACACACACACACACACACACACACACACTCAAAGTAATGCCAATAAAAGACTTCTAATAAACAATAAATAAAAAGACAACCCAATGTGTAAGCAAGCAAGAAACTTCCATGGAAATTTCAAAAAGATAATTAAATGGTTACTAAACTTACAACTCATATTCAAACCAGAAGGTTAAAACCATAACTAGAAGGCTGGAGAGATAGCTCAGAGGTTAAGAGCACTGACTACTCTTGTAGAGGTCCTGAGTCCAATTCCTAGCACCCACATGGTGGCTCACAACCATCTGTAATGGGATCCAATGCCCTCTTCTGGTGTGTCTGAAGAGAGTGACAGTGTACTCATATAAAATAAATAAATCTTTTAAAAAAATAAAACAACCCCCCAAAAAAACCAAAAAAGCAAAAACAAACAAAACCAAACCCGTAACTAGAAAGTAGGCAAAGTTGTGCACATTGTAATTCTAATACTTGAGAGGTACAGGCAGGAAATGAGAAGTCCATGGTCATCCTGAGCTACACAATGAGTCTGTGGCCAGTCTAGATATGTAAGCCTCCATCTCAAAAAATAAAAATTAAAAATCCTAACTAAATACAATCACCAGAATAACTAAAATTTCCAGATGTCAGGAAGAATGAGGAGCACGTGAAACCTGTGAACACTGCTGGGAGGAGTATGAAGCAATTCACCGGCAATATCTACTAACAGACCTGTATTTACAGCAACCAGACATCTTAGAGAAGGCCTTTACAAGACCTGTTTCAACGTGAAGGAGAAACTACACTCCTTTTCCATGTCTTTGAGGCTCTAAGGGAAGTGTTTGGTGAAAATAATATACAAGTAATGAAGTAATCCTGATTTGGAAAGATAGCTTCAATATAGAGCCAATTAAAAAAAAGGAGGAGGAGGAGGAGGAAGAGAAGAAGGAAAAGAAGGAAGACAAGAAGAAGGAAGAAGAGAAGGAAGAAGAGGAGGAGAAGAAAGAAAAGGATGAAGAAGAGGAAGAAGAGGAGGAGGAAGAGGAAGAGGAGGAGGAAGAGGAAGAGGAGGAGAAAGCTAACCTAGAGATGTAGTTTGTCTTAGTATATGCAAAGCCCTTGGCTGGATCTCCAGCACACCCGGAGGGAAAAAAATGAAATGTTTTCAGCAATGTTGAGTGTGTGTGTATAAGCACGCATGTAGTAAGAGGGAAAAAGCAGAGACTGAAGAGATGCCTCAGTGATTAAGAGCTCTTGCTCTTGCAGAGGATCTGGGTTTGGTTCCTAGCACACACATGGAGGTTTACAAACACCTACAACTCCAATTCCAATCGACCTGACACCTTCTTCTGACCACCACCACCAGGCACACATGTGGTGTACATACATGCAATGCAAGCAAACATATACATAAAGCGAAATAAATATAAGAAAGAAAAAATTATATGTAAGATATACCAGAGGTTTCTTCTCGAAGTAAATGATACAAGAACAAACTATCTCTTTTTGCTTTATATTGTTAGACAGTTTGAATTGTTTTTACATTAAGGGTATATTACTTAAATTTTTAAAAAGTGAGTTCTTTACAAGTTAAACAGTAGGACCAACTGGTTCTCTGTAGCAAAATTTACATAACTCAGACCAGAAATGGAGAAAACAGTAAGATACAGAAGCAGCAGAAACCAATTTACTAACAAAGAGTAAAAGAAAAACTTGTGGCTCCTAAAACCCAATCTCCCAGTTCCTCTGTAACACTTGTTTGTCTTCAGACAGGGTCGCTCTATGCAGCAATGGCTGTCTTGGATCTCACTATGTGGGCTCAAACTCCTAGAGATCCACTGGCTTCTGTCTCCAGTGTTGCAATTAAAGATGCACACCACTACATCTGGCTCTGCTACATTTCCTAACTCATTCTCCAACCTGCAGGCAACTTCTATAGACTGTCTCACAGGAAACAAGAAAAATAATGTCATTTCTATAATCCTTCGCGTTGTTCCCCTTGGGGTTACCTGGCACTGGACAATCTCAGAGTATCCTACAGGGTACAATCATGCCCATTATAGTGACAAGGGTAATAGTGCTCACATGGACAAAATCTTAAATGAGTTTGCTGTAAAAACAATACTCTAATCTAAGTTCCTTACATTTAGGGCTCTTAGGTTATTCCTAGCTACTATAACAACCAATCATAGTCTGAGTAGCTTACTAAATAAAAATTTACTTTTGTATTATAAGTATTTTTCAAACTATAAATGTCAGCCACCCTCTTCTCTATTTAATACATATATTTTCCATACATTTACAGTCTTATTTAACCATACAATTCAATTAATTATAATAAATGTGCACCATTGAGATCAATACCTGTAACATTCCCTGACATTCCTTATCACCATCCCTTCCAAGTGCTGCCCTGATTTTCCCAATTCACTCTCTCAGCTTCTTTTTGAAAGTCACAAAAACATGCCTGAAGTGGCAGAACATGGCTCCATGTTTTCAACAACTGAGATTCCTGTATTATGTGTTATTGGTATGCACTTTTTAATGCCTGGCATTAAATTTTTTAATTCACCTGGCAATTTAAAAAACAAAGAATGTAAATGGGACTTTAACTTTGTACTTTCAGTTTTGCCTGCACCATCTATTAAATATTTGTTCTTGTTATGCTAAAAATCATCAAGAGTTGATTATTTATGAGAGTAACTCTATCTACAGCAGGCTCAGATTACTCAAGATTTATGTTTGAAAGAAAGACATAACTTTACTCCCCCGCTTATGAGCTGTCCTTAAAGTAAGGACATGGGTTGGAGAGATAGCTCAGTGTTTAAGAGCACTTGTTCTTGCAGTGGACTGGAATTCAACTCCCAACATCCTCTGGAGGATCACAATAATCCCTTAACTCCAATTCCAGAGTATCTGACACCCTTTTCTGACCTCCACAAATCACCAGGCATGCACATGATACACAAACATACATGCAGGCAAACCATGCATGCACATAAAGTAAATATATCTAATGAAAACTTTAAAGAGTAGTGATCAGGCTGCCTGGCTCCTTCTACCTCTCCAGCATCACCAGTCCCCATTTTCTTATCTACCTTGAAAGCCCTCTCCTTGAACCTCAAGTCCAACAGCTCAACCATTCTTCCTTTCTATGCAACTGTAGCACATTTACTCATGTAACATAGTATTTATCTTATCCTATGGCTATACTCAATTAAAAAAAATTCTTGGAGCAAGTAAGATGGCTCTCAGGGTAGAGGCCAAGACTGAAGACCTAACTTCAGTTTCTTGGACCCTTTGACTCTTACATGTACACTACAGCATGCATTCACACACACACACACACACACACACACACACACACACACACTCCAACATGTATTAACACATACAATATACACATACAAACACATGAAATAAATAAATGCAATTTTAAAAACTTATTTATTCATTTTTATGTGTATGGGCAGTTTGCCTGCAATTTTGTGCCATGTGCTTGACTGGTTCCAGGGAGAATAGAAGAAGGCACTAGATCCCTTGGGACTGGAGTTACAGACAGTTATGAGTCTCCCTGTGGGTGCTGGGAATCAAACCTGGGTCCTTGGAAGAGCAAGAGTGCTCCTAAGCACTGAGCCATCTCTCAAGCCCAAATAAATGCAATTTTAAAAATTAAAAATAAAAACATTTTAATATAACTCAAATTGTATGTCTTTTCAACGTGAATTAAGGAAGCTTTAAATTTCCATTAAAATTCACTTAAATTCACATGAAAGAAACTTTAAAAAATTTTTAAGTTTAAAAGAAAATCCAAAATAAAGTACCTGAACATCATAGAGTGCTACGATATTTTCATGCTGAAGTTCCTGATAAAGAAATAAAGAATTTAAAACATTATTATATAATCTGATAATATATTCTACTATGCAAATAAAACTCACTTCTATACACGAATATACTACCTGTAGCATATGACACCTTTACTAATGGCTTAGAAAAGTCAGTCTATTACAGAACAAAAATAAATGTGTCTGATCAGACTTTACTTGAGACCTAAATATGTTTTTTACCACTGGTTCTTTTTAAAAAATGTTTTACCTTGTCTATCTTTTTACATGTGTGTGTATGGGGGGGGAGGTGTTTCTTACCTGCTTGTCTATCTGTGCACCATGTGGGTACAGAGGCCAGAAGAGGGTGTCAGTGCTCCTGGAACTAAAGCTATGCCCAGCTAGCTGTAAGCTGCCACGTGGGTGCTGGCAATTGAACTAGGGGCCTCTGAAAAAGCAGCTATTTCTAATGAGTATTCTTGTTTGCCAAACAAATGCCATAATTAATATAGTTGCAGACTATCTACTTCAATCTTTGTCTTTAGAAACCATTTTCTGTCTGAAACATAACTCATAGCTCAAAGAACTCTTGTGATCGTAACTGGTGCCCTGTTCTTCCCATCCCAAGAACTGTAACTCTTACTAAAAATCTTCCACAGAATACTTTCAAGGAAAACACTTGTTAGTTGATGTTTCCATGATCAAATCAGTACAGGAAACACTAAGTATACAAAACCAGTAGAAAATTTCCCTTTCTTTAGTGAGCCAGATGTTTGTAATTGTACAAACAATCAGTAAACAAAGTTTACCAAGTTTCTTTGACCAGAGGCTCTTTTGTTTTCCTCTTGAAAGCATCATGATGATGCTACAAGGCTATGAACTCATCTAAAAGTGAACTTTCTTCTAGAGCTAGAGATTTGGCTTAGCAGTTAAGGGTAGTTGTTTCTCTTACAGAGGACTTGGGTTCTATTGCCAGAACCAACATGGCAGGTCACAACTGTCTGTCACTTCAGTCCAAGGGGACCCAACACATATCTCATGGTCTCCCTGGGCATGTAGGTAGAAACACTTATACACATACAGCAATAAAATAAATAAATAAATCCAAAATAAGTAACTGTTAAAAAGTAACTTCCAGCTGGGTGGTGGTGGCACATTCCTTTAATTTCAGCATTCTGGAGGCAGAGGTAGAGAGGCAGTGAGCCAGGCAGATCTCTGTGAGTTTGAGGCCAGCCTGGTCTGCAGAGTTCCAGGAGAGCCAGGACAGTTACACAAAAAAATCCTGTCTCAAAAAACCAAAATAAATAAATAAAACTTTCTTCTATTTAGAAGGGGAAAAAAAGGACATCAAATTCTCTTGTTCCTTCCCAAGCACTTAAGGGTATAGGGTATAGGATAAAGACGTCAGCAGAAAAGAACGATATACCAACTGTATCTGCCTGGCATTCAAAAAACAGCACAGTAACTACAAGAAATCATAAGAAGTTAAAAAATCAGTCTTCCTAGAATCCCTGTTTGGCCAAGAGTCACAAACATCTATTCTTAAAAACAGCCTCAAAGGGGGCTGCAGATAGCTCAATGGCTAAGAGCACTTGATGCTCTTGCAGAGAACCTGAGTTCTGGTCCTAGCACCTATACCCAGCTCCAGGAGTTCCAAAAGCCTCCATTGGACACTGTATTCATGTGCATATTTCCATACATACATAAAAATAAATCTTTCCAGCTCAGTGGTGGTGGTGGTATACACCTTTGATCCCACCACTCAGGAGACAAAGGTAGGATCTCTTGAATTTGAGGCCAGCCTATTCTATAGAGTTCATTCCAAGACAGCCAAGGCTATACAGAAAAACCAAAACAAATAAACAAATAAATAAATCTTTCCTATCTCTTCAGAGGCAGAGATTGGCAAACTTCTGAGTTTGGGGCCAGCCTGGACTACACAGTGAGTTCCAAGTCAACCAAGTTCACATAGCAAGACTCAAAGTAAACAAAGAAATCTTTGAAAACAGCTTCAGAATACTCAATAATTCAAAACAAAAACAGAGCATGCAAAAATGAACAGCAACTAAAAACTACCAAACTTTAATCCAACTACCAAACTTCAAAGGATGTTATAACATGCTCTTTTAACTCAGGGTAACTTTTCACTCAGAATGTGATAGTATTTGAAAATAGCATACCTTTAGGATTTTTATTTCCTTTCCAAGCAGAATTTGTGATTTTGACAAGTTCTTTTTATTAATACTTTTAATAGCCACCTCCCAATCAGTTTTCTAAAAAGGAAGAACAGTGTTATGCCTGAAGATTATAACACAGAAACAACTCAACAATAAAAGCTTATTAAGTGTAAATATCTTTTTAGCAAATCAATGTATATATGGTACTGGAGAAATATGACAAAGGCCTCAAATCTCAAACTAAAAAATGATTTCATAAATAACACAATACAAAGCAACGTCCTACAGCACAGTCATTGAAAGTAGTAAATACAAAGACCATATAGGATCAGCTGAAAAAAAGTTTACAATGGCATAAGAGTTATGGAGAAACAAACTTGGGAAGTAATAGAGTTCAATGAAAAGTTATCCTGGCTGGATTACACTGTTGTTTTTTTCTTGAATTTTAAGTTATTTCATAATAAGAAATAGATGACAGTATCTTTTAAATAGGCCCTCTCAAAACAAACAACAACCAAAGCTTTTTTTTTTTAATTATTATTTCCAGTCCCAATGTGCCTTCTCAAATTCTTTAGATTCTATAACCTGGTATGACCTATTTGCGAAACAGTGGCTTGAAAAAATTTTTTTGAGGCTTGAACTTCCATCTACGTTGTATTATTAGATTAGGGTCCAACTATCTTTGCCACTTAAGAGTTCGTCTAACTCAAAAAGGGGAGGGATACTACAGGGCACCCCCTTCCCCCCGCCCCCCCAGACACAGAGGAACCTGATACCTCCTAGTCTGAGAAAGCTTCAGACTAACGGGGAAACGCGCCCGTTTTCCGCTGGGTGTGCAATTATCCACGGTAAAGGTGACAAGCTCCGGAAAGCCCGGGGCGGGGGAGAAGGGACAAAGGTCCACCAAACGGCAACCCGGACAAGTACATTACACTGTGCAAGCACTGGGGTCCTAGTCGCCTCGGGACCAGTGGTTTCTCGGAGCAGCAAGTCCCCGGGCGCACTTCGGTTACCCAGCACACTGTCAGGGAAGTACATCAGTGGCTCTGTGCCCGTCGGTAGGTGGAGCTCAGTCTAGCGGCTCTGGCCTCCAAAACAAACCCAGCGACAGTGACAGTAAGCACAAAGGCAGGCCGGCCCGGAGTGCCCTGCCCAGCCCAGCGACCAGGACCGGGGCGCCGGCTCCCCGGTTTCGCACCAGACGGTGGGCGGGCGGGCGGCGCTCACCTGGCGGTGCCGCCCCCGGAAGACCACAGCGAAGGCCCCGTGTCCCACGAGGTCCCGCTTGCTGTACTCGAAGTCGCCCACCACCTCCATGGCCGCGCCCCCGGGACATAGAGCGCTCGGGTGGGCAGGCGTGGCGGAGAGCCGGGATCAGCACCGCGGGCCCGAGGGCCCCAAGCGCGCCCGCGGGCGGCGGGACGGGGGCAGCCACGGCCCCGGGCCTGGACGGACACTCATGCCGAGAGGCTGGAGCGGAAACGGGACGGGCCGCCGCGCGGAGCCGGGGTCAGCGAGGCCTGGGCCAGGCCGCTCCTCATGGCCCGGGCCGCCGTCGGCCGCGGGGCTTTGGCCAAGCGGCTTGGGCGCTGCCCGGCCGAGGGCACCGCCACCGTCACTGGGCGTACCCGGAGCTACCCGCGCACCCGACAACGGTGCAGGGCCGGGGCCGCGCCATCCCAGCAGGTGCGGCTGCCTCGGCTAGTTGCGCCCGCGGCGCTGCTGTGTAGCGGCCGCCGCCCTGGAACCCGCACAGCCGCGGTGACGGCTCCTGCCTGCTTCGCGGGAGCACCCAACGCACGCGCGCCAGCGCTGGCCGCTCCGCGCCGACTACCGGCTCAGTGCGACGTCAGCGCGTCTTGTAGGACGAAGCGCCCCAGTCCTGTTCCCTCCGCCGAGAAAAGGAGTGCGCGCCCCGGGACGCGGCGCCAAACACCGGGGCGAGTTCGCAGTCACTGGAGCGATTTGGCGAGCAGAGGACGCCAAGGCCGCTTAAGAACGGGCAGCGGGCTCGGCGCTGGCGCCGGCAACTAGCTGGAGCCCGCCACGCCCTGACCTGAAGCCGCCCTCAAAGGGGCGGATCTTGAACTCCGGCTCCGGGAATCGCTGAAGTGGTGCAGACGCCGAAGACAAAAACTCCAAGGGCCTCCTTTCAAAAGCAGACTGCAAGCTGCTAGACAGCGTACTAAAGGGATAGGGTCTGACTGGAACAGGCGCCTTTTGAGAGGGTCTCTAAGACTTCTGAGGGAGGCTCAGAACCTCATTTCTAAGGAGAACCTTCTTCACTCCAATGAACTACCAGTTTGCCTCAGGCTTTTTTTTCCTCCTCTTTTGTGACTGTTCAGATGAAAAATGATAGTCAACTTTTGCTCAAGGAAACATTACAAAACCATGGTAAACAATATGCATAACCCCATACCTAAGTGTGTGTTTGGTTTTGGGGATGTTGTTGTCTAATTACCTCATCACAGTTTCATCGCCTGCCTGTCTGTCTATCTCCCCCCTTCCTCCCCCTCAAAGATTTTACTTTTATGTGTGTGTTTTCTGCATATATGTGCACCACAGGGTGCACCTGGTACCTGCAGAGGCCAGATGAAGATGTCGATCTCCTGAGACTGGAATTACAGATGGCTGTGAGCCACAATGTAGGTACTAGGAATCAAATCCAAGTCCTCTGGAAGAATAGCCAGTCCTCTGAGCCCTCTCTCCAGCCAGCCCTCTGAAACTCATCTTGACAATGAGGTAGAGAGGCCCTAAAAACTTCCAGCTTTGAGACAGGTCAGGAATCTGAAAGCAATGTCTCTAGTCCATTTTCTGTTCCTTAAAAAAAAAAAAAAAAGACAATACCATAGACTCGGTAAGTCCATTTTCCATTGCTAGAACGAAATGCCCCAGGCTTGGTACCTTATAAAGAAATGAGGTTTATCTAGCTCACAATTTTGGAGGCTGACACCCCAAACAGCAAAGCACCAGTTCTGACAAGGAGCTCATGAAGGAAGGCTTCACAAAGGACTCTGGGACACAGAGAGATCACAAGGTAAAGAAACCAGAGACTGAGAAGGGACCAGTGTTACTCCTTTATAACAACTCACTCTTGAAAAAACTGGTGTCATGGTCTCTCAGTTCATCTCACGTCTTGACATGCCGAGGACCAAGCGTCCAGCATAAGAAGCTTTGAGGGACACATTCAAACCATCCAAACCATAGCAGTAAATTAGAAATGTTTTTGTTTTTAGTTATAGTTCTTGTCCACAGTGGAGGGTTGTATCTGGTGACAACTCTCTTGCTGACAGAGTCTTGAAGTGGCACAAGGTATCGAAAGGCATCCTAAGATGAGATCCAGGAAGTCCTGAGGGGACCTAGACAAGCTGGAACTTTTCTCTCTCCCAGGTGTTGAGGATCAGACACAGGACCTCACACATACTAAGCAAGTGCTCTGCCACCAAGTTTAGCTCCAACACCTAACCACCTACCTTTTAAAAGATATGTAGTCTCTGAAAAAAAAAAAAGACAAAAGATATGTATTGTGTGTGTGTGTGCTTTCGATCCCTTATGTGGAGGTTGGAGGATAACTTACAGGACTCAGGTTTTTCCCTCCACCATGTGGGAGCTGGGGGTAGAACTCAGGTAGGCAGCCTTGGTGACACGGCAAGCACCTCTATCCTATTCAGTGAACCATCCCACAGGCTTTCCCTAGCTACTATTATAGGAGACCCACCCAGAGGGCAACATATTAACCTAGCAACCACAGGAATGGATTTGTCTGTTCCTGAGGACAGACCTGTAATGGGTTGTGCTAATGCTGTTTGAATTCTAATGCTAATTTGGGTCCCCCAAAACTGTTTGTCTGCACATAAGACACTGAGGGACTCTAACCCCAGTTCTGATTGGTAAGTAAAGATGCCAGCAGCTAATAACTGGGGAGAAGAGACATAGTTGGGGTTTAGGTTTCCTGGGCTTGGGAGCGGGAGGAAGAGGAGAGGGAGGAGGAGAAAGGAGCCACTATGGAAGAGGAAGTACTCACAGGAGGGAGAAGAGCTTCCATGGACTAGGGGCCAGAGGGCTGCCTGATTGGAGTTGAGAGCAGCCCAGATGAACCATAGTAAATAGTGAGTGATGGCTTGGGATTATCGATGGGAAGGTAGATTCTAACAACATGGAGGGTGAGCAGTTGCCAGCTATTGTGCTGCCTAAGACATATTTTAAAAATAAGGCTGTGTCTTTCATCCAGGAACACATGGTCTAAGGTGGGAAGGAAGCCTGCAACAGGATTTATTAAATATTTATTACTACCCAACTCATAGTCACTTTTTAAGGAGCCCCAGCTCTTCTTAGAGAGATTACATTTACCGTAGTTTCAAAAGGAACAAACTCTATCCAGGCTATGGCACCTTTCTTCCTCATACTCTCAAAATAGCAGGGGGCGGGGCTTTGCATAGATGATGAAGATCATGCACATACCCCCTTCTAGAAGTAGGACTTCATGTATGCCCAACTCCCCTCACCACATATGTGCAGCTGCCCTGTTGTATCCAGAGGATACTGGTTCCCTGTAGTTATCCACCCCTCTTCTGCAATGTCCCCCAGTCTTTGGAGGAGGGGTGTCATGTATATGTTCTATTCCGGGCTGAACAATTCCAACATCTCTCAATCTTGGCCAGTTGTGGGTTTCTGTGTTCATCATCAATCAAATACAGCTTCTCTGATGAAGGTTTTAAGATGCTCTAACCTGAAGTGGAGGTCCAGAGGACAAGAAAGCATTTGAAGGTTAAGTCTTGTGAGAGGGCTGGGTTTGACAATTAAGAACACATACTGTCCTTGTAGAGGATCTGAGTTTGGTCCAAGCACCTGCATCAGGTGACTCACAACTCCAGCTCTGGGGATCTAATGTCCTCTTCTGGACTTTTGAGGCACCATGCTCACATGTACACACCCCATACTCCCTTGAGATATGTACACCTTGTCAGAAGATGCAAGGGAAGTCCTAACTTACATTATCAGTTTAAACAATTATTCATGCAGAAGTGTCTATAATAGAACACTCTGCCTTTTTAATGTTATTTGTGTATTTTGGCTTGGGAAATGGGTTTCAAGGGATATTGTACCAGTTTAATTAAAAGAAACACTATTTGTAGGGAGAAAAGAGAGAAAGAAAGACTTACAATTAAAAGATTATGCATGTTATTGTTTAGTTTAAAGAGAAGAAAGCAGCTGGGGGCAGGGTATGTGTGCATGCCTTTAATCCCAGCACTCAGGTGGATCTCTGAGTTCAAGACCAGCCTGGTCCACAGAGTGAGTTCCAGGACAGCCAGGGCTACAAAGAGAATTCCTGTCTGAAAAACAAAAGATAAATAACTCTTGGGGTATAAGAACAGGTGTAAGTGCACTTGCCTAGCTTGCATAACATACCCTAGGATCAGTTCTTAGCACACACACAAATATCTAGACATGTGCTTTCTTTTATAGAACAAAGATGTAGTGAAATAATCCAAGGGCACCCACGGTTCTGTTTTCTGAAAATAGTCACTGACCTGGAGGGCTTATACTTCGGGAAGGATAGACACAGGAATGAACGGAGGTAAAACATGTTTCTGGCTTGACCACTTGATAGCCTCCCTAGCAAAAAGTTTTAAAGCCAAAAATCAGGAGCTGTGTGTGTTGGTACATACCCTTAGTCCCAGCACTGGAAGACAGAAACAGGTAGAACTCAGAATTCCAGGCCAGCCTGGTCTACAGAGTGAGTTCCAGGACAGCCAAGGCCACACAGAGAAACCCAATCTTAAAAAACAAAACTAAACCAAATTAGGAGTTGTCCAGCACTGAGCCTATCTCCTAATGGATGGCTGCAGCTGCTACCTGATGTTGAGGGACTGAAGAAGCTGATAACTACAGCCCAGTTGTGTGGCAGCTCCTTCCTCTAAGGGGAGCCTGGACAGAACATCTTTGAGGTTATCATGCCAACTGGAAAGCTTCCAGAGCAGGCTGTAATTTTCCAACATTACCATGCCATGTCTTACTATTTCACAGTAAATGTTTATTTTGTTGGTTTTGGTTTTCTTTTCTTTCTTTTCTTTCCTCCTCTTTTTTCTTTCTTTCTTTTTTTGAGCTAGGATAACTCTGCTGTAGTCCTGGCTATTCTGGAACTTGCTGTGTAGAGCAGGGTGGTCTCAGACTCACAGACATCTACCTGCCTCTGCTTGGGAAACACACTGCCCAGGTACACAGACTTGCACACGTGTGCGCGCGCACACACACACATACGCAAACTGTGAGGTGGAGTGTGTTGTGGCGGTGTATACTTGTAATCACAGTACTCAGGTGACTGAGGCAGGAAGGTTATAAGATTCAGGCTACCCAGGGCTACATAGCAAGATCATTTCAATAACCCAAAGATATGTTATTTTAATCATAATTAATATAATTTAACATCCCTGGCTGTCTTGAAACCCACCTTATAGACAGATTAAATGGGCCTCAGACTCACAGAGCTCCTGCTGCCTCTGCCTCCTGAGTGCTGGGACTAAAGGTATGTGCCTCAGTGCCTGGCATAATCATAAAATTCAAGTGGCTAAATAAAAAAGGTAATGTGTAAAATTTGATATACTCCGATTTAACAAACAGCAATAAAAGCCAATTATTTACACTTACCAAACCTAAGACTGAAGCTTAGTGCTTACACTCTTGTCTAGGAAGTGAGAAGCCCTAGGTTTTATCCCCAGCATCACACATGCACATATATATGCATACACACACACATATGTATACATTTACACAGATCACATATATACATAGATACATATACCACACATACACACATACCATATATACATACCACACATATATATGCATACCACATATATACACACATACCACATATATACACACATACCACATGCACACACATATATACCATACATACCACATATACACACACATGCACATATA
>NW_021604711.1:722809-738767 GCF_004785775.1 Grammomys surdaster | reverse complement strand
ACACATATATACCATACATACCACATATACACACACATGCACATATACCACACATACATGCATACACATATGTACACTATACATACCAAACACATATACACAGCATATATACACCACCACATGCACTACACATACCATATACATGCATATATAACACACACACACACAGCACACATTTATACATTGGTGTGTGCACACACACAGATTAGTAAGAACAATTCAGCCTTCACTTTCTCTTAGTCATTCGACTGAGACTTCAGAAAGGCTTTAATCACTGCCACACTTGGTTGGCTAGCTCAATGGTTTTCAACTTGTGGATTTTGAGGAAACCTTGAGGCCCCAAGATAGTATCAGGGGTTCAGTGAAGTCAAATATATTTTCACAGCAGTACAGACAAACTGCCTGTGTGTGTGTGTGTGTGTGTACCTATATCTGAGATGAGGGTGTAAAAAGTGATTGGTGAACCTCCTGGCCCCTTGGCAGGAACCCAGACCAAATCAAGCCAGGAGAAAATACCAGCTTCAGTTTTCCCTAAGTTTCCTTTGTACAGCAACAACAATCACTAAGTTGGGAGAAATCCTGGCCCTCAAATATGTGGTTTTGTTTATGTGCATTGGTGTTTTGCCTCCATTCATAACCTGTGTGAGGGTGTCAGATCTCTTGGAACTGAAGTTACAGACAATTGTTAGCTGCCATGTGGGCAATGGGAATTGAACCTGGGTCCTTGGGAAGAGCAGACAGTGCTCTTAACCACTGAGCCATTTCTCCAGCCCCAAGTTTTGTTTTTGTTTTTTAACATGTTGACAAAAGGGGAAATCCATATATAGCACTTCCTCATGCCAAAGCATTGCTCTGTGTTTTGGCTGCCACTTGCCTACTACTTTCACAGAATGCATTTCTTTAAAACTCATTTCACAAGCATTGATGTTTTGCCTGCATATATATGTATTCTGTATGAAGGTGTCAGATCCCTTAGAACTGGCGTTAAAGACAGCTGTAAGCTGCCACTTCCTGGGTGCTCTGAAAGAGCCTTCCCTCCAGTCCCCAGAGTATCATTTCTAATGGCAAGAACAGCTGAAAAGTTAGCTATTCAGACTTCCTCCACATTTCTTTTGCTTTTATTATGTAGGTCCTCCCAATCTGGAGACCAGGTCTCCCTATACAACCCAGGTTGGCTTTGAATTTCCTTTCCTCTCTGGCCCTCTGTGTCACCTGTAGAAATAATGCTGAAGCTACTGGTGGCAGAGAGGAGAGTCTGCTGATCCAACAAACACTGGGTGATAGAATCTAGTAGTCCTAATACCTTTTTAAAAGAAAGGATGATGCTAGTCTGGTGGGGCACACCTGTCACCCCAGAACTTGGGAGTCTATAGCAAAATAAGTTTGAGGCCAGTATGGACTAAGAATGAGACATTTTCTCAGAAACCAAATCGAAAGTAAATTCAAGAACTAATGTCCATGCACACAGAGTGAGGTTTGTACTCTTTGCTTTATTTTAAAGGGAAGCTGTTGAGTAACTGTATTTTCTTTTTTGTTGTTTTGTGCTCCCTCCAATCTCCCATGTGTGTTGAGGCAGGTCTCACTATATAGCCTTGGCTCTGGAACTCCCTAGGTAGACCAGGTTGGACTTAAACTTAGAGATCCCCTTGCCTCTCTGCCTCCTGAGTCTTGTGATAAAAGGTGTATGTCACCAAGCCAGGCCATAATCTTATGTTGTTATTCTAAAAGCATCTCTCCTAGTGCAGACCTAGTGGCTAACAGGGTTTATTTATAATTGTGTAACTGGCAACATGAAGAAACAGTTTCCTATTTCTCCCCACTGTAAGAACAACTGCCGATCCAGTGTCTTTGCCCCACTCAAGAGGAAGTAAATGTTCCATCTTCACCACAGGTTGCAAAGCAGTCAGAAACACAGTACACTGCAGACATTCTACCTCTCCAAGAGGAAGCACAGGTGTGGCCAATCTCCCATGAAGGAAACAGGAAAACTTACTGGCAACAAGCACAGAAACCAAGTGGGTCATCTCAGTGCTGAAGTGGGAAGGGGCTAGAGTGTAGTTCTGTGATAGAACAGCTGCCCAGCTGTTTAAGGCCCTGGGTCCCATTCCCAGCACCAAAGAGAAACAGAGGAGCCAACTTGAACTCTGTGTGAGGCACCCTGCAAACACAGGCTTGGTGGGCCTCCAAGAGAAAATGGTTCTTCTCTGGCAAGAGCAGGTCATAGCAGGACACAGAGACTATGACACAAAGACATGCTCCAGAGGGCCAATTTATTGATTCATGAGTGAACATTCAACTGTTCAAAAGATAAACCTGATGTGTTTGAAAAACCCAGTTATCTCTAGTTATCTATTTGTAGAAAAAAATCAACTCTGCTAACAAGGTGGGGGGTTTGCTGGTGACTAGGTGTGCAAATATGTTCATGGGAAACAGTCAATGTAGCATACTGTCTCTCTCTCCTCTGTCTGTCTGTCTGTCTGTCTGTCTCTCTCTGTGTGTGTGTGTGTGTGTTTGTGTGTGTGTGTGTATGGTGTGGTGGTGGCAGATTCAGAACTTGAGAAGGCTGCCTAGGCAGGGACAACACAGGAATTCTCTCTAGTCTTCCCAGACAGAGCTGGGCAGTCCTAGAGCATTGCATAGGCTAGTCAGTACTCTAACCACTGATCTACCCTCCAGCTCCAATTTTATATATTTTCTGCTCAGATTTGCTTTGAATCTAAGATTGCTTTTTAAAAGACACCCGTCCCCCAAGTAGCTGAGATTATGTTGTTGCTTACACACGCCTCCTGCCCCACAAAGCATTCTCATTTCACCCAGGGGAGAAGTCAAAGCTGAGAGACCCTACAGGATCGGGCCCATTTTCTCTGTAGTGTCTCCCATCACAGTTGCCTCTGGTCCACTTGGCTACAACCCTGAGCTACAAGTAGGCTCCTGACTGGAGGCCTTTGCATGAACCATTCCTGTGACCTGAGATGTCATCTGTTTGGAGTGAGCAGAATCCGATTCTTCCAAAGTTCATGCCACCTTGTTAGCATGGCTAGCCCTGGTCACCTGTCCTAAAATCAAGTCCTTCCTTTCATACTTCTCATCTGCCACCCCAGACTTAGCTTTGCTCTTAGTACTTAAACTAGCTTACATCCATTTATTTCATTCTATCACTTCTTGATGACCGGGTTAAGATCACATGTACCATCTTCTGTAACTCTTCTTCCACGTATGGTCTGCTTCTGTAATAGAGAATAAGCTCCCTGAAGAGAGACACCAGTTCTGTTGTATCCTAGATCGGCCTGCTGGCACCTGTAATTTCAGCACTTAGGAGGCAGAAGCAGGACAACCTCAACATCTGTATTTCTATTTTTGCCAAGACTTCTCTATGTATCCCAGGCTGGTCTCAAATCTTTAATCATCTTATGCCTACTGAATACTGGGATTATAGATGAGCACCACCACATTCAACACTGGGAAAACATTTTAAATTGTAAGTATTACTTGTGCAAAGGCAGTAACCACGAGAATTAAAAAGAGAAGATAACTAGTTTAAGGTCTAGAGACTATCTTCAATACTAATAAGGAATCTGAACTTTTTCCATTCCCCTGCCCCCAGAAAAAAAGAACACCTTTTGAACCAGAAAGTTGTAGTGTGTACCTCCTGTAGTCACACCTGCTAGAGAGATTAAGGTAAGAGGACTGCTTAAGTCTACAGCATTCAAGGCCAGCCTATGAGTCAAAATGAGAACTAGCCTTTAAATGCTAAAATAAAAGTGTGTGTGTGGGGGGGGAGAAAAAGAATGGGGGAAGAAAATTAATAGAAATCTTGTTTTAAAAAGCTATAATCAAACCTAATGCTGTGTATTCTAATTAAAATTTTAAATAAAAATATATAAAAAGAAAATTCAACCCAATCCTTATGCTCTTGAAAAATAATACATAGCTTGTAGCAGAAATATTTTTTATAAAGAATGTGGCCTCAGTGAAGTACAAGGAGTCATCAGTATTACAACAAAATAAGCTAATTAAGTATACCCATGTGAGCAAATGCTTTGAGAAAAAAAAACACTTTTCCTTCCACTGCTGTTCCTTGTTTATACATCTGAGTGATTCCACCAAAACCAGTCTAGCAAGATATACCGTAACAATAATAGAATACACATAAGATACACATTAAATGATAAACTAGATGCATACATTATAACTGTAATATACACATGGATAACTTAGCTTCTACTAGAGCTTGTTTAAAAAAAAAAAAGAACCACAAAGAAACACAATGCAGAATAATCTCTATCTCTGAAATCTGAATGCTAAAATGTTAACATAGTTTCTAACATCCTTCCTTATGTTATTAGTGATTACTTCATTAGTTTACCTAGTATTTTGTTGTTTTGTTGGTTAACTTGTTTCCAAGACAGGGTCTCACTATGTAGTTCTGACATGTCCTGGAACTCACTATGTAGACCAGGCTGGCCTTAAACTCACAGAGTTTAAACTGCCTGCCTCTGCCTCCTGAGTGCTGAGATTAAAGGCATGTGCCACCACACCCCAGACTAGTTACCTAGTGTTATAATAAAAATGAATGCTACAACTTAAATAAGATCTTTGGTCAGTTTGGGAAATCTTCAAAAAGTAAAAATGAACATCAGTTGTGAATACTTAAACTTCCAGAAATAGCAATCAAATAGCCAGATTTCTATTTATAATATCTAATTTATTTAATTATACATGCTTATTTTAAAATAACAATATATATAATACAATACAAAATATTGCTTTTCCCCCATTCTCACATTGTAACAATTTGCTTCAGATTCTCCACAAGCATCTCTGGAATCAACATCTTCATGATATCTACACCTAGTTTCTTGAAGTAGATCTCCTTTGCTTGCATCTAAGTTGTCTGAGATACAGCGCTTTAAAGATCTATGTTTGACACTCTTCCACGGTCTGGACCAACATGTCACATTACAACTGTCCTCCTCATCCTTGACTTACCCTGAGGGTGTGTTTGTAATCCTCACCACAGAACCACTTGCTTATTGCTTTTGAAACAGCTCTTTGAAAGGCTGGTTTGCAAATGTACTCTTGTAGTAGTGAGGGGGATGTTTCCCTGGAATAATGAGAAATCTCTCTGTCCTGCCTTTATAGAAAAAAGCACCCACTCCCAATTCATTCAAGTAGGAGAAATCCAGAACTGCACAGAACCTGCCTTTCTGAGGCTTGTATGGACTATAAATGTGAGAAGCTACCAGAGGCTCTCAGCGGCAGGAAATGGCAAGGTTACAGGGGTGTGGCAGAGGTCCAGACCAGACTGTTAGGCAGTCAGGGATTGCGATATTTCTTCAAGAGCAAAGAGCAAAGAGCAAATGAAAAAAGTTGGGAATGGTGTTATCAAAAATTTTGGGGGGGAGGGAGGGAGGGAGCGAGGGAGGGAGAGAGAGAGAGAGAGAGAGAGGGAGAGAGAGAGAGAGAGAGAGAGAGAGAGAGAGAGAGAGAGAGATAAAGTATGAATACCAGCTTGGAGCAGGTTCTCCTGGACAATGCCAACGGAGTCCTGGTTCCGTAAGGGGATTTGAGAGTTGTCTGAGAGCATTAGGACTGTGAAGAAAAATGGGATCAGAGAACAATGTGCAGAGTGGGCAGATTTTGGAGAATGACTGGGCTGGTCAGAAATTTGTGAATGAAAAGATAGAGAAATCCACCTAGCCTATCTCCAACAGGCTCCTTCCTCTTTCAAAACATATTACACTGAACTGTCAATACTGTTTTCTAGACTGCAAGGAAGACAAGGCAGTAAATCTGTCTAGGGAACTGCTGTACTGCTCGGAACCAGAATAGTCCTAAGGATGTATGTGCTATATGAAAAACTGGAGAAGAAGATGCACAGAAAGAAGGGAGAACGAGACACCAGTGTCTATGGAAAGATGGTTGGCAAAGGAGAACAGGCCAGGGAGCATGGGCAGGATCTCAGAGGGCAGTCAGAACCAAGGAGGTGAGACAAACAGGAAGGAAAGACTGAGGAGTGAGTTTTGGATATTCTCAGTGTTGATAAACATTTGGCTACTAATGAGAGACTACAGGTGTCAGAGTGTCAAGAGTAGGAATTAAATCATACTTCCAATAACCAGAACAGAAATACTCATTTCCCTAGTTACAGGGAAGATTTTAAGGCAGCGAGTCTCAAACTGTAGTCTTACCAGCAGCAGCTATAATCTACTGTGAAAATTCTCAGGTTCTACCCAGACCTACTAGATCAGAAACCTTGGAGATTAGCTAGGCAGCCTCTGTGCTAACAAGTCTCTCTGGGGATTCAGGTACACAATGACGTTTAAGAAAAGTGCTTTTCAGGCTGGGGATGCAGCTCAGTTGGGAGAATGCTTGCCTAACATGTCCAAAGCCCTGAGATTGGTCATCAGCATTACACAAACAATTATAAAAAATTTGCACATGCCTGTGCCTCTTTGGGAGGTAGGAAGAGATTAAGGAGTTCCAAATCACTCTCTTCCATACGGGAAGCTGGACCAGACTGATGTGCTTGAGACCACCTCAAAAACAAACAAAAAACACTACTGTTTTAAGGTATGGATGGAACCCTTCCTTCCTCCCTTTCTTTCCTTAAGACAGGGTCTCCACAGCCCAAGTTGCCCTTGCTATTCGTTTAACTACACCCTTCTGTTTCTACCTCCTAAGAGCTGGGATTACAGATGTGTGCCACCACACCTAGCTTAAATTTTTCCTTCTTTCCTTTATTTATTTATTTATTTATTTATTTATTTATTTAGACAGGCTTTCTCTGTGAAACAGAGCCCTGGGTATCCTAGAACTCACTCTGACCAGGCTGGCCTTTAACTCAAGAGATCTACCTGCCTCTGCCTCCCAGGTGCTGAGATTAAAGGGGAACACAACCACTTCCTGGCTGCTTAAGGTTTTTTGTTTTTGTTTTTGTTTTTTTTTTTTTAACCCTTTGACATCTGCTATACTAGTCAGTAGTGAGTACTGGCATCTATTACAGTAGTGGGAAAGAAGGCTACTGGTTTGTCCCCGGCTGTGTGATCCTAGAGATTCTTTTGTTCTTCCAGCTTCAGTGTCACTTCAGTGTCACTTATTAAATAAAGAAAAAAAGTACTTACCTTATAAGTCATAAGGATGAGAAACAATGCTTAGCACATCCTAAGTGGTCAATTATGCTGGTCATTATTATTAATAAAGAAGATTCACAAAGCCCATCACTTCATGGAGTAGTTCGATTCCCAGCTAGGGCTTTCCAAAGTCATAATTTTGTATCGTGTGTGTGTGTGTGTGTGTGTGTGTGTGTGTGTGTGTGTTAAACTTACATAACTCTTCCTGTTTTTAGCTTCTAAGAATTAACATGTCCCAAAGTTCTGGAAAGAGCCTTGAAGTCATGGCCAATCCTACACTCTACTTTTATCCTGTCCAGAAACGGCCTTGCTGATCAGACAAGCTGTTTATACCCTGTTCAACATGTGATCAAGTGTCCAAACTTGTAGCAGGCAAGTGGGATGGTACAGTGGCTGATCCTCCTAAAACGGTGAAACTGGTAAGGTATGGAAGAGTGGTGACGCCCAATAGGGCTCTAGGTGGTAGAGGAACTATGGATCTAAAAGGCCACCTAAGTTAAAAAACAAAAACAAACAAACAAAAACACAGAAAAACTAGTACATATTTTATTTACTGGTGCTTGGGTGAAACCTAGAGCCCCATGTATACTAAGCATACATTCTACCACTGAAAAACACCCTAGCCCAGCATGTTTTAGATGCAACTCCAAGGGTTCTACAAGCTCATCTTATTTTCTCATCTACCACAGATACCATAAATAGTAAACACTCACCAAACCAGCAGTTAAGCAGAAGGAACAAAGGTTGCTCTTTGCCAAAACAAGAAAAAGAAAAAGCTGGGTATGCTGAGTTTTGGTGGCTACCACTTAAGAGACTTGGCCAGTTTGAAAGGCCAAGTCTTGGTCAAGTGTTTCTTTCAGCTACAAACTATTTTCATTTTAAACAATTTTACACACACACACACACACACCCCTGTATTTGCAATGTAAATATAGGTGCACAAGGAGGCCTGATTCGAGCAAGCAGTATACATGACAAAAGCAGTATACACTCTCATTGCTAAGCAATCTTTCCAGTACCTGTTTTCAGTTTTGAGACTGGGTCTTATCTAAACTGGCCTTAAATTTATGATCCTCCTGCCTCAACACTCTGTGTTCTGGAATTATAGGTGCCAGCGTACCTGGTAGCTAGTACCTCTTTTATGACTGTGTATGTGGGATTCTTACTATAATACAGGCAGAGGTCAGTTTTGGATCATTTAGAGACCAGCCTGAAGGCACATTCAAAGAGTGGTCTTGGAACCTGAAACCAGAAGAAGTCATGTTGGAATCCTCACCTCTCATTCTTCCTTGGAGAATAGCTCTTTAACCCACTCCAAGATCTTTGTACCTTCCTACATTAGCCCTAGGTTCCTCTGGTGTTGATGTGCTAACTCTAGCAAGGGGTTAAATGTATCTGGTTCAAGTTCTACAGCAAGTTCTACAGCATCCTTACTGTGTCAAAGCAGCACTTTACTTTGCAATGAACCAAGGATATATGCACAAATCACCAAACAAGAATACTGACCTTCTGGTGTATTCTGGCAGGCCCTCCCTGAATAGATACCCTTGGCGTCTTTGCTGGAACCAATACCTTAAACACTCTTTTTGGCCTTCCCACCTGTCCAGAGCCCACAGTACCATTCCTCCTACTCTGAACCACTCTCAGCCCCGCCCAAGCAAAGAGGCAGTTCCTCAGTACCTACCTGGAAAGGACTCAGAGAGTAGAACAACTATTAATGTGACTCCCTCAAGTTGTAGCATCGATGAGTTAACAAGTTGTTTACTTGCTACTTTATGGCTATAAGGTGTAGAGGTGTGGGCTAGTATGTAGATGTGTTCAACGCCTACAGGTCTCATGAGTCACCACCTACCCCGTAGTTGAAATGTCTTGTTTCTTGGTTGGCAGACAGATAAAATTGAGGATCAAGCTTATTAGGTAGAGTATGGGGAAACATGAAGAGGCCCTAGCCTAGGATGTATGAGTTCTGATGGTAACCATCCTGCAATACAGCAGGGGCCTTTCTAAGGCATAAGTAACTTCTCAGTAAAAGAACTGAGTGTTTTAGTTCCAGGAAGTCAGGATTCCATTTCAACACTATACACAAGATGACCAAGGCAGGCTTGCTACAGAAAAATTCTGCTCCAAAATGTCACAGTAATTAGCAATGTGTTGAACACATAGTCGTTATGTTTTAGAGCACTGTGATAGTACTTTAATCAAGGTCTTTTCTGTTGCATGTACCAACAAGTCACTTCAGATTCATGTTTAAAAAAAAAAATACAGGTGCATTCTAAGCATACCCTAAGGATGAATGAAAACCAAGGCAAGGATACATAACTGGATGAGGTGACCAGGGACGTCCTCAGGCTTACCAAAGCCTCCTATCTCTCAAGATTGTTCCCCACTGCCAACTCCTGCCAGGGCAAGTACCCAGGTCATCTCCTCTTTCCAGGTGGTGACTGATTTTTCTCCTTCATGCAAAAGCTTGATACAGAATTATCATTGGTCATTTCAATTAGTTCATCCCTGGCTTAAAGAACTAGCCTGCTAGAGAAGAGTGAAGAGGGTGAAAAAAGAAAGGCCACTGAGGGTGCTGAGTCAGGCAGAGTCTCAACAGTGCCTTTAGAGACATCAGTTGCTACATCAGCTGCTTAGTTGTTGATGCTGAAACAAACCAGCAAAGAAGCCGGGTATGGAGGCTGTGTCTCTAATCCCTGACTTTGGGAGGCTGACACTGAACTACACAGTGAAACCTCCTCTCAAACAGCTGAAAACAAAAGCTCTAGTAGTGTAAACAATTTACATTTCAAAAAAGCCTTAAGAGATACTGGAATCCAACTGGAAAAGACTGTTTCCTGTTTCACTGCACTTCACTGAATGTAGTTGACACCTGCTTTTCATGTAGGAATGATGAAGACAAGTCAAATTCCAATGATGCCACTTTCTCACTAGTAGGCTGACTTAACAATGCAGGCTGACAACAATGGAATAATAAGAATGAAGTTCAACTGCTTCCTTAGACTTAAAAACCCTGTCAGGGAATCATTTTGTGGATACATTGCATAGAGCCTGGAACACAGTGGGTGGGTGCTCAATGTTAGGTGAATCTTGTGCTAATTTTAAACAAGTGCAAGGATCTAACATACAATTGGTCTTATCACTTTGGATCTCTCTGCTGTATCTCACAGCAGGCAGAGCAGAAAACAAAACCAATCTCAGGTTTGCTCTTTCCCCTTAGACATAGCTTACAAATACTGACATCTTGACCTCAGAAGCACAAAATGTACAAAGAAATCACTAGAAAGTATTTTAACCCACTAGTTTAAATAGCCAAGAGCATTACAGAATTTTTTACTTTAAAACATGCAAAGGCAAGAGACACTCAGAATCACACTTTACTCTATGACCTTCATGTTGCTTTTCACTTAAAGTTTGAAGCAATGTGAAATGGATAGAAATACTTTGTTAAAAGAACAGAATAAGCCACAACAGCACAAACACTATTTAAAACCTCATGTCTATGTCTACACCCAAACACAAAGCTATGTCCAGTAGGGGATCATGTTCTAGAGTTTTGTAAAACAAGTGGAAATATTAGGAAGGGTCAATATACTTCAATAGGAGAGCCATAAATGCCCTGAAAGCAGGAAGTTGACACCATTTTAAATATAATTCATATATATATATATATATATTTAAAATCAAACACAATTAAATAGAATATGGTTTAAGTACATGAATACTTCAGAATAACAGAGATGGTACATAGTACCAAAAACTTATACACAGCCTTTTTGCTTCTTCTGTTGTACAGTATGCCTCTATACAATCAACATTGCAATGAAATAAATTTTCTGTTCATTCAAGACTTTCCCAAGGACAGAAGTGATTAATAATTATACATGTGTGTGTGTATATATATATGCATATATATATACACACACATACACATATATATACTCTTTTGCAAATTCTGTGCAAAAGCAATAACATCTAAGAAAACTCCCTTTCTCTCTAAACTGTTACACACAAGGAAGCACTGGCACTATGTGGCCAGGGAGTGTGCTTGCCAACTGGGTGGCCCCGCCAACGGCTGTGCCACAGGTGCAAAGCCAACTAAGCAGAAGGGCAGCGAGTGAGTCTCCTACCGTCTGAAGACAGAAAGGGAAAAGGCGACTGCACATCTCCCACTCACAGTGAAGAATTGGGGAGACACTCAAAAGGGAGTGCTTCTGTCCCCACCTTATTAAAAAATAAAATCAAATTTGTGAATGTGTTCTAAGTACCACATGGGAAAAACTGGAGTGATCATTTTTTTTTCCATGTATATTCTGAAGAGGGAACAAAGCATCTGGAGCATAGCATTCCTACAGAGGAATGGGTCTTGATGCTCAAAGTAAATTAAATTTGCCCTTTTGTCAGCAGAGGAGAGACTAGCTTTAAGAATATATCATCTCTGGAGTGAAGGAAATGTGAACAGTGTATTCTGTCAGCGAAGAGAAGGATGCATCACTGAGGCTTGACCCACGACTTGCCAGCTTTCTAAATTAATGCTTCTATGAAGGAAGACTATACAGGAATTGTCCTCTGCTCCACAGGCTGCTGGCCCACATGGCCACTTGGAGCTACTCGCTCCAGGCAGGACCAACTCACCTGTGACCTCTAGGAGACAAGAACGAAGCACCTCTGTCATGCTTTCTGACAGCTAGGGAAGGAATCTGCTGCAAGCATGTGGCCCCTGTCTATCCCAGTGAGTGTGGCCATTGGAAAACTAACGGTCTAGTAATGTCGCTAACACCACTTTGTATCCCGGGACTCACTGTGTTACCATCATGTGTGTCATCTATGTCTACATTGAACAACCGCTCTCGGACTGTCTCCCACTCTCTCCGGGAAACAACAGTGATCTAGCAGTGAAAAGAAATGCAGTGCTCCATTTTCATCGGCTGTGTTGAGGAATCCAACCAAAGGGGAAAGTTCTTATTTTTTTCAAAATCAGATTTCCTTATCTCTGGTTTTGAGTCATAGCTGGGGAAAAAAGAAGAAAAAGAAAAAGGTAAGGTACATTCCTGTAGTAGGTGACATACTATCAGCACAGATGAAAAATGCCCAGTGCTTCCTGTGTGCCAGCACTTAGGGCATAAGCAGAGTACTTTTTTATGAGGCAAAGTATTAATTATCCTCAGATATTCCTGAGTTAAGAAGCGCTTAAAGAAGCTAAGAACTTGGTTTTATTTTTCTGTTTAAACAATGGTTAGCAGAATGAAACCACTTTTCTGTGTGTTTGTGTTCATGTATTTGCATATGCACTTATATACACATTGTATAGAAACCAAAGGTGAAGGATGGGAACCATTCTTCAGGGGCTCTCCACCTTGTGTTTTTTGAGACAGGCACTCTAACTGCCCTGGAGTTCAGCAATTAAGTGATACAATGAACCTTAGGAATCTGCTTGTAAGCACCAGGTTACAAATGAATGCCACTGCATCTGCTTTTTAATGTGGGTTCTAGGGATCAAACTCAAGTCCAAAGCACTTCACAACTGAGTGATCTCTATGTCTGTCAATGTTCTCATTGTTTAAAAGAAAATTATTTATTTACGTACATTAGTGTTTTACCTACATGTATGTCTATGTAAGGATCCCTGGGAAATGGAGTTACAAACATTTGTGAGTTGTGACATGGGTGCTGGGAACAGAACCTGAGTCCTCTGGAAGAGCAGCCAGTGTGCTTTTAATTGCTGAGCCATCTCTCTAGCCTATTTTTTTTTTTTTTTTTTGACAAGGTTCTACCCTGCAGAACTCACTCAACCCTAGTGAACTCATTAGAGAAGGTAAAGACACATATGCAGATACTGGATAACACACTGCCTCTGACAAAAACACTACATAACTTAAATGGCCAATGAGACTCAAAAGGATTTCTTTTTTGTTGTTTTGTTTTTGGAGACAGGGTTTCTCTGTGTAGTCTTGGCTGTCCTGGAACTCATTTTGTATACCAGGATGGCTTTGAACTCTCAGAGATCTGCCTGCCTATGCCACCCAAGTGCTAGGATTAAAGGTATACTCCACCACTGCCTGAGAATTGTGACAGACATGACTCCCAAGACAAACCAAGCTCATAAGGGCCATTCTCTCCTTTACAGAAAGGAGGGAAGAAACAGACTGCAGAAGACATGGTTCCTGCTATTTCCAAGATGCTATTTCCAAGATGCAACAAACCCTTTAACAACTCAGTAATCACATGAGATAATGCCCAAATACACTACAGGGGCAAATGTATTTGAATCCAGGGGATTCAAAACAGAGAGCTGGCAAACAGGCTACACAGACCAAGTAATCTGTATGGGCTCATGTTTGCTCACATTCATGGCCATGGGATGAGAATTAGAAAAAGATCTTCTGAGGTTCTTCTCCCCCAGTATCTCTGATCTATCACTCAAGGAAGAAAGACCTTGCAAAAGGTTGTGCATACTACTACCTAAAATCAAATCCAAAGGTGGGGAGGGGGGGTTCCACCATAGAGCATTCAGGAGGCCCTGAGAAGCTCAGTTCTCTCTTTCTCCCTCCCTTCTTACACATATTCATTCTCATTCTCTCTGTCTCTCTGTCTCTCTGTCTCTCTCTCTGTCTCTGTCTCTCTCTCTCTCTCTCTCTCTCTCTCTCTCTCTTTCTCTCTCTCTCTCTTTCTCCTCCCTCCCTGTGTCCCCAGTTCTTCTGGTTTCTTATTTTGTTCCATACCAGTGCACTACTTATTCTGAAAGTAAAAGCAGCTCAACACCTTAGAGAAAAGGCTTAGTAAGCTCAGTCTCTTTTCCCCACACCTCCCCCACTTGCATATTTTTTTATCCTAATAATAAAAAGCAAACGGCCATAAAATATGAGGACACAATGCTCAAATGAAGAGCCTGAATAGTAAACATCTAGGTTCCAAATGGTTTCTAAACATTTCCTTATCTTCCTACATTTGATCATCAGCACAGACACCTTTAACTCGCTCTTTACTATTCTGGGTTTGACAGAAATTACCACTCTTACACAAAAATCAGACTGTACTTTAGAAGAGTGAATGGGACTTTGATCTGAGCCAGCTGAGTGAGCAGTTCACAGTTTCAACAAGCTCTGGCTTTAAGACTGCTGAGAAGGCCAGCTAATAACTGGCAGGGCATGATGGATGCTGGACCTATATCAAATTCAAAACATCCAAGCTGCTGAGGATGTCATAGAATGCTTTCCTAGGCCAGGATGCATACAGTTTAGGGAAGAACACTAATGTAGTATGCTTGAGACCCCGTGCTTGATAAAGCAAAGGACCCTTATAAATATATTTTCCAAGATTTCTTTTTGCTTAAATGTAAAGTACAGGAATAGCTGAAAATGTTCACACACAACCCCCTCCCCCCAAACCCAAAATGAGTTCAGTTGGATGTAGTGGCTCATGAATGTAATCCTCATGCTTACAAAAGCTGAAGTTGGAAGAGTATTGAGTTCAAGGATAGCCTGGACTACAAAGAGAGACTCTGTCTCGAAAAATACATCCAGGAAGTGTCAAAATTTTTCAATTAGAAAAAATAAAAAGCCCGTGTTGGATTGCTTGTTTTTTAGATAGAGTATTATTCTGTGGTCAGGGATTCTTTGAGCTCCCTATATACAGCACAGGCTGGTTTTAAACATGATCCTCCACCTTCAGGTTCCTGAGAACTAAGATTATAGGTTCTACCACCATACCTGGTCTAAAAGAACCTTCTTAGGATTGATTTCAGTTGTTTGGTCACCAGGAAAGAATTCTCTCAAGTTTTGTTTGGCTTATAGAAATCGAGAGAGAGAGAGAGAGAGAGAGAGAGAGAGAGAGAGAGAGAGAGAGAGAGTGAGTCTCTCTCTCTCTCTCTAAATCTCTTTATTTTAATTTCATCTATCAAAAGATACCTTCATGTTTGACTTTTACTTATTAGGCAATTTTAAAACACTGGATCTTCTGGATTAAGTTTTGACAAAATGATTGCTGGTTTGTTTGTTTTTTATTGGATGTTTTATTTACATTTCATATGTTATCCCCTTACCCCAACCCCCCCACCCCAAGAACCCTCTATCCCCTCACCCCTCCTTCTGCTTTTCTGCAGATGTACCCCTACCTAACCCCCCACTCCCACTTCCCCACCCTCAAATTCCCACCCACTGGGGCATCCAGCCTTCATGAGACCAAGGATCTATTCTCCCACCTATGCTCGACAGGGCCCTCCACCCTTACATATACAGATGAAGCCATGAATCCCTCCCTAAGTGCTCCCAGGCTGGTGGTTTAGACCCTGGGAGCTCTGGTTGGTTGGTATTGCTGCTCTCCTCATGGGGCCGCAAACCCTTTCAGCTGTAACAGTCTTCACTCTAACTCCTCCATTGGGAATCCCTTGATCAGTTCAATGGCTAGCTGTGAGCATCTGCCTCTGAATATGTCAGACTCTTGCAGACCTCTAAGGAGACATCTATATCAGGCTCTTATCAGCATGCACTTCCTGACTTCCACATCAGCTTCTACCTTTGGTGACTGCACATGGGATAGATACCCAGGTGGAATGGTCTCCGGACAGCCCCTCCTTCAGTTTCTGTCCCTCACTTTGTCTCCATATTTGCTCCCTTGAGTATTTTGTTGCTTCTTCTAAGAAGGACCAAATCACCCCCACTTGATCTTCCTTCTTCATGAGCTTCATGTGGCCTGTGAGTTGAATCTTGAATATTTCAAGGTTCTCGGGTAATATCCAATAATCAGTGAGTGAATACCATGTGTGTTCTTTTGTGATTGGCTTACCTCACTCAGGATGATATTTTCTAGTTCCATCCATTTACCTC
>NW_021604711.1:609240-722709 GCF_004785775.1 Grammomys surdaster | reverse complement strand
AGAAGGACCAAATCACCCCCACTTGATCTTCCTTCTTCATGAGCTTCATGTGGCCTGTGAGTTGAATCTTGAATATTTCAAGGTTCTCGGGTAATATCCAATAATCAGTGAGTGAATACCATGTGTGTTCTTTTGTGATTGGCTTACCTCACTCAGGATGATATTTTCTAGTTCCATCCATTTACCTAGGAATTCATTGTTTTTAATAGCTGAGTAATACTCCAGTGTGTAAATATACCACATTTTTTTTTATCCATTCCTCAGTTGAAGGACATCTGGGTTCTTTCCAGCTTCTGGCTATTATAAATAAGGCTGCTACGAACATAGTTGAGCATATGTCCTTGTTATATGTTAGAACATCTTCTGGGTATATGCCCAGGAGTGGTATAGCTGGATCCTCAGAGAAAGCTATGTCTAATTTTCTGAGGAACCGCCAGACTGATTTCCAAAGTGGTTGCACCATCTTGCAGTCCCACCAACAATAGAAAAGTGTTCCTCTTTCTCCACACCCTCGCCAGCATCTACTATCACCTGAGTTTTTAATCTTAGCCATTCTGACTGGTGTGAGATGGAATCTCAGGGTTGTTTTGATTTGCATTTCCCTGATGACTAAGGATACTGAACATTTCTTTAGGTGCTTCTTGGCCATTTGAGTTTCCTCAGTTGAAGATTCTTTGTTCTCTTGCTCTCCTGCTCTTTTGCTTCTAGCTTCTCTGTCCCCTCACCCCTCTCCCCTTCCCTTCCTCCACTCTCCACATGGTCATGGCCTCTACTTCTCCACTTCTCTCCTCTCTCTCTCTCTCCTTTTCCTCCATCATCTTCTCCCGTTTCTCTCCCCACTTTTGCCCTCTGAATAAACCCTCTCCCCTTTGGGAAAAAAATAAAAAAGAAAATTCTTTGTTAAGCGCTATACCCCATTTTTTTAATAGGGTTATTTGGTTGTCTGGAGTAGATTGCTTTTGGCAAGATGGTCATTTTTACTATATTAATCCTGCCAATCCATGAGCGCGGGAGATCTTTCCATCTTCTGAGATCTTTGATTTCTTTCTTCAGAGACTTGAAGTTCTTGTCATACAAATTTTTCACTTGCTTGGTTCGGATTCACACTAAGGTATTTTATATTATTTGTGACTATTGTGAAGGGTGTCATTTCCCTAATTTCTTTTTCAGCCTGTTTATCTTTCATGGAGAAGGAGGCCACTGATTTGTTTGAGTTGATTTTATAACCAGCCACTTTGCTGAAATTGTTTATCAGGTTTAGGAGTTCTCTGGTGGAAGTTTTGGGGTCACTTAAGTATACTATCATATCATCTGCAAATAGTGATATTTTCACTTCTTCCTTTCCTATTTGTATCCCTTTGACTTCTTTTTGTTGTTTGCTCTGGCTAGGACTTCCAGTACTATATTGAATAGGTAGGGGGAGAGTGGGCAGCCTTGTCTAGTCCCTGATCTTAGTGGGATTGCTTCAAGTTTCTCTCCATTTAGCTTGATGTTGGCTACTGGTTTGCTGTATATTGGTTTTACTATGTGTAGGTAGGGGCCTTGAATTCCTGATCTTTCCAAGACTTTTATCATGAAGGGATGTTGAATTTTGTCAAATGCTTTCTCAGCATCTAGTGAGACGATCATGTGGTTTTTTTCTTTGAGTTTGTTTATATAGTGGATTACATTGATGGATTTCCAAATATTGAACCATCCCTGCATTCCTGAGATAAAGCCTACTTGATCATGATGGATGATTGTTTTGATGTGTTCTTGGATTCTGTTTGCTAGAATTTTATTGAGCATTTTTGCATTGATGTTCATAAGGGAGATTAGTCTGAAGTTCTCTTCCTTTGTTGGGATTGGCTGTTCTTATCTGGACATGTAATACACCTCCAGCTATTCTAAATATCCTTTTATTACTGGAATCCAAAATTTATGTTATGTGTTCTAGTATTTTGTTTATATTTATATTACTTCTGTATATATAGATTTACAGCTTTCATTAAATCTGGAACTTTTTAATCATGTCTTCATGTATTAATTATTTTTTTCAGGTATTTTTTTCTGCATTTGTGTCTCAAATGTTTATTAGATGGTATCACATCATCCAATAGAATTATTTTTATTTATTTATTTTTTTACATTTCCAGTCTTTTTCTGTTTGTCTTCATGCAGGAGTTTATATGCTTTTCAGGGAATTTTTTCTTGTAGCTCCTAAATGGCAAATGATTCCATTCAGAGTTATTTTCCACTTCTAATATGATTTCTTATTTCAAGAACCTTGATTTTTATAACCTATCTTCTATTTCTCCCCATTAAATTGTTTGCCTTGACATTCTTCACTTGATCTTAGCCAAAAGGCAGAGAAGCAATTGCCTTGACATTCTTTTTTTTTTTTTGTTGTTATTGTTTGTTTTTCCAGACAGAGTTTCTCTGTGTAGCCCTGGTTGTCCTGGAACTCACTCTGTAGACAAGGTTGGCCTCAAACTCAGAAATTTGCCTGCCTCTGCCTCCCAAGTGCTAGGATTAAAGGTATGCACCACCACTGCCTGGATTGCCTTGACATTCTTATAAAATTTTATTCCATATTATATTTTTTGAGTCTGTATGCCCCTGTGCAGGTGGTGAATCTGCTACAACAGGCTGTGGAGCTCAGAACAACTTTGTCACTCAGCCCTCTCTTTCCACCTTTACTCATGTTCCATTAAAGAGGACTAGCTTTTGTTTTAGCATACAGTTGTTACTTAGAGATTAGTCTGATCCTTCCAAACTACTTTTAAATTTTGTTGAGGTCTATTAGGACTCACTTAGCTCAAGTATTAAGACACAAGTCCCCACTGTTCTGTATCCTTTGTGCTATTACTGTAGCCAGAAGAAACATCAACTATTCCTAGCCCTGTCTTTCAGGCATCATTTGGCATGTAACTTTTTGGGGGTTGTCTTAGAGATAAGCATTTTCTTCCACATCCATGCAGATTGGTTTCTGTCCAGGCCAATGACTTGAGGCCCTCCTCAAGTTCTCTGTACCTTTTATTTTCTGGACAGTATCTTCTTTTCTGAGGTTCTGTCTCATAACTGTTATAAATAACTGCATCAAGCTTTTCCTCTCTAAACTTTCCTTTTAATTTCTCAGTTCAGCAAATCTCCTGGGATCTGTTCAGATTAGCCTTCTCTATTTCAGAAGCCAATTTTCAACAGTGGGCTAGGGCTCACTTCAGTCCTACTCCTTTCAGGGATTACAGTCCCATATTCTCAATGTCCACGATCTAGAAACAGTTTGCACTTAGTTCATCAGCCTTGCAGTGCCTTATGATGAGAAAGGTACTTTCTATAGTAGTTAATTCTTCAGAGCCAAATACAGAAGGATCCTAATGGGTGTGTGTGTGTGTATGTATGTGTGTGCATGCATGCATGTTTATGATTTTACAAAAGCTAGGTCAAGAGCAGAAATACAGTTCAGTTGTTATAAGTGTTTGCCTAACATTCACAAAGCCCAAGGGTCGCTCCTCAGCACTGTACAAACTAGTTGTGATGATAATATAATTCCAGCAGTTAGGAGGTAGAAGTGGGAGGATCAGAAGGTCCAGGTGAACTGGCCACAAGACTTTGAGGCTAGCCCAGGTTACATTTTGACCCTGTCTCAAACCAACAACACCAGAAAAAGGCTATGTCAGAATAGAAGTAACCCTTACCTTTGTAGACTTCTCTAGTGGTTGATCATGGTGTGCCTGCTGCATAACATCACTCACTATCATTTTTGCAATCTTCCAAGCTAGCTCTTCTTGGGCCTGAAAGAAGTAATTCAAACTGTTGATAATAACCATTAGTCAGGAGGATCAAAATACATATAGCTGGACATCTAACCATGCTTACCAATAGATAAAAAGCACCTTCCAATATGTCCAAGAATCTGGGTACCTCTGACTATGATATATAAATATGACATTCAGTGTCTTTCAGGGTCAGCTACCGAGTAAGTAGCCAACATCACAACTACTTTCTATGTTTGATGGTCAGACAGAACACTTTTTTTTTTTTTTGACTCTCATCTCTCAATGTACTTAACCAATCCAAAGCAAGCTTCCTCAACCGAAAATGACAAGAAAGCATCTCAACTTTTGTCTCTGCACTCATGACCTGGTGCAGTTATGGAAACCTGAGCCTAGGTTTGTATCATAAATTATGTGGCCATAGTCTCTGGATTGACGATACTTTTACTGTTCACACCAAGCATTGACTAAATGTAAAAGAGCGTTTCTTGTTACAACCAGGGTACAAGAACACGGATATGGTCTGCATTATAAGGAAACCAAAAGAGGAGAACATGGAGCCTTCCTTAGACAAGGGCAGGACTTTTGCTTCTATGAGAATTTCCTAAAGACATACCTCATCAGTATTTCCTTGAACCCACTTCTTCATAGCTTGTGAGAACATGAATCCTAGTAAACAAAGCCAAAATGAATATGGAATTCAAGTGTAATCTTACATTACACATGTTTTTAGGAGATGCCACTTATACATGCATTGCTTTTATAACAGAGTGTTTTTAACTTTGTGAAAACTGTGATTTAAAAATGCTTCTGAAGAGCTGTTTCAGGTCTGGAGTTTTCTTCTACTTTTCTTATCAGATGAAGAGGCTAATGTTAGTCTTGTAGTAAACATTGAAAACAAACAAACAAACAAACACCTTAATCAACATAATGTTTTGGTGTAAGAATCTACCAACACATCAGGAGACTGACAGAAGGATTTGTTTTCCTCTTCAGTTTAAAGGATTCCTTCAAATATTTCTTTTCTTTAAATAAACATTTTATGTATTCATTTATTTTTAAAGAAAGGAAATATCCTTCCTTCCTTCCTTCCTTCCTTCCTTCCTTCCTTCCTTCCTTCCTTCCTTCCTTTCATTGATTGATTGGGGTTGGTGGGAAAGTGTAAGTGTAGAGATCAGAGGACAACTTAGAGAAATGGTTCTTTCCTTCAGCACATGTGACCTGAGAACTGAACAAAGGGTGTCACGTTTGGCACAAATGCCTTCATTCCCTGAACCATCTCTTAAGCCCCAGTAGATTAATTCTTAAGATTCATTAACACAGATGAGCCCAGACATAGCATTACGAAAAATACAAAATCCAGATCTTTTTCCTTCAATACTTTTTATCGTTGAAGGTTTTTCTTAGAAGAAAAAAATTGCTAGGCAGTGGTGGTACACAGCTTTAACCTCAGCACTTGGCTGAGGCAGATAAGTTTGAGTTTAAGGCTGGCCTGGTCTATATACACAGTGACATCCAAGAGCTACAAAAGAAAGACCCTGTCTCAAAAACAACAACAACAAAAAAAAAACCAAAAAAACAAAAAACAAAAAACAAAAAAAACAAAAAAAAAACCCCAAAACACCAACAACAACAAAAAAAAAGATTTACTTATTTGTTATTATTTGTCTGTGCATGTGAGTGAAGAATTTCATTGAAGCCAGAAGCACTGGATCCCCTGGAGATGGAGTTATAGGCGGTTTTGAACCACCACGTGTGGATGCTGGAAGCCAGATTCCAGTCTTCCACAGGCAGCAAGAACTCTTAAGAGTACTATCTCTAGTACTCACTTTAAGGTTTTAAATACTAGTCTGATCCTCAGTTATTGCCTAGCAGAGGCAATAAGGCCACAATACTAAATTCTCACACAGCTGCTGAATTACATAGGTCCTACTCGACTCTCCTGTTAGGCTGATTTGCAGACATATGCAGTGAGTAGTCCCCTTCGCTGACACTTTCCAGTACCCATCCTACCACTTCTTCAGGATAATACTGCCAACCTCTTTTATTAATCTATTTTCTTTGATGTATCTCATCCCTTCCCATGGCTTTAAACTTCCTATATGCCAACAAAGAAGAACCTCCTCTGTTTGCCACAAATCTATACTTCTAAATGATCTAATAGGCATTTCAGATGTAATATACTCTAACAAAGCTTATGTGCCTCCCACTCAACCTTATTTGTTTCTCCTCTACTGTCTCTCTTTTATTTAATCCCACGATAAGATCCTTGTCTAGTATGTAGGAGCCTTTGACTTCAATGCAGTAATATTAGCCAGAAACAAACAACACAAACACCTTCTTCATTCACATATGAAATCTGCCACCAAACTTCACCTGAGATTGCAACCTCTCGACTGAACCTTGTCTAGACTCTTCCTTATAATCCTTATCTCATTCAAACCCCATCCCAGTCTGCAGACTGGTCATCTTCTTGACAGCTACCTCTCTTCCAGCACTATTTCCTTCAATTTTACCACCAGAGAAAGGATCCCAGTCATCAGTCAGCTCTGAAACTCAGCACCTACTAGTTACTAGTTGAATCTCCTTAACGAGCCATGGAAGGGCTCTCCCAAGACAGACGTAAGAGGGGCCCGTGAAGGTATACACGCTCACATCTTTTTGTAATTCTTTCTTGTTATTATTTCAAGATTAGTGTTGGTGTTGTTTTGAGACAGGCTTTCTCTGTGTGGTGCTGGCTATCTTGGAACTTGCTTTGTAGACAAGCCTGGCCTTGAGCTCAGAGAACCATCTGCTTCTGCCTCCTAAGTACTAGGACTACAGGTATGAGCCACCATATCTAGCTATTATTTTCTTTTTTTAAAAAAATAATTATTTATTTTATGCATATGACTACACTGTTATTGTCTTCAGACACACCAGAAGAGGGCACTGAATCACATTACAGATGGTTGTGAGTCACCATGTGGTTGCTGGAATTTGAACTCAGGACCTCTGAAAGAGCAGTCAGTGCTCTTAACCACTGAGCCATCTCTCCAGCCCATATCTAGCTATTTTTATTATTTTTAAATTGTGTGTGTGTGTGTCCACAGAAGTGTCAGATCTCCTGGAGCTGGAGTTAGAGATGGTTGTGAGACACCTGCCTTTGAATGCTGGGAACCAAACTTGAGTTCTCTACAAGGGCAGAAAGTGTCCTTCTAAGCCATCTCCCTAGCCACTTGCTATTTTTTAAAAATATAACTTCTCAACTTACTTTGTTTTCCCTGAAACAGAAGTTCACATAGTCTCACAAACCTCCAAGATATACACAAACCTTTTTTAAAAATTAAAAACATCCTTTATCACTAATTATTATTAATGTTATTACTACCACTACCACTGGGGGGCACAAATGTTCTATGATCCAAGTATAGAGCTCAGAGAGCAGTTTTTTGGAGCTAGCGTGCATTCGGGGGATTGAATTCAGCCTGCCACAGCAAGCATCTTTACTCACTGAGACAAGTTGCTAGAGACTTTCTCAAAACTGAATATTTTTCTCTGTGCTCTCACAAGGTCTTTTGCTATGTGCTGTAATGCTAAATACTAGCCTCCAAGGCCTGGTTGCCCCTGGAGAATTGGCACATAGACTCAAGTGACACAGTGTAACCTTGTCCCCTAAGTTATCCCTGATTGATGAATAAAATTGCCTACAATCTATAGCTGGGAAGAAGAGAGATAAGCAGAGGTTTTGCTTTCGGGGTTGGGGTCAGAGGCAAGAGACCACCAGAGGAGAGAGAGAGAAAATGAAGAGAGGACAAGATGACATGGGGCAGGAATCATGAAAACATGGCCATGAGGGCTGGCCAACTGGAGTTAAGAGTTGCCCAGAGGGAACATGACAAGTTCTAACTCAGGGTTATTGATAACGAAGTAAATTCTAATAGCTTAGAGGGTAGCTAACTGACTAGCTCTAGTGCTATAAAGTCTTATTATAAATATAAAGGCTGTGTGTCTTTTATCTGGAAACTGAATAATCAAAGGCGGGACAAACCCTTGATTGAGATTAAACATTTACTACAACAGTGGTCTGTTCACCAGGGTTTCAAAAGCCAAATCAGAACTGCTGGCCTATAAATGACAAAAACTCAAAGGGAGTTGAACTATAAACTCTTGCCGAAGATATTCTGAGCCAAAACCCTAGAGATGCTATTTGTGAAGATCATGTTAACTGTGAAACCTGGCTGAACCTAGAATTCAAGGGAAGTCCTGCCCAGTGAGGGGAGGGGGGTACCACTCTCTGGCTGGGGTTCTGGACTGTACAAATGAGGAAAGGGAATTGAGTAACTGCATGTGCCATCCTTCAGGCTCCTGGCTGTGGATCTGAGGTGGCCAGATGCTCCAAGCTCCTGCCTCGAGCTCCTTGCCACGATGGACTGTACCCTTGCTTGGGAGAAGAATAAGCTCTTTCTTCCTTTAGTTGTTTTTGATAGATTACTTTATGATAAGACAACAAACCATTAATCTGCTGTGATCACTAAAACCACAGCCTCCTGAGTTTCCAGTTTCTTCATTTATAGGAGTAAGCATATATACAGATACATCATCTAAACTCTATGAGCTTAAAAATTCTAGAAAGTATCCACTATTCAAGTCTGAGCAGGGAGGAAGGACTTCTTTCTGTAATCAAAAAGGCTATGCAGATGAGAAAACTTACTTATCTGTGCAAAAGGCAACCTAGTTTTAAAAAATGACTTTGTTTTGAAATAAATATACCTTCTAATTTTATCACTCAAATAATTACCAATTAAAATTTAAAATTAATTTGCCAACAAATGTTGATTAATATCTGCTGCACACAATTTTAGAAACAAGGAATATATTGCCAAATAAAGGTTAAGACAAGACCACTGAATTCTCAGTGCTGATGCTGTAGTTACACAGGAGTAAGTATACAACAGTAAGCTGATGGCTTGTGCAGGCAAGGAAAGCTTTTTGAAGAGAGAAAAGTGAGATGAGGAGGAGCCAATCACTGCACACAGTCCACAGCAGGGCAACTACAAAAGGCTGCATGAAGGCAGAAACATCAGAACTGCAAAGGACAGCTCATTTAGAGCTTGGCTTGTGAAAAAAGGAATAGTTCAAAGTAGAAGCCAGAAGAGGGTAGTCATGGGTTACAACAGAAAGGACAGACAAACTTTATTTCAAGTGCAGTAGGTTGCCCCAGGAAGGAATAAGTGGATGATGAAGCAGTAAAATGTGCACAGATACCTCAACCATGCTGCATTCTCTAGTTCAGTCTTCAGTGATTGCTTCACAGTGGAGATAAGGGGGATGATGTGTAAAATTGCATGCCCCTCCACTTTGCATGCTTAATTGCTACTCAACTTCCTGAAGATCTTTTCAAGTGGTATTTTAATATATAATTTCAATATTATGGAGAGGCTCAAATTTTGGCCTGGAACTCACCACTGTAGACCAGGCTGGCCTCAAACTCAATCAATCCACCTACCTTTGCCTCTGCTGCCCAAATGTTGGGATTAAAGGAGTGTGCCACCATACCAACATGGAGAGTCTTTGAACAATACCATATATAAACATTTCCTACCAAATGTATAATTTCCAGTACAAGAAATAACAAGGAGAATATACTGAGTAGCATGGAGGTGGAGAATTCTGGGATTAGCCTGATATGTTTAACAGGTCAGAGGCCTAAGAAAGGAAACAAGACAAGAAAACCTGACAGACGACATTCTTTTATTTATAGCTCTGGCATTTAGTATAATGTTTAGTATTCAAGATGACTGAAGTATTTTCTGAGTGTAACACAATCAATCTGTATGCTCCTGTATCCCCAAAGCATAAGTGACTTAAAGAGCCATCTTGACAACCAAAGGAAGTAGCAGTGGAAACTCTCATGTATACACATATACAGTTTGTTGTACATATAAACTGCCTAATTTCCTAGTCATCATTTCATGTAATATATTTTGATTAAAAATTCAAGTAACCAGACGGAGAGTTGGATCAGAGGTTACAAGCACTTGTTGCTCTTGCAGAGGACCTGAGTTCAGTTCTCAGCACCACATGGTAGTTCACAATCATCTGGAATTCCAATTTCAAACCTCACAACTCTGTTCTGCCCTCCATACTTACCAGGCATGCACATGGTACATATACACACATGTGCAAATTCTAACAAACCAAAACCCATAAATACCTTAATGGATGTAACTGCTGGCAGAGATGTAATCTTGTTACCTGTTTTTCTACTATAACACAAGTCAAACTGCTCTTCTACTATGTGTCTAACTCATAAGCACCACCACTCATGGCTTAGGTGCTGGCAAGATGCCTTTCTACTTCTCTTCAACTGCTATGTTCTATTTCCAAAATGTTGCAGAATATTTTATCACACTGTGAGATTGTGCTGTTTACTGGGAAAAACAAAACAAACAAACAAACAAACAAAAACCCTGTTTCTAGTTGTATGAGGCTCAGGTCTTGGCACATATTTTTACATCCCCTGGCTGGAATACAGACACACCCTTAGTACATACTTTTAATCCCAAAGAATGAAAGTAAGTTCATTTGTAGAGGGAAGCAGCCATGTTTGAAAGTGATGTCTATCGGGATGGGTATGGCCCTCATGCCTCACTGGACAACGACAGGGGGACTGGAGCCATTACAAGGTCCCCTTCAAATACTGGAGGTCAGGCCTCTATCCCCGCCTTCGCAAGATTAGAATTGTCACAGCCCTTATATACTTAGAGAAGGGAGGAGATGTCAGGGGCAGTCCTGCTTACACACTGAAGGCCTAAAATCAGCCATAGGCCTAAAATCAGCAATAGGCCTGTCATACATGTATACTAACACCAAGTCTTGGGTCTCAGTGGAAAAACATTGAAACAGATGGCTATAAGCTAATGTAAACAGGCAGCTTTTGTGGAAATTTACAAGCCTAAATAGTCATAGACCTTGTAAATAGGTAGCTTTGGCAGACAATACCAACTTAAATAAGGACAAGCGAGTCATAGGCAGAGTCATAGTGACTTTGTCCCCTGAACCTTCACCCAGCTGATACCTGGTTCTAAAGATATCTGTATTCCCCCTGAACACCTATACTCCAGTGTCATTCCCTTCCCCACATCCTGCTTTTCTGTGTTTATAACCCCTGTGTGAATGAATTACGATTTGAGAAAAAATAAATTATTAAAAAAAAAAGTGATGTCTAATTGAGTGGAAGACAAATGACAAATCAGAAAGATCTGACAGAATAGGATGTACCCAACTCTCTCGAGCTAAACCTCTGAACCTGTAAGTCAGCCCCAATTAAATGTTGTCCTTTATAAGACTTGCCTTGGTCATGCTGTCTGTTCACAGCAGTAAAACCCTAACTAAGACAATGTGATATACTCCAAGTCAGCCCTCTACACATTCCTTCAACTGAGCCACTGCTGGACAGAAACCTCTCTCCTGGAACCTTGGCCCACCCTAAGCTGAGGCTAACTTTCCTGAAGATTACCTTGCAAAGACTACTTCCCACTTCTGACAATCCCTTACCCTGCATTTTATGCTTATAGCTAAGTATTAACCATGTGTATAAGCTGTGTTTACAGTCTCCTTCACTGTCACATGAGTTACACAGAGAACACAGCTAAACAGAAAACAGAATGCCTGTTTCCTCCTATGCCTGAGAGTGCCATAGGCACAGTAGATACTTCATTAGTCTTCAGAATAAATGATATGAAAAGACTAAATAATTAGAATGAGTAGAGATAAAGAAGAACTCAAAAATCACTTTTTGGGCTATGGGTACAGCTCAGTGGTAAAACAATGCTTAACATGACCAGGAAATGGGTGTACCCTGGCATTCAAAAAAAATGTGCTACATTTTTCTTTACTCTCTACACTCTTTTCGAACCTTGGACATCTCTGATGAAACAGGAAATAAATTGATTATTTGGGCAAATAAAGTCAACTAGAAAACAGACTCTCTTGTTCTTTATTACTTCAATAACTTTGGCATTTTTTTCTTTGAAAATGTATAAATGTATAAAAGAGTAGATCATGCATCAAAACAGCAGTAAAATTCTTTATCAAAATATAATTGCATTAAGGAACTGGGAGATGGCTCAGCGAGTGAAGCTCTTGCAGTGCAAGTGTGAGAACCTGAGTCCCATCCTCAGCACCCATGTGATAACCAGGTGTGCTACTGTGTGAATACAATCCTAATGGTAAACTAGAGAGGAGGGGGGGAGATGCCCACACTCATTTCTCAACATTACACGCACACACACCCCACATTAAGAAGAGAAAAAACAAACCAAATTTAAAAATAGGGAAAGCAGTGCTATTAAATCCAAAAGGAAAAGTAACAACAGCTTCTATTTTAAACCTAATAAAGTGGGCATTTTCTTTTTACAAAGTTAGTATCATTAACTCAATACAGTACAGTTGATCCAACAATGATGCCAAGATGTCATGTGAATGGATTCATATTTGTCCCCAAAATTTTCCTGTGTGAATCAATTGTCTGGAACTAGAATCAGTCATAAAGAATGCATTTTTATGAAAAAACTCTTGAAAGAGTAGCCAGGTGTTGTGGTGCATATACACCTTTAATTTCAGCACTGAGTAGGCTAAGGCAGATGCATATCTGAGTTCTAGGCCAGCTAGGGCGATAAGGAAAAAAAGGTGTGTGGGGGGGGTCACCTGAGCGGAAACAAACTTGAGGGGCTGAGGAGGGGGTCTCAGTGGGCAAAGTGCTCAAGGTATTCAGAACCCAGATCCTACATAAACAGTCAGGTGTAGTGGTACACCCCTGGAACCTCCCTACTGGGTATAAGGTGGTGGAGATGGCTGGAAGGGATTAGCCAGCTAGCCTAGCTGAAAGACAAGTTTCTAGTTTTGTTAGAGACCCTGTTTCAAACAGTAAGGTGAAGAAATCACTAAGGAAAACACACCTACATCAATCTCTGGTTTCCACTCCTGCCTGTGTGGGTGAGTGAACATAAACCACATACCACATACACACAAAACAAAAACGAGAAAAAAGGTTTTAGTCTAAATCTTAAGGCTTCACCAAGCCACTCTTCTTTTACAGACCGTTAGACAAAGGCTTCAGATTTTAACTTATTATCTTCTATACATATTTCATAATAATTTTCAGTAACTGAGGAAATTTAAGAAACTAAAGAGTTACAAGATCAGCTACAAGGACCTGTACACTCCTACTGCTATGCTTTCTGTAGTGGTAAAGGCAAGTTCAATAACTTTTTATTCAAAGGATGAGATTTTTGTAGAGGTATACAAATTCCTCACATGCAGGTTTAACTATAAAAACAGTGTAAAAACATGGTAGATACAACCACTTTAAACCTTCTAATAGTCCTTCACTTATAGTTAGTATCTAATGTGAGCAAAAGCTTAAATGAAAAATAAAAAAACTACATACAACCTTTTGATTTCTTCACATCAGGTTCAGGCTCAGACTCTCGGATGAACTGCCCCAAGTCACTAACTCTCCCAAAGGACATCTTCCTAAACACAATGAAAACACAAATATCATTTCTAAAATTCAAAGTTAAATAGATATCTAAAGCTCAAAAGCTGGAGCCACAGCTCATAATGATTCAAGTTATTCAAAGTGAGGCTTATTTGAAATAGAGCTTCTTTTCATAGCGACTGAAAGACTCTAAGTCTAAAAGGGTTTATGAAACATAACACTAGGTGATTTACAGTTGTAAAATTCATACAGAGAATAGGCACAAGACTAGCCAAGACAATTTTGCAAAAGAAGAAATAAAAAAGTCTGATTTGCTCTACATGATCAGAAAGATGACAAATCCAGGATAAAACTGTAGTTCTGAGGTACAATGTATGCCAGCACAGGTGAGGCCCCAGGACCAATCCGAACTACTGAAGACCAAACAAAACTAAAACAACCAACCAAACCCCTCCCCTAAACTCATGAATGCAGTCACTAAGCAGAACACAGTATACTATTATTGTAGGAAATGAGCAGTGGACAGTGCTGTGACAGAGTTTACAGCAATGACCTGAGCGGGAGAGGAGAACAGCACTTGTGAGTGATTACAGTGGACAACAAGCTATGTGTGCTTACAGCAACAAGCTCATTTTTTATTTAAAAATGAAACAAACAAACAGAAACAGCAAAGCTATCTATTTGTAATTACAATTTAAAAGAAGAATGTGTTCTGGTACCTATGTATTCTTTTACTTTGGAAAAGGGGTCTTATTTTACAGATACTCTTTCTAGGCATTCTCATCTCATATATGCCGTGTATGTATGTCAGTATACCAGTAGATACAAATGTATTTGCCTTGGGAAAAACTTATGTAATGTACATTTTTACATAAAAGTACTAAATTCAACTAAATTTTGCAACTGAGACTGCTAGGAATTTCTCTCTCTCTTTCTTTCTTCTTTCTTTCTCTTTCTTTCTTTCTCTCTCTCTCTCTCTTTCTTTCTTTCTTTTTCTTTTTCTTCTTTTTCTTTTTTGTGAGACAGGGTCTCTATGTAGCCCTGGCTGTCCTGGAACTTGCTAAACTTGCTAGAGAGACAATATTTGCCTGCCTCTGCTGCAACTAAAGACATGAGCCATCAGCTACCAATATTAAATTTCATCTTCAAGAAAGAGCTCATGTGGACTTTGTTCAGGGTGTGTGTGTGTGTACACATGTGTATGTATGGAAGCCAGAGGCTGATTTCAGGTGTTTTCATCAATCATTTTCCACTGTATCTACTAATGTCTTAAAATTGTATCCAGTGTATTTATATATGTAGTTGGAGAGCGGGAGGTTCATACAACATGACACCTGCTTTAGGTCAAAGGAAAACTTACAGCAGTCAGTTCTCTCCTTCCACCATGTGGGTCTCAGGGACTGAACTCAGGTAGTCAGGCTTAGCAGCAATTGCCTTTACCCACTGAGCCAACTGGCCTGATCCACCTTACTTTTTGAGCCAGGCCTCAAAACTGAACAGAACCCTGGTTGAGTTTGTTGATTCAGTTAGACTGGATGGCCAATGTGCCCCAGGTATCCTTCTGTTTCTCCAGTCTGAAATGAAAACCAACCTACGTGTGGCTTTTTTATGAAGGTGTGTGGACTCAGGTCCACACACTTGCACAGGAAGCACTTCATCTACCATTTTTAAAAGACCACTATGATTGCTAAACATGACTTAAAGCTAGGCAGGCAAGACGGCTTGGTGAGTAAAGGCCTTTTAGCAGCAAGCCTGGAAACCAGAATTCAAACCCATATACCAGTGAGAAGACAAAACCAACTCAACAAAGTGGTATTCTAACCTCCACATCTGTATCATGACATGTGTGACCACATATGCACAGTCACACATACACACAAAAAAAGTTATCACAAAGTTGACACAGATAATGTGAATATTCAAAGACTGTGATTAAAGTTTTTGTTTTCCTTCAAGGTTTTTCCTAGACTTCTCAGTCATCCAAATGCCACTGTTAATTTCTGACAAAAACATTAAGGCGTGGTGAAATTCCTTTCACAAACTGCTAAGATCAAGGACAGAACAGGGTCAGTAATCAAATCCATATATGTTTATATGCTCATCAAACACTCCATGGGTAGGGGTGATACACATACACAGAGCAGGGTTTATACAGCCATCAAATATACTTAAGAAGGAAGTCACTTTATAAGATATTTCAGAAAGTGAAACATCTTACTGTCGTTTCACTCTAGGCTCAAAAGAACAACCAAGTTCATTCTCAAATACAGAGAAATAACTCAGTTTCTTAAGTATTAACTATGCAACACTCAAGTAACCTCAGCATCTTTTTTTTTTTTTTTTTTTTACTTTTTATTTTTGTTCCTATTTTTAATTTTAAGATCAAGACTTTTAAAAAGCTAAAGTGACCAGACATGGTGGCACATACCTCTAACCCCTGCCTTTGGGAAGCTGAGGCTGGCAGATCTCTATGAGCCTCGTCTATGTACTGAATTCCAGACCATTTAAGACTACATAGTGAGACCATTTCTCAAAGTAAATAAGTGAATAAATAAAACAGGTAAAATGTAAACCAGGTGGAATGTGTCTCAGCAGATAGCCGAGACTGCAATATGTAACTATGATATCATCGATCTGGGACACAGGAGTGGAGTGCTGATGGAATGGTGTGCATCCAATGCTTCCTAGACATCGGACACTATTTTAAAAGCTTTTCATACATTACTTCATTTATGTCCTTCAGTGAGTTGGAGTGTTACATCTGAGTCACTAGAAGACTGAGTAGCATGCCTAGTCATAGACAGAACTGAAAACTCAAGAAGCCCTCCATGGCCTTCCTTTAAAAATACTTTTTTTTTTTTTGTAAATTTATTGTTGTTATACATGTGCCTGGTATGTATGTGAATTCAGCTTTGCATTTGCCACAGCATGTACTGGAGGTCAGTTGAAAACTTTGTAGAGTTAATTCTCTCCTTCTACTATGGTTCCAGGAACTAACAGGTTTCAGGCCTGCTGGTCCTAGAACCATCCTTTTTGTTTTGTTTGTTTTGTTTTTTCAGACAGGATCTCACTGTGTAATGTTGGCTGGCCTGGAATTCACTATGGAGACCAAACTGGCCTTGAATTTACAAAGATGCATTTGTGTTGGTCTCTTGAGCGCTGAGATTAAAGGTAGGTCACAATGCCTGGCTTCCTTTTAACTATTACATTACACGGCATGTGAAAATGCTGAGCATTTAAATTTTTTTTAAAAAAAAATGTAAAAGAGGCTGAATTTTACACATGAGTTGAGCTTACCCTGCATATGTTCGTTGATATAAGGACTCTGGGTCCAGACTTGCAGCATCCACAATTATTGCTTCATCAAAATTTTTCAGAATTTTAATACTGGTTTTTTTCACACTAGACTACAACAGAAATTATAAATTAGTAGTATATTAGTTTAAAAAAAAAAAAAACTAGTCCTGAGTTTGGAAGATTAGAGACCAGTATAAAGTCGTCCCAAATATGCGTGTTTATCCAACTCCTTCACTAGAGAATGTGAACGCAACATTTCTGAAACACTCTCTACAGTTACAATGAAAGGAGGAAAGCACAACATACACAAATGTACTGTACACCAAACCTGCCATCCCAAATGACCTATGCTGCAACGCATGTGCTAGCCTCAAACACTACCTTTCTAATACAGAAAACTTAGCCATCTGAGCATTTACCTGATATGCTACTTAATAAACATAAAGCCCAACCTTTACAGGGAATGTGAATGCTTTCAATTTTCAGTGAGGTGTGATGGTGCAAAGGCAGGTAGATTTCTGAATTTAAGGCCAATTTAGTCTACATAGCAAGTTCTAGGCTAGCCAGAGCTACATACTAAGAGCTTGTCAAATAATAACGATAATAACAACAATAACAACAGTAACAATTTCTATAAAACAAAAGAATAAAGTGAATCATTTATCTTATACCATATACAAAACCAACTAAAATTAGTCAAAAACCTATAGTTCTTAGAAGAAAACATAGACTTGCAAGTCTACTTTAGGTTTAACAAGGACTTCTTTTTATGTATATGAGTATTTATCTGCATGTATGTCTGTGTACCATATGATTGCCTGGTATCCTTAGAGGCCAGAAGAGGGTATTGGGTTCCCTGGAACTGGAGTTAGAGTACTCTTAACCAGTGAGCCATCGCCTCAGCACTTATACTCAGTAGTCCAACTCTAATGTAACCCTCTTTAGCCAAGTACATCGCTATCCTCTCTAATTGGTGGTATAGGTTAGCACTGTGTTTGCTATATGAAATTTATAGTGGGGGGGGTTATACACAAAAGCTTCCTTAACTTATAAAGAGTAATTTTGTTTCAAGGAAACTTATCTGAGACTCAGTATACTTAATAGCAGTGGGAAAATTATGAACGTAAATCATTAAGCTGTGGGAGGAACACTAGATAGGAACCACTGGCTCTACATTTCCTATGTGACTTTATTAAAATCAATTAATGCAGAGTATAGAGCTCTGTAAAAAGGGAGGGAAGGCTCTACCTCCTGAGAACAAGTGACTGTTGATGGTTCAGCCCTAAATGGGACATCTGTACCATCTCTTCATGACTTAGGAAAGCTTGCAGAAAAGGCACAAAAAGAATGGATGAGCTGAAGGATGAGGAGGAAAGCTGTAAATGCTTCTTCTGCACACAACCTGGATGTTGCACTCATGGACTCACAGCTACAGTGGCTACCTGCTAAGGCCTGAACCATCAACATTCCACTATGAATGGAGAACAGGGCTCATAAAAGAGTTGTAGGCAGTTAAAGTTGAAGGAAGATGTGGAGTCCTATCTCTCAGTGAGGGCTACTGACATACTACCTTCACTCAAGCAAACATCCCCTCAACCCATTCTCATGCAGGCAATCCTGATTAAATGGAGTGGGTGGGTCACCATACATCCAATGAAAGGACATGAGAATAGGAGGGGATTTAGAAAGAAAAAAGTTGATGGGAGAAGAAAAGAAAGAAAAAAGAGAGAGACAGGAGACAGAGAGGGAGAAAGAGAAAGAAAGGAAGGAGAGAGAAAGAAAGAACAAAAGAAAGAAAGAGGGGAGGGAGGGAGAAAGGGAGGGAAGAAGGAAGGAAGGAAAGAGAGAGGGAGGGAGGGAGGGAGGGAGGGAGGGAGGGAAGGAGGGAAGGAGGGAGGGAGGGAGGGAAGGAGGGAAGGAAGGAAACAAGAAATAAATGTATTAATTATCTGAGAAGGGAAGGGAAAGGAGCTAAGAATCAGCCAGGGTATGGTGCTGAATGCCTTTAATCCTGGCACTCAGGAGGCAGTCAAGTGAATCTGTGAGTTTCAGGCTAGCCTGGTCTACACATTCATGCCCTAGGAAGACAGGCTACATTGTTAGACCCTGTCTCAAAAATAAATAAAAATTAAAAGACACAACCTTACAAGGAGGGGGAAATGGGAAGATAATGAGTAGAACTTTAATATATATGGATGAAATTTCAACACAGTATATACATTTTAAAAAAATCAGATAACTTAAAAAATATTGTACATGTCCATATTTGCATGACATTGGGGTGGAAATGGCAACACAGGCATACAGAGTCCGGAGAAGAATTTTGTAGAGCACATTCTTTCCTTAACCTTTATGTGGGTTTTGTGAATTAAACTCAGGTTCCATAAGTGCCCTTTCCAATTGAACTATCTCCTGGTCCTCAGTTAAATTCTTTTTTTTTTTTTTTTAAAGATTTATTTATTTATTATATATGAATACACTGTAATTGTCTTCAGACACACCAGAAGAGGGCATCAGATCTCATTACAGATGGTTGTGAGCCACCATGTGGTTGCTGGGATTTGAACTCAGGACCTCTGAAAGTGCAGTCAGTGCTCTTAACCACTGAGCCATCTCTCCAGCCCCCTCAGTTAAATTCTTAATGCCTCCCTTTGATTTGCTGTCTTGTGAATATCCCTGTGATTTTAGTGAGAATCAGGTAAGGTATGCTATCTAACATTTTTTTTTTCTAAATAAAGACATAACATAGCATTCTAGTTCAAAACAAACCTAAAAGTAGTAAGAAAAAAAAGACAATGAAACAAATGAGCAGGTAAAAGCGCTCGCTCGCCCTGCAAGCCTGAGGAAGGATACACGTTACAATCCTAGAACCTGGAACTGACTAATCCAAGTTGTCCTCTGGCTTCCACACTCACACCATGACATATGTGTGCCTGCACTCACACACACACATCATACACATCATGTTTTAAATTATGTGTTTAAATTTAAATTAAAAATGCTATAAATTGAAACAATCTGAGTTCACTAGTAATAAAAACATATCTTAAACTCAGTTATTAAAATTTCTCAAATTATAAAAAGCGCTCTTCAGAGCTTGGTTACTGGGTTGAAGAGATAGTGAAGTGCTTGCTATGCAAGCATAAACCTAAGGTCCATCCCCAGGACTCACACAAAGAATCTAGAAATGGAGTGTTTATAATCCCAGACAACATCCTGAATGAACATCCTAAGGGAATGTGTACTGTTGCTGTGAGCACGGCCATATCAAGGGCCACAGTGCTTCAGAACCATAGGAATGGCAATGCTTTCCCTTGGTCTAAGTATGGATATTGACAGCTGTATGCAGAAAATATCAACCACAGCTCCTGCTCTGTGGATAATTGTAGCCTGAGAATGCTACCCCACGGAGGCTTCCATACTGAGATTTAGTTGTATATATATAAAAAGAAAGCCACCTCCTTGTTTAGCCATGTATAATAAATATGCTGAATTTCTGGGCTTCTAATGCATCTCCATCAAAGTTCACAGCCCACCTGATCCCAGCTTTTCTGTACATGTCACTGTCAACACAGTCAGGTCAATCTAAAAGTCATGCAGGTTGTATGAATGGGACCTGCTGCTGGCATCTGAAGGAAAGGCTCTCTCTACCTCCCACCCCACCGATAGATTGAAATCGGCAAATACCTGAGCAGTGGAGCCATCAGAACCACTTGAGTGAGACTCCTCAGGAAGGCAGACAGAACCGTGAGCAGCCAGTGCAACATTCCCTCCAAGAAATTCATCTCCTCGAACTGAATGGATAAGATCATTCAAATATTTGTAATAAAGATTGCTGGACAGAAAACCAGGCAAAAAGACCTGAAAGAGGAACAACATTTTAAAGACGAAAGTCAAATACATCCAGTAAGGCTTCTGTGAATGGCTTTACCTACAAGCCTATCATTAACAGCAACACTTGGACCTCTCCCTCTTACACTACTAGCTTTTTCTACAGTTTTCTTTTTTGGTTTGGTTTTTTGAGACAGAGTTTTTCTGTGTAGCCCTGGCTGTCCTGGAACTCACTCTGTAGACCAAGCTAGCCTTGAACTCTCGAACTCAGAAATCTGCCTGCCTCTGCCAAGTGCTGGGATTAAAGGCGTGCGGCACCACCGCCCGGCATTGTACGGTTTTCACTGGCACTAAAATCAAGTGTTGTTGCCCACCCATTTTTCATGAACATTACAAGTGAGAGGAAATAGTTGGTAATCTTTAAAACCAAAAAAAAAAAAAAGAAAGAAAGATAAGATGAAGGAGTGATTGAGGAAGACACCCAAAATTAGTCTCTGGTTTCTACATGCATGCACATGTACATATACACAAAAAAGGACTAAATTTAAAAGAATTACTATAAAAGGCAAGTATCAATAACAACCCAAGGTAGTAACTTTTTCATAATTAAAATGAAATTTTTTTTCTGATTTTAATGGGAAGTCCAGGTCTGGTGAAATATAAAAGATATAAACTTAGTGAGAAATAAAATGGAGAAGAAAATAAGATATAGTTAGGTGTGTTGACACAACACACAACCTGCAGTCTCAAATAGGTGGAAAGATTAAATGTTTAAGGCTGGGAGATATGGGATTTGTTGATTCCTAGAACTCAAAAAATGCTTAGTGGTGCACATCTGCGAATACCCCTGTGCTCAGGAAATCTCTGGGGCTGACTATCCAGCCAGTACAGAGTGATTGCTGATCTCCAGACCAGTGAGAGACCAAGTCCCTGAGGATCACACACACTGACATATTAAACAGCAATGAGAAGGACTGGCAGGAGTTCTCAGAGTTCAGTTCCCAGAACACATGGTAGAGACAGAGAATTGGCACTTGTGTGTTGTCCTCTTACATCTACATGTGGTACATTGCACATAGACACCTACTTGCACATACACATGTGCATGTGTGCAACTATAAATAAAGTTAAATTTGAAAAAAGAAAAGTAAAAATGTAAAGTGACATATTCAACAAGTACTGTTGAATATTTCTTTCTTTTTCTCAAGACAGGGTTTCTCTGTGTAGCCCTGGCTGTCCTGGAACTCACTCTGTAGACCAGGCTAGCCTCGAACTCTCGAACTCAGAAATCCGCCTGCCTCTGCCTCCCAAATGCTGGGATTAAAGGCATGCGCCACTACCGCCAGGCTCATCTTATCTTTCAAGACAAGGTCGCTCACTGAACTTGGGGCTCACCAACTGGGTGGATCCTCCAGTTTCTAGGTCCTCAGTACTAGGATTACAGAAGCCACTTCTCCATACCTAGTTTCTTAGGAAATTACTGAGGGTCAGGAGGTGGTGGTGGCAGCACACCCCTTTGATCCCAGCACTATGAGAGGTAGAGGCAGGTGAATCTGTGAGTTCCAGCCAGCCTGGACTACAGTGTGAGTCCCAGTAAAACTCTTGTCTCAAAAATACAAAAAAAAAAAAAAAAAAATCAAAATGAGAGAGAAAGAAAGAGAGAGAAATGAAATTACTGAGGAGAGAGAGTGTAAGAGAGAGAGAAAAGAAATGAAACTACTGAGGATACTAACAAGTCTGACTGAGCTACCTTCCAAGCATCTACGTTTAGTATCTTTGTGTATGGCATTTTAGAGGTGCTTAGCCAATCTCTCTGTACCTGGATAAGCATGGCATGTTTTACTGATAAACTTGTGAGTTTTCCTTGGACTCAATAAAACTCCCAATAAATCTGTTCTAATTCATTAGAATAAATTATTTATAAATATTAACACTTAATAAACTGTTAGTATCTCAAGTGATCAAAGCACATAAAATCAGTATTTCAATCTTGAGAATCAATAGATATTTGCCAATTATTCAGAAATTAATTTTATCTCATACTGCTACTAGCAGTTAATATTTTAATGTGATGGTCATTAAGATAATAAGCATTTTATATCATTACTTTATTTTAATACTGTATAACTTTGATGATATTTCTATTTTACAGATGAAGAAATGATATTAGAAATTCAGTAACAGCCTGGGCCATTTAGCCTACAGAAGTAAGGTTAATACACACCAAGTCAAGATTAAAGTATCTGTTCTTAATCAGTATGCTGTACCATTTCAATTTCCCACAATTGTTATACATTGTATTTTCAGAGTTCCACAAGTAAAACTTCTCATAGTTTAATATTTGAAGATCTTGGTTACCTTCTCCATGGTTGTCCAAGCCTGACGTAATGGAGTTGTAAAACAGTTAGGAAGTGGTCCACCTTCCCTGCAGATATTAGATTCAATTTCTAATCTCACAACATCATCAAATCCTAGAGGGTGTGTAGCTTGGAGGGAAAAGTACCTATGGCAAGAGATTTGAAGTATAACCAAATTACACACAAGGTTAAACAGCTGTCTATACTTACACACACTCTTAATCTGGGGTAAGTGATTCCACTTCAGACCTTCAACTGCAGAACCAGGTAAGGAAAGTGCTATTAAGTAACCTTTTACTGATTCTCACATCCTCTAGAAAACCTACTGCTTCTCACCTGTCTTCCAAACATCTTCAGTTCTTACCTAGCCAACTCTGTAGCTACTTAAGAGTAGTTTGTAAGAAAATTTCTTACTCAGACCCTATCATTTTCCCTGAAAAGAGTAACAAAGATTTGTGCACAAGTTAACAGTGAGACACACCACCACAACTACAAAGAATTGTAATAAACACATGAGAATCCAAAACAAATAGTATTAAAGGTAAAGTAGATAGATTTAACTGGAGTTACCTTAGAGGACCTGCAGATGATTTAGAGCAAAAAGAAAAAGTAGTTGATGAAAACACCTAAGAGTTTGAACACAATGGGATATAGTGCAACTAATGTTTGGTACTTTGATTATACATACAAAAAAAAGCAATAAAACCAGGGAAAGAAAACTTTCACATACTTTAGAGCTGTCTGTCTCCATCTGTGACAGATACACAGAAGGGGTAGTGATACATACAGGAAACAGAGGGATAAACAAACAGGAAAGGAGAAAGTCCAACCCGACAACTAACTAACAAAATAGTAGCACCCATAGGACACCAGTCTTGGGAAAATGACTTCCAAGGTGAAAGAAAACAGGTCTGCTCTGAGCAGTTACTGTGCTCCAGCCTGGACTGGGTGGAGCCTGGGCCACTGCTCTGCTCCAGTGTTCACAAACTGCTCTCTCTTCATCAGTCTTCCCATACTAAAAAGCACTTCTCCTGTGCTATAGGAAAGGAGTTAACAAGTACTCTTAAATGAGTTTCATTTCCAGGCACCCAGACAAAGCTTCAAATATGCATTCTTCCCACTGCCAACAGCCATCACTCTTTACCCAATACCTCCCACTAACCCACCACAGCAGGATGAGCCCTGGACTAAACATGAAGAACTAGATCTGATCGAGGTCCACTACCAACTTGCCCCATGACTGACTGAGAAACAATGTTCTTCACGGGACTTAGTTCCTTACCTTCAAAACAGAAAAGCCAGACTAGATGCTTAATCTGATTATTCATCAGAATCATCTAGAATGTTTTCAAAAGAATAAGCATTCCCAAGTCTCCCCATCAAACATGCTAAATCAGAATCTAATACACAGGACTGGAAGCGAATTTTAAACAAGGTCCTAGATTAAAGTTCTTAAAGATTTATCTTATTTATGTGTTGGGTGTTTTGCCTGCAAAAGTGTCTGTGCACAGTGTAGGTGCCTGGTCCTTGTATCCCTGGAACAGCAGTTATAGATGGATGTGAACCACAATGTGGGTGCTGGTGTTGGGAGCCGACTCCTAGCCGAAAGCGGCTATCATCTTTGCAGCCATCTCAGGCCATAGACCCTGACAAGAGACTTGTTTTCAACAGCCTACAACAGCTGAGGACACTCTGATAAACATCTTATTTTTCTCACGTATCTTGTTTTGTTGTTTAGTGCCCCCAGCTGCAAGGCACATGTGGTAAAGTGTCTTCAGCTGTGTTCCCCTGCTTATGCTTATATATACCCAGGATTTCCTTTCAATAAAAAGGGGACTTGAACAGACCCTCTGTCTTGTCTCCATTCTTCGAGTCTCTTGCCCTTCCACCCCCCACTCTCTCTCTTGCTAGACCCTGACCCGCAGACTGGAGCAGGAGCTCAGCCGGGACAAAGTGACCCCAAAACGTGGGGCAGAACGGGCTGTAACATGCTGGGACCTGAACTCAGGAAGAATAACTGTTGCTCTTAACCAGTGAGACATCTCACCAGTCCTTTGTAGATGAACATTATGCAGACAGCTTGATGCAAACCTGCAGTTCCATGTTTAGCATCCACTAGTCTAGACATTCCTTCCCCTTTCACTCTGACATCACAGAGTTCTTGCTTTTATTATTTTTTTAATGTGTGCATGTGTTGTCTGTTTGAATGTGCAAAATGTACGTACAGTTGGCCCTTAAGCCAGAAGAGGGTGTTAGTCAGATCCCCTAGAGATACACATGGTTTTGAGGTGCCTGACACGGTGATGGAAGCAGAAACTGAGTCCTCTGAAGAACAAGTGCTCTTAGTTGCAGAATCACCTCTCCAGCCCCCAGGCTTGTGGAGCTCTTTTAATCCCCAAGTCACCCCTTTACAACTGTCTATGGATATAAATAATTTTCTCACAAAAAAAAAAGACAAGTGTAAAGAATAAATTGAATTTAGCCAGGCAACAAGACTGTGGTGACAGAGCTAGTTACAGTCTTATTTGCCTGAGCAGATGTTTTAGTTATATTTTATTTTCAAACTTCTTGTCTTTGGTGAAAACTAATGAGAAATTGACTGCTGTAATCCAGAGGTAGAGGACATACTTAGCATGTACAAGGCCATGGGTTCAATTCCTAGCACCAAAGACAAAACCCAAAATTACTTAAAGAAAAAACAAAAAACATAAAAACAAAACAAAAACCCTGTTTATTATCAATGCAGATCAAAGGTATGATACATCTACACCCTTTCCAGTATATTCCAATTATTTTAGTGTATGTCCTATTGCGCTCTAGAAACATTTTTATTTCCCAAACTCAAGTCCTCTTTCCTTTTCTACTAGCGATGGTGGACCCAGTGCTGGTTCCTAACACAGGCTCTTCCACTGGACTCTGTAAGCCCTTTCCATCTTGGTCCTAGCTAAGTGCCACATTTCCCTGCTTGCCTGGAAAATGTCAATCGATCCTTTTTCTTCCTCTTTTCATGTATGTATGTATGCACAGTCTCATGTGTATGTGCAAGTGAGCATGCATATGTGAACATAAATGTGTGGAAGTCACAGGTTGATGCTCAGAGTCTTCCTTGATGGCTCATCTTCTTTCTTTGAGGCAGGGTTTCTTCCTTTTCTTTCTTTCTTTTTTTTTTTTTGTTTAAAGACTATATATGTACTTTATTATTACTATTTTATGTGTATGAATGTTTTGCCTACATGGATATCTGTGCATCACATACAAGCTTTGTGCCATAAGAACCCAGAGGACATCAGGTCCCCTGGGTAACACCTGCAAATGAAGTTACAGGTGCTTATGAGCTGGGCATGGAACCCCAGCCCTCTGGAAGACTAGCAGTGCTCTTAGCAGCTGAGCCATCCAGCCCCAAGGCAAGACTTTTTTTTTTTTTTTTTAAGGCAAGACTTTTAATCAACCCTTAGCCATGTCCCCAAGCTGCTACTGCTGCCACCACCTCCACTTCCTCTTCCTTCTCCTCTTCTTATTTTATTTTATATGAGTGAGTATGATATCTTTGCTGGAAATTGAACTCAGGACTTCTAGAAGAGCAGCCACCTAAGCTAAGTTAAGGGGTCAGTTTCTTTCAGCTCATGCCAATGGTCCTGTCCTGATCAGATCTCTGTTGTTCAGAACCTTTTGGGTTCCCTCCAGCTACTGGGACCTACTTTTGCCCTTCATTTTATTCTTAAGGATCTAAACCAAGTTTCTGTCTGTGAAGCCCTTCTAAGTACCACACCTTGGTCCTACTTACTATTAAAAAAAAAAAAAACCTTTAATTTCCTCAGCAGGGAGTTTTGTTCTCCAACTGGAGAGCTCTGTATCTATCCCATCCAAATCAGCTTTTATGCTATGTCCTACGGACTTGACAGCAGAAATGGACTTTATTCAAAGTTATCATCACAGTGCATAGTGAATACTCAAAACACCTACTGAACACACTGACCAAACAAACTCACTTGTCATATAAAATCATGGCATCATTCTGTGCCTCCTGTCCATCATACTGGCCCTTTTTGGCAGCAAGCTGAGACTGGAAATTATCCGCTGCTAACCAGAATTGTAAGATATTCACTGCATCTTCTTTTTCCATGTACTAGGAAGAAAAACACAAAAGAGTAAGACAAGAAGCAGTTCCCCCACTACCTAAAATTTTTATGTTGTTAGAAGTAAAGTCAAAAGGATCCCCTGCACTCCACACCCTTCAGGAACATGTAGAAACCTAAAGTAGACAAGTTTTAAATATTCTCTCAGGGGACAGGGAAGTAAAAAAAATAACAACAAAATCCCACACCCTGCACCAGGAGATGCAAACTTCAGTGCACTGGAGCAAAACTTAGACAAATGTGGATTCATACTTCCTCACGAGTGATGACAATGAGCTAAATGGATGAATTCTTTTACACCTAATCACAGCTGTCATTCCGTAAGAACACATGGGCACTCCATGAAGACAATCTGAACAGATATTGATTGATTTCAAGTATGAACAAAAGGGGAAAAAATGAAAAGCAAGTTGACTATATGTTTAGTGTACTTTTGCAAAAAGGCACAGTTCAAGCATCTAGGTTGCTATTTTGCCAAGTGACACTGGGAACTGGGAACCTAGGGCCTCCTAAAGGTTAAAACAGAACCTACCACAGGAATCTTTATAATAGTCATTTGTTTGCAACACAAATATTTTCTTTTCTTTTTCTTTTTTTTTTTTTTTGTTTTTTTGAGACAGGGTTTCTCTGTGTAGTCCTGGCTGTCCTGGAACTCACTCTGTAGACCAGGCTAGCCTTGAACTCTCGAACTCAGAAATCTGCCTGCGTCTGCCTCCCAAGTGCTGGGATTAAAGGAGGCAACACAAATATTTTCATTTGCTAAAGTCTAATAGGCAATTATATAAAGCTGTATGCCTTACCTGCTGTGGGTGGATAATGCTGCTCCCAGAAGCCATATTAAACCAAATCTAAGTGCCATAGTGGGCTATCTTCCTGCAAGCTGTTGTGTAAAGTGGCCTCCAAGGCCCTCAAAATAATACAGGCAATTACCATTGTAGCTGTTTGCTCACTAGTACTAGATGTCAAGACCCCACTGCTGAAGAAATCACTTTGGTCACATGACATAAAGAAATCAAGCTGGAAGTAGAATGGAAGCGTCTTCCATGCTGGTTAGCCCTTGTAAGTTGGAAGGTACCATGCAATGTGCTGGGGAAGAATTGTTATGTGGCTATAGACTTTTAACATTCCTGACCAGCCAGGCAAGATGTGTCCACTGGTACCATAGTAGCAAGTCTGTTATAAAACTAACCAACTGATTTCTGGTTATATTTGATTCCCACTTCAAAGGAAGGAATCCACATTTGTTACTTTAAACCCAATCAAAAGGTCATAGCTGAGAAGGTCAGAAAGTCCTAGTGAGGAAGCTACTGCTATTGTTTTGCTAAGTGGATATGATGTGCCTATTAAGCTGCCTTCTAGACAACACTTTCATAGATATAGAACAGAGCTATTGTCACATTTAATGAGAGGTTTTTTTTTTTGTTTTTTTGGTTTTTTTTGAAAGAGCCTCTTTAGGTAGCTTTGGCTAGCCTAGAACTCACTATGTAGATCAGGCTAGTTTTAAACTCAGAGATCTTTGGCCCTCTGCCTCTCCAATGCTGGGATTAAAGGTATGCAATACCATGTCCGGCTTCTTTTTGCAGTGATTAGTGGTGACTGCAGAGATCCCATAAATAACTGATGAATGTACAACTATTAATGGGACATCTGTATCGCTCCTCCATGGCTCAAGAAATATCATGGAGGAAGAGTCAGAAAGAATTAAGAATTTAAGAGCTGGAAGAAGAGGACGAGTGATGTACAACACTAAGTTCCAGGTACACTGTGGCTGTTCCCCGACTGAACTCACAGCAGCTGTGATTACCTGCAAAGACCTCCACAAACTGGGCCCATCAACAACCTTGTTTAGGAAGGGGAAGGGCTCATAGGGCTACGGAACTCCTTAAGGATTTACACAAAGTTAGTGATGGATGCAGGGAGACACATCATCACTGGTAAAGTCAATGGTAGGGTGTCCATGCTTTTGTAAACAACTCTAATGAAACTCACTAAGGAACAGACACACATTCACAAAAAAAAAAAAAGGAAAAAAGAAAGGAAGGAAGGAAAGAAGAAAGGAAGGAAGGAAGAAATAGGGGAGGAGGCAAGTTGAGAAAAGAAGGGAATTAGGAGGATAGATAACAAGGTATTTGTGAATATATTCAAAATACATTATGTATAATCTATGAGTTTGTCATAATGAAGTTCATTATTATGTGTTTTATATATGGCAGCAAAAATGTTTTAAAAAGACTTTAATCAAATGAATATATGTTGGAAAATATCATGTATGTCTCAAACAGATTAACAGATTCACAGTTTGCTTCAAATATTATACTGAAAAATTCTAACAACTAGCTAAAATAAAAATAATGAACATGGGGAAACGTTATTTTTCTTTCTTTCCTCTGAAATCTGGTCTGTACTTACTGCAATGGAATGAGGTAGCCAATTCTATGGCTTTATTTACTTGCTTTTATTCAGTATGTATGTGAGGTGTATGTGGGAGTCCCTGTACTCACGTGAACGTAATAAGGCGAGAGACTGAGAGCAGATGTGCTCGTTTATTGCACTCTGCCTTATTTTTGACACATGGTCTCTTCTAGATAACTTGCCAAGACTCCAAAGAGCCTATCTCCACTTCCCATTGCTGAGCAAACTAATGGATGTGGCCACTGCTCCCATGGGCTCTATGGATCTATCTCAGGTCCTCCTGCTTGTGCAGCACACACTGTTTACTGAGCCATCTCCCCAGCCCCTATTCATTTATTTTTGAGGTAACCCAGGTTGTCCTCAAAGTCATTATGTAGCAAAGAATGGATAACCTTAAATTTCTGATCCTCCTGCCTCCATCTCAAGAGTGCTGGAATTACAGGTTTGGACCACCATGCCCCGTTTCATGTGGTGACAGGGACTGAACCCAGAGCTTTGTATACACTAGGCAGATATTCTGCCAACTGAGCTACAGCCCAGCCTCCAATTCTATGGCTTTAAAATAGTTTAAACTACTACTTATATTGTATTTTATTATAGTGTAGCTAAAGTACTTTCTAAAAATTAGGGTTATTTTATACTGACTTTCCTCTTTAACCTGATAAATATGCCATTCAAGTATTCTTGCCATTAAGTACAACCTAAACAAACATTTTGCAAATGAGTTATCTCTTTGATGTCATTGTCTTTAGACAGAGTCCCAAGCATGGAGCTAGAATGCTCTAGCAGAATATAAAAGAAAATGCAGAATTTACCTCAGAAAAATAAAAGAGGGCTGACTCACAGAAGAGAATATCAGCCAGGTAAACAGTCCCACTGGTCAGCACTTCAATCTGGTATTTACAGAAATGGTGACTTCGCAGAAACTCACTAAAGTGCCTGCACATGAACAAAAAGAAAATGTTTGAGGGAAAGATCAGGGAAAGAGCATAACTGGAAAAAAAAAATAACTCTTTCCAAAACTATTCCTCATCAATCATTTCTTTAAATATGTTTTTTTTAAATATGTTTTTTTCAAGACAGGGTTTCTCCATCCCTGGCTATCCTGGAACTCGTTCTGTAGACCAGTGCTGGAATTAAAGGCATATACCACCACAACCTGGCTTTAGTTCCAGAAATCTTAAAGGCTTAGGTCAAGGCTACCTTATTTCCCAAGGTGCTGCTCCTGATTCCTTTCAGCTGTAAACCATCTCTCAGTGAGTTTGTGGCTTTCTCCTGATGGTTAACACGAACTACCTTGTGTTACAGTAACCAAAAAACATGGCCTCTTTCTTTTATTAAGCTCTAACTTCTTTCAAGGCAGATACTGTATCTACTTGTGGCCTGTACAAAACATGTAATAAATACCAAGTAAAAGAATGAACATACAGATTTTTAAAGGCACACAACAATAATCTTAAGAAGTCTGGAGACAGTTTATTATTGTTATCATTTAGTTATAGAGCATAAACTGAAAGCATGAACAAGTCAGATGTCCATTAGAAGACATGCATTACTAAACTAGGAAATCTTCAGACATATACCACAGTCTCAGTCACCCCAGTGACTTTATCCAAGTGCACTGTTTTTAGTTGAGTAAAGTCCATTTTCCAACCAGGAGCCAGAATCCCCAGGAATGCTAATGTGAGAGTATGAACTTACTCTTGCTCCATTGCACTAAAGACTACAGCCTGTGCCAGAACGAAACAGTTGGGATCCACCTGTCCATCTTCTCCACAAATCTTTGCTGTGAAAGAAATAGCAATTGAATTTCTACTAAATTCAAGCTATACCCACTTTAAATAAAATTTGGAAATAATAGTTAGGGCATACACATGAGGTTTCCAATAGAACTAAAAGGGTTGGCAAAGGCTGCCAAACCCAATGATGACTCAAGTTCAATACCCATGTGGTAGGAGAAGAGAACCAATTCCCATAGATTGTCATCCAACCTCTACTGTGACACATGTACTACTCCCCAAATAAGTAACTAAATAAGTATCTAAATAAAAGAAAGAGAAGAAAACATAGGTAACATCCTGGGACCAGAAAAATCTTTTGAGGTATGCATATGAGAAACAGATCAAAACACTGAACAAGACAAGCATCTCTCTACATTAAATTGTTCCCAAAACATAATGAAAGGCAAATAAAGCAAATGGGCATAGGACAAGAAATGGACCAGTGGTTAACAGAGAGAACTCAAGTTTGGTTCCTAGCTCCCATGTCAGCTAGATCATAACCACATATAATTCCAGCTCCAGGGAACAGGCACCTGAACTCAAATTGCACATACCCACACACAGATATATGTATACACACATAATTTAAAATAATAAAAGCTTTTTTAAAAGTCAGGACATGCATGACAATTAAAAGTTTACCATCAATTAATGGCCCACATCCCAAATAAAAATTGAACTAAGGACATGACAGATGACTCCAAAAGAAGAGGTGGGCGATGCTCTTATTACCCAGCCATCAACCTGCTTTCTTCTATTTAAAAAACAAATAACAAAAAACATAAAATGATTATGAAGACATACATAAACTTGTGAGTTATCAAATGAAGCAGACAGTAGATAAAAATCAACACAAAACTGCTTCAGCAATTATACATATATATGTATAAATATACATATGTGTATATACATGCTGCCACAATTTTTTATATATATGTATATATATACTATATATACACATTATATATAGTATACACATTATATATATATATATATATATATATATATATATATATATATGAGTTATTTAATAGCATACACTTAAGCAAGCTAGGACAGAGGAAAACTTATATCACTACTAACAGAAGCATACACAATGTATCTTCTACTGGGCAATTTGACAGTTTCCATATTAGCTTTTTTTTGGAGACAAACATTATGTAATAACCCTGGCTAGCTGTAATTCTTTGAAGAATAGACTAGCCTCAGATTTATAGAGATCCACCTACCCCTGCCTCTGGAAAAATGAAATATTTTTAATTAGCAGCACTATTTCTAAGACTGTAACCTAATGAACTATGGATTTAAAAGTTTAAAAGTGAGAGTTATAAAGAGAGCTGCCTAATATACATCACTAGAAAAACCCCGAAGCAACAATAAGGGCCAGCTCTGCTCAGTCCCTATCTTTAGAGAGGCTTCAAGAAACTCAAGGGTCAGTTACATCCTGATCCCTTTATTCATCGCTCTCCAGACAATGCTCAGGTGTGGTATGAATGTGTATGTGGTCTTTGACCAACTTCCTAGCCACCTGATCTTAAACTTCTTGGAGTCTCTGGAGCTATGAGAGTCTTTATCATATGATTATAAGATAACCAGTATGCGAACACCTAGTAAGTTTCAGGTCTGGTCACCAGAATGACTGGGACCTATGACCATGACCTGCTGAGAGGGTTAGGATTTTCAATGAAGGGGACTGAAGGCCAGGTATTCATATTCTTGGCCAATATTCATACTCAGCTATGTCCACACAATGAAACCACTATTAAAACCTAAAGTACAGGACTGAGAAAGAGGAGTTTCACATTAATGACCATACAGAGGGTGGTGTGCATGTGGACAAAGTACAAAGCTCCATGTTCCTTCTCAATCTGCCCTGTATGTAGCTTCTGATTGACTATGGACCTGCATCCTTTATAATAAATTAGAAATTTTAACTATTTTCCTAGATTCTACAAGCTGCTCTAGCAAAACTTATCAAACCCAAGGAGGGTGAGTGAGAGCAAGCAATGTAGGTCACAACCTTCTCAGAAGAAAAAGTCTTGTGGGACAAAGCCCTCAACCTCTAGAATATTAGGCTATTTCCAGGCAGCCAGTGACAGAACTGAATTGACGAAGATAACATTTAAGTAGCATCTGCTAGAGAATCATATGCTTAACTGGTTGTTGATGGGGAAGGCCCCATATATCCAGGGTCACAGACCAGTCTTAAAACTGTCAAAGTATAGCAGGAGAAGCTAAATGCTTCCTATATTCTTATTATAGCATGCTTTCCCTTAAGTCTATTCTCTCTGCTGAGGACTTTGTTTTCTACTTCACTGAAAATCCAGAGCAATGAGACGATTCCTAATCCCTTCTGTCACATGGGTCTTTACCACCCCAGAGTGCATTTGTTCTTATCACTTAAGATGATTTTCTTTCTTTTTTTTCTTTCTTTCTGAATTACTAAGACACTCTCCATCCCAGATGAATCATTTTTTGCTTATCTGAGCAGCCTTCCATTCCAACTCTGAAATCCCACTGTCTGCTTCCACAAGGCTCTTCCTTCAAGCTTTTGTGTCAGTGCTCTCATTTTCATCAGCTGCCAGGAGGGTGCTAAGCACACACTCCTCCTTAAATGTGGTAACACATTTTGTGGCTGTAATAACCTTACTTTAGAAACAAAACCAAAGACCTTGTTCCTTGACTTCACACTCTTCACAGCAATATGGCTCATAAAAATTTTCAATACTTCCTGAGCCATTCTTCTTATTTTCTTTAAATATTCTTTCTTTTTTCTTTTGGGATGAGGGTCTCCTTATGTAGCTCTGGCTGTCTTAGAACTTATTATGTAGACCAGGCTGGCCTTAAACTAGAGATATGCCTGCCTCTGCTCGCTTAGTGCTTGGATTTAAGGCATGTAACACCATGTTCAGCTCTTTGAAGACTCTTAAAATTAATTTATCTACATTCCACTATTACTAATTCTTAATTCTGAATTCTTAGTGTTCATCTTATTTAACTTAGCAGCATCATTTAACATCTTTCCCTCTCCCTAAAACTATACTTTCACCCATTTCTACCTCCCAACACTGGAATTAGAGTTATGCAAAGGCATACCCAGATCACCCCCCAATTTTTTTTACTTTATTTTATGAATCAACAAACTGTTTTTCGGGTGCGTTTGTTTATTTATATGAGTGCTCTATATGCATGCACACCTGCATGCCAGAAGGATTAGATCACGTTACAGATGTTTGGGAGCCATCATGTGACTGCCCAATTTTTTAAAAAACAATGTACTTTTTATGTGAATAGGTGTTCTACCTTCATTTATTTTTGTGCAACACATGCATGCTTGGTGTCCACAGAAGCCAGAGAGAGCATCAGACCCCCTAGAACTGGAGTTACAAATGGCTGTGAGCCTCTCACTGTGTGGGTGCTGGGAATTGAATTCAGGTCCCCTGAAGAAGAACAGTCTTCTTAACTACTGAGTCATCTCTCTAGTCCCACAAAGAGTTTTCTTTTTACATTTTTTATTTCTGTGGTGTGTGTGTGTGTGTTTTACATGTGTTTATGTGTGCAGATCATAGGGTTCCCCACAGTTGAAGTCACAGGGTACTGAGAACGGAAATGGGGTCTTCTGGGAGAACAGGAAGTGTTCTTAACCACTTAGCCCTTTTTCCAGTGCCTCTTCTCCACAGTTTTAAAGTTTGAGCCAGAGATAATATAACTACTGATATAGTTTTGCCTATGCATACATATGTATGATTGAAATAAATTTTTGAAATGTATGCCTCAACAACTCTGAAATTCTCCAATTTTCTATCTAGTTTTTTTTTTATGAAAATGCATTTTTTAAAAAAATGTTTGCCTGTCTAACAAAACCAAGAATGAAATGAAACACAAACATATCTTATATTCCATGTCCTTGAAAACACTAACTTTTCTATTCTCAAGCTTCCTCATTTACAAAGTAGTATCTGTAACTGTATTTATAACAACAGACTCTTATTCAATACATGGAAAGTCCTCAGAATATTGTCTAAGTCTTACAGAGTAGTCAATAAAAATGTTATTTTTGTGCTTGCCATTATTGGTACCACTCCAATATTCTGAGTCAACATGCAAGAGAGAAGTGAGCTAAAATCAGGTACCTTGAGAGGCTGAAGATATGGTACTGCAGCTAAGAGTACTTACTGCTCTTGCAGAAGACCTAGGTTTAGTTCCCAGCACCCACATGGAGGTTCACAATTGCCTGTAACTCCAGTTCCAGGGATCAAATGCCCTCTTCTAACTTCTGTGGGCTTCCGCATGCACGTGGTATGCACAAATGGACGCATGCACACGCAAGTGCACACACACTACACAATCTCCTCGGAGCTGAGAGATGGTTCAGCAGTTAAGAGCACTTGTTGGTCTGGCAGAGGACATGGGTTCAGTATATAGCACTCACATGACCACACACAACTGTTCCAGTTCTAGGAGCCTGATTCCCTCTTCTGGTGTCTATGAGCTCTTGCATTCATGCCATACACAGCAATTCATGTATGCGTGCACACTTGCACACACATATACACACACACAGACACACACATATATACACACACATATATATATGTGTGTGTATATATATACACATACATATATACATGTATGTATACACACACACACACACATATAAAACTAGTAAATTTCTTTTTGGCTGGGTGTGGCACATGTCTTTTATCCCAACATTCAGGAGACAGAGGCAAATGGATCCCTACAAGGCCAGCCCTCGTTTCATAGAGTTACAGGCCAGCCATGGCTATATAGTGAGACCTTGTCTGAAGAAAAAAAAAAGACAAAAAAAAAAAAAAGACAAAACCAAAAAACCTCAATAATAATGGTAATTAAAGATAAAAAAAATCTTCTAGTCAGTAACTAAACTTGTCAGTTCTTTTTCCTATTACTTCAAGTCCTACTTACCTATGATGTCGTTTCTCATGGCTTCTGTAATTGGTATTGGTTTAGCAGCATCTGGAGATATATATTTGGTAAAAGTATTCACTGCATCTTGTTCTATACCTAGAAGAGAAGAGGACAAATTCAAAGTCAAAATGCAATTTGGATCACTGAAATGGACTGTGTTCATAACAACAGAGTGCTGTTTGCTGTGTAGTGCTGTTTTAGGACAACTTCCACTGTAAAGTTGTCCTTTCACTGTATGGTTCACAGCACAGAAAAACCTGGGTCGATTATTTTTTCCAATGTCTGTATGAGCTACTGAGCTTTTTAGTTATGACATTCTCTTTTTGTGTCTCTTCTCCAGAGTCTAAGATTGAACTATCTGCACAGTAATATAACCATATAAGCTAAAAAATCTTTATAAATCTACACTTATAACATTTGAGACATTTAAACACAGAGTTAAGGAACCATGGACTGAACCCTATGAAACTGAAGTCAAAACGGATCATCTTTTCCATAGTTTGTTACTACCAAGTACTTGTTAGCAAGATGAAAGCAAATCATTTGCTTTGGTGATTGAACTTTGGTAGGTTGAACAGCTCTAGAAAGTCACTCATTTATTTTAGATTCTCTAGTTCAGGAGAATATAGATTTTTAAAAAGTATATCTTTAAGAATCTCTTAATTTCATCAGTGTCTGTTGTAATCATCTCTAATTTTATTAATTTGGATCTTCTCTCTCTTCTGGTTAACTTGGGTAAAGATGTGTCAATCTTTTTAAAGAGCCAACTCTGGTTCATTGATTTGTTGTGTTTCTGACTTCAGCTCTAATTTTAGTGGTGAGCCTTAGCCTTCTCTCCAGCTCTCAGATCTGATTTTGGTCTCCTCCTGTCTACTTGTTTGGGCTATTGATGGCTCTTATTTTTCTAAAGCCTTCCTATGCATCACTAAATTGATACAAAGTATCTACCAATTTTTTATGTAAGTACATGGTGCTCTGAGCTTTCCTCTTAGCACTGACTTCATTGTGCCCTTCTAGATGTTGATATGCTGTGTTTTCATTTTCAGAAGTTCAATTGTAGGAATTTAAAGACTTCCTTCTTAGAGTCTCCTTTCATTCTACATTGATTCGGTGGTGTGTTGTTCAATTTGTATATTTTCTATCATTTCCATTGTTGATATTCAGCTTTATTTCATGGTGAATTAGGATGTGATTTCAATTTTCTTATATTTGTTGACATTTGTTCTGAGTCCTACTATATGGTCTATTTTTTAGAAAGTTTCATGGGCTGCTTAGAAAAGTATGTATTCTTTGGGTGGAATATTCTATAGATCTGCAAGAAACATCCTAACTGTACATTAACTGCTGAACAAATAATAAAAATGTGGAACATCTACATAAGGGAATATTATTCAGCTATTAAGAAAATGAATTTTGCAGGTAAACAGATGGAGGAGGAAATGACTATTCTCTATGAGGTAACTCAGACCAAGAAAGACAAACAGCGCATGTGTATGCCTTCTCTGATTTGTGGTTGTTAGCTTTGACTCTTGAGACATATGTACTTCATTTGGAATACCCAGATATCAGATAATTAATAAGGGGTCATGAGGAAGGCGTGAGAGATAGAATACACTGTTATAAAGGGCTAAAAAGAGCCGGGCAGTGGTGGCGCATGCCTTTAATCCCAGCACTTGGGAGGCAGAGGAAGGCGGATTTCTGAGTTCAAGGCCAGCCTGGTCTACAGAGTGAGTTCCAGGACAGCCAGGGCTACACAGAGACACCCTGTCTCGAAAAAACCCAATAAATAGATAGATAGATAGATGGATGGATGGATGGATGGATAGATAGATAGATAGATAGATAAAAAAATAAAGGGTTAAAAAGGAATAATGGTAACAGGAAGGGTTAAATTGGTGTGAGGAAGGGAGGGTAGAGCAGAAAAGGAAATAGCGAAGGATATGTTCCACTAAAGACCTTTTGAAAAAAGTCTCACGGAAAGCTACTACCATAGAAGTTTCCTAAAAATATACACGTAGAGTTATAAGTGAGTTACCCTTATGAGATAACAATGCCCCTACAACATCACAGACTAACAAAAACCCCAATGCCAGGAACTAGCTATCTCTTTTGGAGTTGTTGGCAAGTTAGGTCCCACAATCTCTCCCAAACATCAAAGGTTACTGTCTTCATTAAGCTCTTGGTTATCTCCAAAACTTGACAGTAAGACTCTATTGCTGAAGACACAATATATTCAAGTCAAAGAACACGTAGATACCAAGTTAGTACCAACCTGAAAATTTGTCTCCAGTGACTAGCCTTTTACAAGTGATGGAAGGGACTATGCATACTACTGAGGATAAAAGTAATCACCAATCTCATCTATCGATGAACCCCTTGAGCTGCAATAATGAATGGTTTAGCAATACATACCCACTGGTATACTGGTGTCAGGAGAATCCTGGGTGTAACCAACCACTCTCAGGTTGGATTTAAGGCCCACTCTACAATATGAAACCCATATCTGACACCATTATTAGGCCAAGAACCTACGGCTAGACATGTATAGGCCCTACCGGTGAGCTTACTACGATTCTGCTACTAAATGGAGACAGTACCTGAGTTCTAATGACTTATTGATATATCCATAGACTGATGTATCTCTCAATCTTCATCAAAGATTCATAACTCAAAACAAAAACATAAATAAATAAAATAAATAAATAAATAGAGCCTGTAAGATGGCTCAGCAGGGACCATATAGTGGAAGTTGTTCTCTGACCTCCACGGTATGTGGGCACATTTACATATACACATACAAAAATAAATAAATGAATCCAATGTGACTTAAGAAAGAAAAGGAACAGAAAAATTCCTTAAAATATCCTGTATTGTTTTTAAAAGATTTATCTTCTAGGGTCTGTGATATGCCAGAAACTGGAAAAAAAAACTTTCTTTCAAGAATTAGGAAGATACTTTAAGCACTTAAGTTACTCGAGATTTAGCATTTTAACAATTATCTTTTAAAATATTTAAGAGGGGTACTTTTCCCAAGAACCCAGGTTTGATTCCCAGAACCCACATGGTAACTCACAACTGGCTGTGACTTCCACTTTCAGGCGATCCCACACCACTTCTGGCCTCTGATGGAACTGCACAAAGTGACACATAGGCATACTTGCAGCAAACCCCCCCCCCAAAAAAAAATAAATAAATAAAATAAATATCTGAATCCTTAAGACTTTGTTTTTCACCTCAAAACTGATCTTCAACCAACCACAACCAAACTCAAATAGTGATTTCATGAAACAATACAAATAAAAATAACTAGAACTTTAGAATTTCCTTTTTTTTTGTTTTGGTTTTGGATTTTGGAGACAAGGTTTCTCTGTGTAGCCTGGGCTGTCCTGGAACTCACTCTGTAGACCAGGCTGGTCTCGAACTCAGAAATCCGCCTGCCTCTGCCTCCCAAGTGCTGGAATTAAAGGCGTGAGCCACCACCACCCGGCCTTGCAATTTCTTTTAACTAAGATATAAGGGCTTTGTTGTTGTTTGTTTCTGAGAATGATATAGTTCAGGAACTAGAGAAATGACTAAGTAGTTAAGGGAACATGTCCCTGTGGTTGAGATCCTGACTTCAATTCTCAGTACCACATGCAGCTCACAATCATCCATAACCTCCCACTGGGGGACTCAATAGGCACACATGTGCTGCACATACATGTATGAAGGCAAAACATTTGTACATGTAAAATTAAAAAAAATGTACAAGTAAAATAAATCTAAAAAATGTTTTTTAAAAAAATGATAGATTTCAGATCACTAAATTTTAAGAACAAAGTCTTAAAATTACTTTAGGGCATATGAAGTAATTTAAGATTAACTAAAATATAAAAGATGAAAGCTTAAGTAATAAAATTCTTCAGATATTTTATAAACTGGATAAAAACTTCCCTGAGTGGTCAGCCTGTGACTATTTCATTTATTACTATATCTTGGAAATGAGATGTATAGTAAGTACTCAAGAATAAACTTGCCACAATTACTTCCTGAAAGACTGAATTTACCTCACGAAGTAACCAATTTTTTCTATTATTTTAAACAATTAAATTATTTTAAATTTAATTTAAATTATTATTTTAAATATTAAACAATTAAATTAAATTGTTCTTATGAACAAAGACAAAACTCAAAAACACCTGAGGTCTTGCCGGGCAGTGATGATATATACACCTTTAATTCCAGCATTCAGGAGGCAGACGCAAGCAGATCTAAGTTTGACAGAGGAGTTCCAGGACAGACAATATGACAGAGATAACCTGTCACAAAACCCCAAAACCAACCAAACAGAAAGTCTGAGGTCTTAGGGCTAGAAAGACAGCTAAGTGGTAAGGAGCCCTGGTTGCTTTTCCAGGACCTGGTTCAATTCCAGCACCAGGTGGCTCATAACTATCTGTAATTCACCCATGTATACAGCAAAACATAATCCACACCAAGTTTCTGAATATGAAGATTCACAATGAATCAGGACTACTAGAACTATAGATGGGAATATCAGACAACTATGTTTAATATATTTAAGAAGATAAAGACAGTATCAAAACTGGAGTGAAGGAACAAGAAACTACAAGAGAAAGAAAGAAAGGGAAAAAAAAGAAATAAAAACACTGCAAGAAAGAATTCAGGAGCTAGCAATATCAAAATGCTTGAACCACAAGCCTGAGACTCGATCCCTGGAGCCTACCGTGTAAGGAGAGGAAACTTGAAGACTCTCTTCTGACTTCTACACACACAACATCACTCACATGTCCACAATCACACATTTACACACAGAGTAAAGTAAAATCTTACAAAAAACTTAGGAACTTTCCAAGATGAAATGACAAACTAAAACTGATTCATTAGCAAACCAGACCTATCTTTAGAGATTCCATAAGCTACAAGTATTTGAAAAAAGCAAGGCCTTTTAGAAATAGAACAGAGCAATAATTACAAAAATGAGAACATGGTGCAATTTCTGAACTAATAGAATAGGAAAGAAAAATATGCTCTTTTCAAAATGTCTGGGTTTACTTCTAGCACCTCACTCACTAGGCAACCTAAAGAAGCAACTTTCTAAACCACTTTTCTCAGAGGTAAACAGAATATTAATACTTATTTAACACAGCTGTCATGACAAATGAAATTCAAATATATACTTAGTACAGAAGTCAATAAATGATATCTATCGGCAATCTAAAAAAAATGAAATGAAAAAAATTAACCTACAAGGTGCAATTAGACAGTACTGAGGACCATGACCAGGAGATTATCCCCTTGGTCAATGGCTTCCCTTACAAATGTACAAAAAAGCAGCACACTGCCCTGCTGATCTGGTCAGCTGGTTACACTTAGCAACAAAGACACCCAAGATCTCCTTCCTGCTCTTTTTTAACACTCTGACTCCACTCAACCCTCCAAATCCTCCTAAGTGTGTAAACCAGCAAGAATGCCTATGGTTCTGACCCTCCTGTTCCTTGTCTTGGGTTCTGCGTTGTGAGATATCATACTTACTTTTCATTAGTTTTTCTGATAGTTCTCTCAGTGGAGAAGAGCAACTATTTCTACTGGCTACGGCAAGTCTGGAAGAGGATTCTTGGGAGTCTGTAGAAATCTGATGAGTTCCTGTTCTGGCCACTTGGAAAGAATGGGCACTGTGGCATTCCTGGGAAAGCAGCAAGTGATTCTGAGTGTTCTGAGTTCTACTACACAGGTCAGTTCCTTCCGATTGAGTCACAAGCACTGGGGCTGAGCTAGAATCTCCCAACCTCCTGTCAAGAGATTCAGTAACAAAAGATGCAGTAGTTTCATGTTTTTTAGATGGAGAGACAGGCTCAGCCAGTGAACTCTGTTTCACTGTGTTTAGACTGTGTGCTCTTATTCGGGACCAAGTTGTAGAGTGAAAACTTTCAGCTTCTAACCAAAATTTCACCAGGTGCTCCATTCTCCGAAGTTCCATAAACTGAAGGAAATATGGAAGGACAACAGTGTCACGCAAGACTTGTTCAAGGGTTTTTGAAAGACTGGATTTGGTCTCTTGAGTCTGATAGTCCAGACAGGATCTGCCTAAACAAGAGAAGGAAATGAATCAGCCATTTGATAATAATTTTCTATCTAAACACAGTCTACCAGGATTTCTAACAGTGGAATCAGACAGTACTTCCACTGTTTTTCAAAACAGTCTTCACTCATTTACACTGTTTACAACGAGGAGTAGCCATTTCCCACAGCTCCACTTGATGTTCAAATTACCAAACTCTGAATATATTTTAATATTTTAACTCACTATTTTGCTTTGTATCTCCTACTAAAATGTGTGCCCGTGTATGCAATCTTATTAAGTGTCAAACGCATCCCTCCAGTACACTGCTCACTATTCTATTGGACTAGCCTTATATTTACATGAATACTATTTCATTACACTTGCAGTGTTTTTTTTTTTTTAAAATGTATCTTTTCAAAGTCTCTTCAAATCACATAGTTCAGTATCCTAAGACTGGAATCTCACGTGGAAGTCTGTCCTTGACTAGGAGATAGCAAGAAGTGGTGGTCACTTACCTAGGTCTCCAAAATGAGCAGCCTCCATGTGACTTGGCTGTTTCTTAAGCGTTGCTGTCCTGCTACTTGAAAAGGAGTCCATGTTGGCAGAAATGGCATTGATTGCAACATGACTTGGTCCTGCAGCTTCCAGCAAGGCATGGTTTTTAGTGCTTTTTTGTGGGGAATGTATTGAAGCTGTATGTTTTGAAAAAAAAAAAATTTACAGTTATACACAATTTGATTACCTAAACTCATGGGCAGGCTTTAAGAAAACCTAAAAAATTAAAATTTTTAACACTTAAGCAATATTCAAAAAATAGCTAAAGTGCTAAAGAGATTTAGTGGTTGCTCTTCCAAAAACACCCTGGTTCAAGCCCAGCACATGGAAACTTGCAAACATCTGCAACTCCAGTCCAGGGTTCTAGTGCCCCTTTCTGGCCTCTGTGGGGAATAGACACACATATAGTGTAGAGACACACATGTTGCACTCAGACATACAAGCAGATTGAACACCCATACACATTAAATAAATAAAGCCAGGCTGTTTGGCACATGCCTTTAATCCCAGCAAGCGGGAGGCAGAGGCAGGTGACATTCCATGACTGACAGAGCTTCACAACACGTCTCCAAAAAATAATAGACAATATCAACCCTCAGTAAAATGGAACAAAGATACTCTATCATTTAGAACTCTTAAAATACTATACCAAAATACAATTTAGAAAGATTATTCTCTGGAAACTTTGACTAAAAGAACCAAGGCAAGTTGAGTTTGGTGCTAGACAACTGCAATCCCAGCAGGGAGCCAAGTCAGGTTCCAGGTTAATCTGGGCAACAAGGCAGAACCTGTCTCCTCAGAGTGAAGTATAAAAATTTAGAAAGCATTCTGAAACGTGGGCCTTTTCAATTTCTTAATCTTTGCTTGCTTCACAAACAAAACTAAATTTAAAATAAATTCATAAGAGAAAAAAAATCTAGAAAAATGTTCATCACAATACTTTTCCTCTTTAATTGAGCAACAAAGTTTCTCCATGTAATAAAAGACACTGATGACTAAAGTTCAAGCTACTTAAAAATAAATACTCTTAGGTAGGGCACAGTGCTCCATGCCTTTAATCCCTTAACTTAAAACTAAGTTACTTTTGTTTTGTATTTCATGTTACATTAAAGGGGGTAAAACCATTTTAACCAAGTTTATAAACAAAAATAGTTTTGCTTTTTATGTTATATTTTGAGACATGGTCTAATTATGTAGGCCAGGTTATCCTCAAACTCTCAATCCTCCTGCTTCAGCCTCCAGAATTATAAGGATTACAGATATGCACTATCAGAGCCAGTTTTAGATTTTAAAAAATATTTACTAGGGTGTGTGTGTACATGATACATGTGTATGAGTATACATGCCACAATGAACACATGGAAAGCAGAAAACAACTTCTCTCCTCCACCTTTATGTAGGTTCCAGGGGATCAAACCCCAGGTCTCTAGGCTTGTATGGCAATTACGCTTAGCCACTGAACCATCTCACCATCCCTGGCTAGTTTTCTTACACAGATAACAGCAACACTGAAAAATTCTATGTGACTGTCTCCTTTCTAATTATATATTAATTAGATGTCCATGATAACAAAAATGGTATGAATCCATTTGTGTAGTACTTTTTCTTGGAGTGTGAGAGGAGGTAGTGTATCAGTTAGCACTCAGTGCTCGGTGGCCTCATAACCACTGTAACCCCAGTTCCATGCCCTCCTCTGGCCTCTACATACATGGTGCGCACATATGCATGCAGTATGCATGCAGGGAAAACACAAGCTTTCCCCTCTCTTCACTACTCTATTAGAACTCATGCCTCATAGCCATCGGTTCCTTCCTCACTCTTTAGTTGGTCTCCATGATATTATACTCCCTAATTTCCCTTGAGTTAGTCCTCCTCATTCTAAAACCCATTTCTTAATTGTCCACTGTCAGGAATGGTCTGCTTCCCTGACTCTTCTTCCAAAGAATGTTCTATGATGCTTTCTTCTCTAACGTACATTTATTCTCAAACTTTCAGTTATTACTAGAGCAAAAATTTTCAAACTTTAAACTATAAGCTCTTCTCCTTGCCCCAAATAAACTTAGTAAAAAAATCAGATCTAATTAGATCTACAAATTCAATAAAAGCAGAATAACTTAGCCCTTTATTGTTCCTTTGGCACTAGCTCCTAAGGAAAACCTCTCTGGAGCATCTGGAGAAGCCCTGGTCTGATTGCTTACCCGTCCTTTAGTCTGGACTCTGCTCTTACATCTCTTCTTATTTATTGCTGGGGATTCCTTCTCTGGCTCCGCCACCTGAGGCCATATTTGTCCTAATATAAAAGTTATCACCTCTTTTAAATCAATTCTTTCTAATTTCCCTGTCTGCTCAAATCCACCAGTCTATAAAGCTCAAGAGTACTGTCTTATTTTTTCACTATCTCAGCATCTTTTTCTTTTACTTTTTAAATTTATTTTCAAGACTAACCTCTTTTTCTATAGTACAAAAGAATTTCTGAGTCTCCATCTTAGAATTCTTGCAAACTACCCTTCTGAAAAAACCATATAGCATCAGTATCCTCCTCAAAGGCCTACAGTGGCTCCCCATTTTCTCTAGGTCAACTTTCTTTTCTGTTTTTGGATTTCTTGTACGTTTTTCTGTTTTGTCTTTTGGCATAACTCTTTTCAGTTTATTGCATGAAGGAGTTACATTAGTATGAGTTAAAATTGGTCTCCAAATGGATATTGCTACACAAGATAGTTCTGTTCATTGTAAGGAAACCCTTACTTAAGCTTCAGAGAGCCACAGCACTTAAAACTCTCAAACCTTCAGGAAATAATCCTTGGCTGGTCCAGTCTCTATTAGAAACTGGTATGTGTTCTATAGCTGAATTGCTTCTCTATATTCTGGGTGCTTAACTACAGTACAATGGTAACAAAGGCAAATTTCTTCTTAAATGTCTCTAGCTTCTTTTCATCATAATTATGAGCAATCCCTGAATAGTAGTAGTAAAGGACTTCCAGCCAGTTGAATTCTTACATGGATATGTAATCCTCAGTCTCCTTTATTTGAAAGTTCTAGTTAGCAGGCATTTGATACAATTCCTTCTCCTCAGTGGAAATGGCCTCCTAAAGGCAGCAGCAGGAGAAGAGGGTGTGGGTGAGGGATGGGGGTGGACAGACTGAGAGCATCAGGAATCTAGGGGGGTGGAGAGAGAAGCAACTGAGTTGTTGGCAACAACTCTGTGACTAGGGCCTCTTTTCTTTTCTGGTCTTTATGGCTCTGTACAACATCATTTCAATCTTTCTGTAAAAATTTCCCTTTACTTATCTGAAGGACCCTCTGACTATACATATATACATGTGTGTGTGTGTGTATATATATATATATATATGTATATATATATATATATATGAATTTAAAGGCTGGCAAGGACAAAAACAAAACAACCAAAAAAACCCACAAACCAAACCAATCTCTTTAATTCAAATCTTCTTAATTCTTCAGTGTTTATATAGGCTGTAACACTTTCATGAAGTATTCCCTCAAGTTTGCTGACCTCAAATTTTCTGGGCTCCTTGCAATCCTCCACTTCAGCTCACTATGTTAACACTAGGCAGCAATCACTACCTAGAACACCCATGACAGACCAGACAATCTGCTGCTTTGTCTATGGGTTTTTACTTATGTTTGGGTCTCTCTAAACAATTCTTCAAGACTGGTATTTCTTCCATTTTTAGAGGTAGAGGCAAATACACAGAAAAGGTAACTACTTTTTACTAGATCTATGAACTTGGAAAGAGTCATTTCAATAGGCAGAATTCCAACCTAGGTCACCTAGAGTCATACCTCTGGTTAAAACCTCAGATCCTAGAATTACTATGTGTGAAAACATGGAAATGAATGACTCAAAAGCACTTCCCACAATACACCACAACTAAACATATAATTCCCTAGTGTGGTTCTGTGAGGCAAGCCAGAAAGGTAGCAAGTCAGAAACCTTACATTCATGTCCCTCATGTCTGAGATCTAATCAATAACAAAACTCAACTAATTTATCTCTTGGACTTTCAATTCTGTCCTCATTTCTTTATTCCCATCACTAGTTTGAGCCACCTGTAAAATTATTTGGCAAATTTTGTTCTCCCCTACTAATCTATGAACTCAATAAAAGCAATATCCATGTTTTTCAGTCTTGTTACAGCCAACTTTTTAAAAGTTTTTTAAAAGTTACAGCCAACCTTTTAAATACCAAGAATTAAAAAGTGCTCTATAAATGGTGGCTATTTACTATTTTTGGTTCATTTGCTGGTGTACATTTAAGTAGGTCCTGTTAATCAGACTACAACTTCACATTTATCCTTACATATGTCTGTGTGTGCATGTTCATGCATGCAAACAAGTACAGGTGCATCTGTGGCAGGGAGTGTTTATGGAAATAAGAGGATAACCTCCAGATCAGTTCTCTCCTGCCACAAGTTTTGCCCAGTGAGTCTCTCGAGGGCCCTTCTTGAAGGGCTGGCTCTTGTAATGTTTCTGTTACTATCATAAAGTCAAGTCCCTACCTTCTAAGCAGAGACAATGTGATCTCACAAGCAGATTATGAGCATGAAAATTATTTTACTTTATATATTATTTGGCAAATTATTATTTTTCAGACATAACTTACTTGTTTTTTCTAAGACATGGTCCCACTAGCCTGAGCCATCCTAAAACTTGCTATGTAGGCCAGGTTGGCCTCAAACTCAAAGTGATTTGCCTCACCTGTCTCCTGAGTGCTTTGATTAAAGGCATGCTGCATCTAACCCATCTAGTATGAAAATTTTAAATCTCAATTTTAATTTAGAGAATTAGAAACTCACTGGGAAACAAAATGAAGCCAATCTCTTCACTATACAAAATGAAGAATCTAAAGAAAATTCCAAGACTTTCCAAAGTCAGGCTACTAGTGTCAGTTTTGTGTAAAGACTGCAGTTCTGATTTTAGCTATGTTCGACAATGAATTTTGTACGTACTGGCTATGGAAATAATTTTCCATTGTAAATTTTCATTCCAATCTCAGTATAATAGACATTGAATAAAAAACCCAGCAGCGATATAAAAAAAAAGCATACTTAAACCCATAAATAAGAACAGTGTGTTAATATCCACAATGTTCACAATGTACTGAGACTAAGCTTCAATGAAAGCCATTGGTCCTAAGTAATATAGTGAAAACTGTACTCATCCACATTTCTGAATAGACAGAAAACCAGACTTGTAAATGGGATTCTCTCTAGCTGTCACAACTCAGTGTCTGTTTTATTGAATAACTAATGACTGTTAGGGAACAATCAAATGTATGATTTATAAAGAAAAACTGGTACACTTAAAAGCAACCAGCAAATGCTCAGTAAAAGCCTGTTAGAATATAACTAAAGAGAAAGATAAACCACAATTGTAAATAATAGTAGTAATAATAATGGAGAATGATTACTGTCATCACAAAAGAAGATAAAAATTAGAACATTCATACCCACAGGTCCATCGCTGTGAGTACAAAGGAGAACCACTCACCTTTAATGGATTTGACTTCTAAGGTCTTCTCTTGCTCTTTACCTTTCACTAGAACACAAAAGGGCATCATGACCAACTTATGCAATAAAAGAGTTCCATTCTATATATTGTCAACATCAGAGACACTTGAATCTAATCGAATGAGTATTCTGAGTTCTAGAACAATAAACTATATGTGCCCTGGGGGTAGGCCAGTTCTTAGAAAAGAATTCTTTGAAAAGTAACCTCTGAACAGCAATCAATCAAAACCTCTAGAAGGGCTCTTAAAGAGTCAACCTTCAAAACATCTATATTCAAGTTCTGCCTTTTGCTACTTATCAGCCAGGTAATCATGGATAAGTTATTTAATTTCACTGAACATTAATTCCCTTAAGTAGTAAAATCAGGTAATTTATAAAACTCACTTAGAGGATTGCTGATGAAAAGTGAAATACTTGCAAAAAGCATTTGAAATAAATTTAGGGTAAACTTTAATACCACGAGTCACCCACTATGCTGCCTACAAGCACAGGAAGAAAAGACTTCTTTGGTTCTATAGAGCATCTTACTTCTTTTGTGTGCCCTCCCTAGCTTTGGGGACAAACATCCCAAACTTACAAGCTCAACTCCTAAGCCTAAGGTCTAACAGGTTGTCTCTAAAATGATTACATAATCTTTCCTTTATTACACAAAACAGTGAAAAATTCTATAGCAGATAAGCTCACAACAGCAAGCAAGAAAGCTGCAAAGCTGCTCTAGGCAAGTGTGGATTCTATTATAAGACCTGACATGAGGTTATTTTAAATCTCCTTTACTCTCCTTGTTTGTCTTAAACATTAAATTTCCTTGACTTCATCTTGAGTGGCTTATGAAAGTAAGAAATCTCAGAATGTGCCCATGTCTCCATGTTCTGAAATACTATTAATGCTGAAAAGCCAGCAGCAAAAAATAGCTGGCTCTCAAGCATCTCCCTAAAGTCAACCCATCAACAACCCAAATCCCCAGAGTGTGCTCAACTCTCCTGGACCAGAAAAGTGCCCCTGCCTTCAGCAAATCTACTTCCAAGCATGTAGGCATCAACCTGAGAAAGATAAAGTGGTTGCTGTCACTAGGCACTGCTGTCAGGAATGTGTGACCAGTATCTGACAGGAATCCTCTTGCCTTAGCCTTCCAAGTGCTCGAATAGCAAGAAAGTACCACCCACCACCCCACAGTGGCCTATGTCTCTTCTGATATATGGAGATGGTGAAGCCTATTCTCTGGAGAGGATGAAATTACAAGACTATCATTTGTCTTTTTTTTGTTGTTTTTTGTTTTTGTTTTTCGAGACACGGTTTCTCTGTGTAGCCCTAGCTGCCCTAGAACTCACTCTGTAGACCAAGCTGGCCTCGAACTCAGAAATCTGCCTGCCTCTGCCTCCCAAGTGCTGAGATTAAAGGCGTGCGCCACCACTGCCCGGCATCATTTGTCTTTTTAAATATTAAGATGTCATGATGGTCCTTATTTTTATTTTCACATAGAACTAGCCTATAAAGATTAGCCCTGACTTTTATTTATGTAGCCCTGGCAGCCCTGGAACTCACTCTGTAGACCAGCCTGCCTCTGCCTCCCAAGTGCTAGGATTAAAGGCATGCACCACCAATTTTTAATCACCCTGATTGTTTCTGTCATGTCATTTATTCTGAGGCGTGGATCGCAGAGGTTCCAGACCATTCTTGCTGTTGCTTGTGAAAAGGTAAAGCATAGGGGCAGGAAAGTGGCAGAGACCACTAGCTCCTGAGAGGCAGGAGGCAGGGCCCACTGTCTTCTAACATCACCTGTGTAGTTTTAACTTCCAACTTTACACCTTCAGCTTTTTCTACCTTACTTAAAACCAGACTGTTGCAGCTAACTGTTGGTCTACTTCTTATCTCTGACAGGTTTATTTAACTTATCTGAAATTTAACTACAAACTTGGTCCATGAAGACCTATCATCAGATTTTGAGTATTTACTTTCTCAGGGTAAAACTTCAGTCCACCCTTCAACTTGTCTTTTTTTCCTACTCTGTATCCCATCAGTCAGCATGTCTATTAAGGGCTATCCCAGAATACAATCTAAATTCAGCCACATGTCACCACTCTTGACAGTCAACACTGGTGGAGGTCGTCTCCTCTGATTAGGCTGGTGTCTAAAGAAGTCCTTTGAGATGTTACTTGAATTTCAACTTAGATGTCAAGAGGAAACTGATTTTATGCAGATGGAGAAAGCAGCACTATTTTGCTATCACCTTGCTTATGAAGTAACTGGTTAAGACTATCTGGAAAAAATAATTCCACCTCTCCTACCTCTTATTCTATATCTGTATCTCTATACATCTACAGCTATATTAAAGGTTCACACTTATTCTGAAAACGGCCAGAATATAAACATTTTCAAAAAATGTTTTAAAATTATGTATTTTATGTTTATGAGTGCTCTATTTGCATGTATGCTTCCATGACAGAAGAGGGCATCACACCCTATTATAGATGGTTGTGAGCCATGTGGTTGCTGGGAATTGTCCTCAGGACCTCTGGAAGAGTGGCCAGTGCTCTTTACCTCTGAGCCATCTCTCCAGCCCCATTTAAAAAAAAAATTTAATTGGGGTTGGAGAGATGGCTCAGTGGTTAACACTGGCTACTCTTCTAGAAGAGCCAGGTTTGATTTCTAGCACCCACATGGTGGCTAACAACTGACGGGAACTCTAGTCATAGATGATCAACGCTCTCTTCTGGCTTCCAAGGGCACAGCATTTACATAGTGCATTAACATACTACTTTCAGGCAAAACATTCACACACTATTTTTTTAATCTCAAAATTTTATTTTACTTGATGCACTGTGTGTGTGTGTGTCTATGTCAGTATACATATGTGGAGATCAGAATACAATGTGAGTCCTTTCTCCTTTCACTATGATAAGTTCCAGGGACTGAATTTAAGTTGTCAGACTTGCCCAACAAGCACTTTGACCTGCTGAGCCATTCCACTAGTCCTATACTATAACTACTTTAAGTTCTGCTGACCTCAAAGGTCTCTGTTTATACTATCAAAAATACAGACATGTCTGTGTTACAATAACACTTTGTTTCAAAAGCTGGTAGTGCACTGGACTGTTGAGATGGCTTAGTGGGGTCAAGAGCATGTGCTGCTCTTCCAGAGGACCCATGTCTACAGTTCCAGATGACCCAACTTCCTCCTCTGACCTCCTAGGGCACCAGGCACACACAAAGCGCACATACATATATGTAAACAAAACACTCATATACATATATAAATCTAAAAACAAAATAAAATGCTGGTGGAGTAAGAGATTTGATGAATGGACTGTATCTTGTCTCTGAAATAGAAAAATAAATCCCAAGGACTAGAAAGATGGCTTAATTAATTCTTAAAGTGCTTGCCATATAAACTTGATTAACTTGATCTTCAGAACCCACATTAAGTTGAAAGAACTGACTCCACAGAGTCAGTATCTAAGTCTTTTGAGATATCCTCTTTGTAATCTGTTATTTGTCCTTTTTATTTTTTTGAATTTTCAGATTCTTACATCCTTAGATTTCCTTACATACCCAGTTATACCTGTACCCCTTCTACACAAATAAAATAAAAATCTCCAAAGTAGAGAGAATAAATATGTGAATAAAACAAAACCTGAAATGACTTAGGGGGAAAAAAAATCTGTTCTTGGGGTAGAGAATTTAAAGTATTTAAGGAAAGGAGGCTGAAAAGATGGCTCAGGAGTTAAGAGCACATACTCCTGCCTGTCCCGGGTTGCACACCTTTAATCCTAGCACTCTGGCAGAGGTAGCTAGGTCTCTGAGTTCCAGGCTAGCTTGGTCTATAGAACAAGTTCCAGGACAGCCTGGACTACAGAGAAACCCTGTCTCAGGAAGAAAAAAAAAAAAAAAGCACATACTACACTTGTATCAGACTCAAGTTTGGATCCCACCACTCATGTAACTCTAGCTCCAGATCTGACACACTCTTCTAAACTCAGAGTGCCTACACACACAGACACACACACACACACACACACACACACACACACACACATAAACACACATATAAACACACACAGACACACACATATAAACACACACACACTTTCTGAGTATCCTGGAGTGAGTTGAAATTACTTCACATATTTGCTGCTCTTCTGTAGGTCCAGCAAATGAAGGCAGGGTCTTTTAAGAGCCCTTGAAAGTTGTGATCACTATACTGAAGAAGGCATTCCCCTTTCTGTTTGTGTCTTCTGGGTTTCAAAGCCATGATTAATTCCAGCTGGTTGGAAGCACTGTGCCAAGTGGCTAGGTGTGATAGCTTATGTTTTAGGAGCTATTATCTTGGCTTTCCAGTGTGGAACTGTGTCTACCAATAACATTTCAAAAGAGAAAGTTGGCAGCAGTTAAAAAAAAAAAAACAGCACAGATGAGAATAGAAAAAGCATGCATAAGGTAGGGTAATTGTTCTAACCACTCTTCGTTTGTTATCTCAGCCTGATGATTGATATTCTTGGATAACTGCATGGGAAGACACCTACTTAAATGATCATCAACACCAATTTTTGCAAGTAAAAACTAAGAAATAAATTAATACAAAAATGGGTAAACAGAAATGTAAGGAATTAAGTAGTTACAATAACTTCCAAGCACCCACATGGTGGCTCACAACAATCTTTAACTCCAGTTCTAGAGACTCAGATGCCCTCTTCTGGCCTCCTTGGGCAAAGGCACACACATGGTGTACATACTTACACAAGCAACACACCCATACACATAAAATACAATTCAAAAGGCAGTGCTAATTCCTATGGGACATTTCTGTGTGAAAGTAGAATAGAATGACAGAGATCTAAGAGAAGCTATTCTTAAAGATGAATGTGAATCTTGTCATTCCATCTGTTCCAGGGTATGTATACAGAAGAGACAGACAGGCCAGGCTGTGTTACATTCCTGTAATCCTTGTACTCAGAAGACTGAGACAGGATTGTTGTACTTTAAGATTAGTAATGACTACATATCAAAATACTGATTTGAAAATTCAAAAAAATAAAAAAGACAAAACTCATGATAGTAGATTACAAAGGCTTATCTCAAAAGACTTAGATGCAAAAGAAAAACTTAACACAATGGACAGGTAAACTGAGGAAACACTAAGGTAATTCTTACAATTGTTTCCATTTTGTTGTTGTGTGTAAGTGTTTTGCCTATATCTATACATGTGCATGCCTAGTGCCCAAGGAGGCCAGAAGGGTAAAGGATTCCCTGGACCTGGAGTTACAGATGGTTCTAAGCTGCCATGTAGGTTCTGGGAACCAAACCCAGGCCCTGTGTAAGAACAACATAAATTCTTAAGGACTGAGCCATCTCCAGCCCTCTTTTCCTGATTTTAGATTTACCATTTCAAATGAGATGTGATAAACCTCTATAAAGAATGAAAAATAAACTAATGAGGATCTTTATAAGACTGTCTTCAGAAGTCAGGTGTGTTGATACATGCCTATAATCCAAATACTAAATTAGAGGAAGACAGTCCATAAGGCTCCCTGATCTCATCAGTAAATGCTAAAGCCAGGACTACAAAGCCAGACTGTCTCTACTCCCAACCCCCCAAAAAGGTTGTTTCTAACTTCTCTTGCCACATTCAGTCTCCAGAACTCATCTAGAATAATCCTTTTTTTTCTTGAGTACATTTATTTATTTTGTGGGAGTGGATGTACCACAGCATATGTGTGGAGGTCAGAGGACAACTTAATGGAATTACTCTTTCCCTCCACCACTGTGGGTCCTGGGGCTCAAACTCTGATGGTTAGGATCCACAGCAAGGGTCTTTACCTGTTGAGCCATCTGGCTCTAGAATGAGCTTTCTAAGCAAATAATCAGATCACTCTTTTTTATTGTAAGGTCACCTCTCTTCAAAAGTTTTATAATATATTCTGAGTTTGGAATAAAACTCTTGATAATGTGGCGTTTGCCCACCTGCCTCTCTATGCCTCAGTCAGAGCAGCTGCCTTGCCTTCCTAAAGGGCACCAGCTCCTTATTCCTGGTACCTCCAGTGTCTTTCCTGACCTCTCTAAAGTTACATCCTACTAACTTTGTTTCAAGGCTACATACTGAGTTCTTCCACTAACATCCAACCAAAATAGGTTTTTCTTCATAAATTACTCTTTCATATCATTCAGTTTGTAAGTATATACACACATTTTTTGGCCTATTTCTTGTCTTACAGCATCAATGAGCTTCATAGGTACAGAGACTATGTCCATATGACTGTTCCGTGACACCCTAAGACAGTGTCTGGCAGACTGGACACTTGATAGTGTGTGTTAAATAAACAGACAAGTCTATTGTGCAACTTGAAATTAGTCCCATACTTAGAATGCATTTTCCCCCTTAAAAAATAAGTACCCCAACACTGTCAAACTAGATACAGGTAATAATTCCAGAGATATTAAGATACTTTACTGTACCAGTTTCATTCATTTCTCATCTAGCATCAACAGACAGTTTCAGTCCTATGAGGCCTTTAGGAATCACCTGATTCTCAGCTGGGAAAAAAGTGGGTTAACTGGCTGTTTCAAGTTACAGGGTTTATGAAAAAGCTATCATGTGAATACAAGTCTGATTTAGTGTTATGGTTTTTTTTTAAAAAAAAAAAAAAGTCTTCTCTGAAGCACCACCTCCATCTAAAGAGACTTGATCAATTTGTGTATGTATATTTAATGAAATACAACAACCCTTTCAGGATCAAAATCACCTTGCCTCTACTTTAAAACTAAGCTTTTACAACTGAACATCAGAAAATATCAGAAATCTAAGTAGATCATTTATAACAGCAACAACGGTTCCAATAATTAGTAAAGTTGCTAAATCATCAAAAGCAGTAGTCTTCCGAATACGGAACTTCAGTAGTAAGAAATTTTATTTTAGGAATAACAGTGGGCCCCCTTCCGCCCTCCACCCCCGTCCCCAAAAGAGGAAACTAGAAAATAGCGCTAGTTGAAGAAATAAGTTTCACGTGAGTTTAGTTAGGCATAAGTCCCCCAATATTCGGAAAAGTCAAGACTTCCTATAAGTAAAGGGATTTCCTTGATCTTGAACCACAGTGCGCGCGTGCACACAGACAACACACACACATAAACCTCTGGAAAACAAACACACCAGAAAAACCTGTCTTTAGCAAACAGGTGTTAATTTCTACGGGTTTAAGCAAGCACTTTCGGCCCAAAGCGACAATCCCGCTCGACCTCGCTTGAGGAGGCCACTTTCTCCCCTGCGGAGTCCGGGGCAGCACAACCCACCGCGGGTGTCGGCGCGGAGGCCGAGCGGCTCACCGAGAGCCTCGCGGCTGCCCTGACAAAACCCTTGCAGGTTTGCCGCCCCACCGCTGTCCGAGGCCCGGCTCGCCCCCCGCCCGCGACCCCTCCGCTACCTTTCCGCCGGAAGAAGGACATGGCGGGGCCCGGGTCGGGGCGGAGGGTGCGGGGGGAGTGTCGCGGGGAGGGCCCGGCTCCCCTCATTCAGCAGCTGGCTGGGACTTCCGGGTCCGCAGGAGCCGCTGCACTAGTCCGAAAACAGCCCCTCCTTCCGGGTGTGGGCGCTGCCGCCTCCTCGGGATGCCCCGGCAGCTGCTGCCGCCATGTTATCAACAAGCCACCCGCTTAGAGTTCCGGTCCGTCCGCGCGCGGGGCTTCACGGGAGGCCCCGGCCCCGCCCCCTTCTGCGCACCTCCTCCCGCGGGGCTGGAGCGCGCGCCCGCCCAGCCCACGTGACCCGGCGTCCTCGAGTCTGTGAGCCCTTCCTGCTGGAGGCTCCGGGTGTCTCTTTGGTGAGCCTCTTCTTCGGAAAGCTGGGGCCAACACTGACACACAGGCTTTTCGCGGAATCTTGCTAAATGCCCCAGGCTGATTGGCAGCTTTGCCCTGCCAGGTTCCCGAGGGATGCAGGGGAGCCAGCAGGACGAGGAATCTGCTCTTTTATAGCTCCTGAAGCTTCGTCCCTCAAAGTGACCTCGGAAGGGAGAAAAAGAGTAGTAGGCTTATTTTCATATCAAATCCCTACAGATGCTCAAAACAGAAGGAGCCAGCAGCCTGATCCTCGACAGGGAACCGTTTTTTCCGTTCTTATTCGAATGCCATCTTCCTATAGATCTTCTGGCTTCCTTAAAGCTTACCCACCTTTAGCGCCCTGGATGGTATTATCACTATAGCTGATGCTCCTGTCAAAAGCGAACCAAGAACTCATGACGCACACAATTGCTGATTTTTTTGGTGGATCAGTGAAGTCTACATGAGACAGAAGGAGAAACAAGTCCAACTTGCCTGGTTATTCGGTGTTAAAACAGGAACTAAAGTCTGGAGTCTTAGCCACATTTTTAGAGCGGGTTAATAAGTTTGCTACCTTTGTTTCCAGACTTATTTGTTAAAGCATGAAAAACCACCAAAGCTAAATTTCTTTAAAACAAACAAACAAACAGTATGCACAGATACCATACTAAACCCTCCAGGTTAGTAACAGTTCTTAAACTTGCAGTTGGCATGGAGGAAACTACGTAAATTTCGTTTGCCCAAGGTCATAGCTAACTAGAAGTGAAGCCCTGGTTTCAAGGTCAAACTCTTCCAAGTAAAAAACCATTTCTAGGAACACTGAGCAGGAGCAGGAAAGGAGAGCGGGGCTGTGGTTGTCCCATGGGAGGTAATGGGGAGGAGAGTCGGGGGTGCAGAGATCTGAGGTGCACTTGGAAGTGAATATTATACTCTGGGAGAACGCCTAACCCTATTCACACCCTCCCTGCCCACCCTTGAACACCTTTCCTTGCCTAATAATATTAGGGCAAGCCAGGCACAGTGTTCTGGAGATGAAAGACTTTAATGCACTTGGAAGGCAGAAACAAGTAGATCAGTGAGTTCCAGGCCAGCTTGATTTACTTAGGGAATTTTAGGCCATGGTGAGACCTTGTCTCAAAAAGATAAAAACAAAACAATGCCCTGGAGGAATGGCTTAGCAATTAAGAGCACAGACAACACTTAAAAGGGTCCACAGCATCTACTCTGTTCTTAGGGAGAATGGGTGGTGTTTATATTATTCCTTTCCCTTTCCCTTCTGGAGTTTCAATCTTGGCAAAGACTGTTTTGTATTTGTTAACTATTGGTTAACTACTGGTTAGTTCATCAGGGCAGGAGGAACACCAGAAGGATGAGTGAGAAAAATCCCTTGAATGAGTGAAATGCCAATGGGGTTGAAGGGAGGGCTCTGGTTCCATTAGGACTTCTTGAATCCTTATTCATTCTCTCAGGCTAAATAAACATAGATCAGTGTTGAGGAAGTATTTCAATTCAATTTCCAATGCAGTTGGTTCTTTGAGTCCCCCCCCTACAAGAAATTCTGGAGTTGCTTTTATTCTCTGTAAGAAATAGATTGTTACAATTGATTTATAGATAAGCAGAAGGCAATAGGCCCCTAGCTAGTAGATTGTGCTGGCTTGTCTCAGAACTCTAAAAAAGTTACAAGTAGTCTGCCTTACTGCTCATGGTCAGGAAAGGGGGTGGGGAAGTGCTATCTCAAGTCCCAAACTGTTAGATAAGGCTTTGTGTCCTAAACCAGTAACGTGGGAAATTTGGGAAGAGGGCAAGTCCCAGCCAACGGAGACAAGGATAGGGAATTAGATGGAACTTAAAACCCCTTCAGATTAGGGGCCTTAAAAATCACTGCCTTGTACCAAAACATTGCACCAGAAATTTTTGCCTTTTCTTTTTGCCGGCATCAGCATCCCTTTCTGCAGAATTGTATATTTTAAAACTCTTTCATTTTGTTAGTTCCTTGAATAAATGCTATTATTTCCACTGTCTCTCAGACAGCTAGACATAGCAGTGAGCTAATCATAATCATTATTTACTAAGAACTTGTGATGTACTCGCTATGTTCCTAGCACTTTACAATTAAGACTTCACTTAATCCTTCACACATACACCTCACCACCACTCCACAAGAGACCCTGCCATCATTATGTCTTGTTGATAGAGGATGCTCTGGATTTCTTTGTAATGACCTGGGAACTCAATGGTAATAAGAGAAAGAGGAAGGAAGAAAGGAAGGAAGGAAGGAGGGAGGGAAAGAAGGAAGGAAGGAAGGAAGGAAGGAAGGAAGGAAGGAAGGAAGGAAGGAAGGAAAGAAGGAAGGAAAGGTTGTTGATGAAGCTGTAACTCCCACTTCAGGAAGTCTTACTGTAGATATAACCACTCCAGGCAACTTGCACCTGCTTTGGAAGACCCCACTCTGGGCAAGATATGCTCAGAACTGTAGAACTCAAAAGCAGTAGATGAGGAAAGACACCTGATACCCTGTTCTGGCCTCTGCAGGCACACACACACACACACACACACACACACACACACACACACAGAGGCATGTATACCCCCACATACAAGTCCATTTGTAGGTGACCAAACAAATTAGTTAAAAATAAAGTTAAGCCGGGCAGTGGTGGCGCACGCCTTTAATCCCAGCCCTTGGGAGGTAGAGGCAGGCGGATTTCTGAGTTCGAGGCCAGCCTGGTCTACAGAGTGAGTTCCAGGATAGCCGGGGCTATACAGAGAAACCCTGTCTCGGAAAACAAAAAACAAAAAACAAACAAAAAAAAAAACAGAAAAAAAAATAAAGTTAAAACTTAAAGGTAGGATAACTCCCAAGATAGTTCTGTCAACATTTACTCTGTTGTGTCACATGACAGTTATGCACTCTTGATCCTGAACAGAAAAACATGATGCACTTAGGAATTCTAGTACTTTCCCATTATAGATCACCAATAAATGATGCCTGAAACCCCTTAGATTGGAGTTAAGACTACTGTATATTATGAATTGCAGTGTCCTTTGTTGTACTTATCAAGTTTTCTGATGCTATAGAAACACAATGTTCTCACTGTGGAAAACAAAATGTTAATATTTCCTACCACCATGCCACAGCATGGAAATATCAAATTAGTGTATCTTTGGATTTTGATGTGTTAGAACATTTGATTTTCAAATTTGCTGTTTGATTTTCTACCTTGAGTTTCATTTTAAAAAGTCATTAAATTTTGCTTGAGATAAGGCCAGAGAAAATCCCAAAAATTCTGAAATGGCCCCAAACAGTGTACTATGCACTTAGGCAAAGCAGCAATGTCAAAAGTAACAATTACAAAATCAAAATATCATTCAATTCTGACAGACATTGATGATGCTTTTTGTCTTACAGTATTAAACATTTAGCCAAGATTTAATTCTTTGTGTAAAAATAAACAAACACACCCATCTCCTTTGTGTGCCAGTTTGCTTTCATTTTAAATAAATGGTAAAATTCTACTTCTGTCAAATAATTGTTTTCAAATAGATTTCTCTATGGTTTGTTATCAGTAAATGTTTTATTTGCTATTTTATATTGCTACATATTTAGAATTGTGCAAACATTTCTTGGGCAAAAAAAAATATTTCTTGATTAAGTTTGATCGTATTTGATTGGACAAAACAATGCCCAAGGGATTATTAGTAGAACACACCTCAGGGCATGTCTGTGAGAGTGCTTCCAGAGACACAGTATGACAGCTTTGACTTAACAGGTTAATTCCTTGATGGACTTATCATTTTATGAATTTCTTTTAGTGGTAGTAAAAGGAAGGAGGTAGGGTGTTAGAGGAAGTAGGTCCCTGAGGTCCTGTCTTTGGGGGCTGTATCAGGCCTGGCTTCCTGCATTCTCATGTTTGCTGCCTGTTTGCCATTGAGGAAGTTCTCCCACAGACCTTGAAGTTCTGTGCAAGGACATGAGGCAAAGAAAACAAGAAAACACAGGCTGAAAAAACAAACCAAAACAAACCAAAACAAAACCAAAAAGCCCTCCTCCCTTGAGTTGTTCTTTTCAATGCTTTGGTTACAATGAGACCAAAGTGGCTACGCATCTATCTGATACCATGCTTGCTCATGTCAACATGCTTGGGATACTTGATATTGTTCACTGAATCCAATATCATCCCAATATAAAAGTCCAATGGGATGTTGTTCTTAAGAAATGTCTAACCACAAATTACTGTCCAGAAAAGGACACACTTGCGGAATAGTCGACTGATTATATCGGCCAAGACAGAGTAGTCAGCCCTTAATAATTCTGCATCACTAGGTCTGTCAGATGATCCTGGGCCAGAAGGCTGAAGATCAGATGCTCCAATGTTTTGTAGTATCGGGACTGTCCAGGTGTTCAGAGGTCTCTATAAATTGGCTAAGTTTTAGAAGCTATGCTTTGTGCTTCCCATAATTACAGTTAATTCAGTCATTCTGGATTTCCAACGGGGTTGAAGACTTATAGTCTCATAGCCAATCCCGGCTACTTACTTTTAGAGAAAAGATTTTTTTTTTTGTTTTTTTTGTTTTTTCGAGACAGGATTTCTCTGTGTAGCCCTGGCTGTCCTGAAACTCACTCTGTAGACCAGGCTGGCCTCGGACTCAGAAATCCGCCTGCCTCTGCCTCCCAAGTGCTGGGATTAAAGGCGTGCGCCACCACCGCCCGGCTAGAGAAAAGATTTGAGAGGATGATTTTCAGCTGACATTCATTCTAAAGCCAAGAAAAAAGCCAGGTTCAGAACTTAGTCTTTTGGTTAGGAGAGATGACAGAGGTTCTGGTTAGTCAACAAAATGATGGTCTGGGTATTAGGTCTATCTTGTATCTTACTGATACAAATTGGTATAGTTATGCTCTAATTGTATTTTGAGAGAAAAGTTTTATTTTAACAGGAAGGGTGATATGTAGGAGGAGCTAAGGTGGGAGGAGTAAGGAGAAGAAGAGGAGGAGTAAGGAGAGGAGGAGGAGAATGAGAGGAGGAGCTGGGAGACAGAGAAAGAGAGGGGGAGGAGGGGGAACGTGGAGGCTGATGTTCGAGTGTCTCCATCAGTCAAAGATAGTTGGTATATGTAGGCTGGGTATTGGGTTACACTTCTGATTGTATGGGCATCTTGTTACTGAGCATTACCAAACTTATAAAGCCTTTGATTAACATTTCTTTTAAAAGTTACTAATAAAAAAAAAGGATGAGGGGGTAGGGTGGTGGAATACATGTGACAGGAAATCAGATGAGGAAACTCGCTGGAGGAAGAAAGGGAGGGGGCAGAGGGAAACAAGTCAGAACTCTAATGACACATGGATGAGGATGCTGTAATAAAACCCAGTACTTTGTATGTTAACTTAAAATATTAATAAAGAAAAAAAGCAAGAAGGAGGAAGGGGGATAGAATAGGGGGTTCCTGGAGGAGGGATGGGGAAAGGGGATGACATCTGAAATGTAAATAAATAAAATATCTAATAAAAAACCTAAAAAAAAATGTCTACCCAAAGCTTCTTCAGACCTGCATTCTGAAGTTCTGTATGGTAGCCTGTTGGGGTCCAGGAGTCACCCCGCAAACCACAGGAAAACAGATCTCAGTTAAACAGGGATAGTTATTGAATTCACACCCCAAGACTAGACAACAGCTCAAATTTGTGCACTGGACATTTCTCAGGGCCAGCTTATGAAGGCTAAAACCACAAAAACCACAATACACAGGTACTGGAAGTACTGCTCTGTGGTCGGCCCTGAGTCAAGCCATTTTGACATGATAGTTCATGTTGACCTTCAATTTGATGGGTCCTACATGAAACTTACAGTTGTGGAATTTCTTAAGATTGACACAAGCAATAGTTAGCAGCCCCAAACCGATTTGTCTCTACACTGTTAAATGAGACCGGGTAGACTATGGTGATAAAAGGAAGTGCCGCAGGTCAGAGATCAGACCAACGAGACTCCTCAGCCTGCAGAGGACACCTCTCAGATGCTGCTCTGTACAAGGCACCGACCTTCACCAGGAGTCACCATTTCCATCCATACTTGTAGCTGCCTTTCTGTTGCTGTGATTAAAGCATGACAGCCAAGACAGCAGACAGAAGGAAGTGTTTATCTTGGTTTATAGTTCTAGAGGGTTGGAGTTGGTGATGGCGAAACCTTATAACACATATATAATAGAACAGGGTATGTGATCACCATGACACTGCTCTGAGACAAGTTATTTTTCTGCATCAAAGACTGGCAGGCATATTATAGCAATAATATGAAATAGCTGGCAGGCGTGGAACAAAAGCTACAGCTATGCTTGGTGGGGACAGGCCTCAACAGCCAGTAGCCCCATGTAACTATTCATCGCTTGCAGTATGGATGTAGCTGTAAACATAAAATACAAAGTGTCTTTCTGTGTACTCTAAACATACAGCTGCTGCCTCTGACTCATCATTGTCCTGCAGGTAACCCCTAGCCCATACTCCTGTAAGCAACTCCAATAAACTCATTTGTTCACCACATGATGACATCACTTTGACTTCCTAACTGGGCTAGGCTCAGCAGAACATCAGTAGATATTTACATCTCCCCAGGGAGTGTCATGTAACAAGTACCCATGACTCTTTGTCTTCTGTCTTTTTGTTTGTTTGTTTGTTTGTTTTTTGTTTTTGTTTTTCCAGACAGGGTTTCTCTGTGTAGCCCTGGCTGTCCTGGATTTCACTCTGTAGACCAGGCTGGCCTCAAACTCAGAAATCCACCTGCCTCTGCCTCCCAAGTGCTGGGATTAAAGGTGTGCGCCACCACCGCCCGACTGTCTTCAGTCTTTCTTTAGCACCTTCTCTCTACATGGAAGTACCAGAGAGGTGACAACCATAAGTTAGATTTCAAGGACTTGAGATGAAAAAATTAAAAGTAAAATATATATATATATATATATTGCATTTGTATTTTCATATTGTTCAGAATGTCTGCTCCAATGATTGATGCCTGAAGTTGAGTCAGGCATCCAGAGGGCATACATGTTCACTCTAAGCATAGAGGTGTGTGAAGTCAATCATATGGTTGCAACCAGCTGGCCAGCTTTGCTTTCCCAGCCCTTTATGAAAAATGCTTGGAATCAAAAGCATTTTGGAGTTTGGATTATATTTTTAACATTTATACCTATTGTAGGGATGTTATAGGATATTTGATCATTTTGTGAACCCAGAGATTCTGAACTGGAAATACCTGTTTCTTGTTGTGGCGTGGCTCAGCCCTAGCAGACACCTTTAACCCAAGATCTTTCTGTAAAGAAGAGCTAAATAAAGTCAAAGATGGGTCAAGAATCAAAGCAAGCAACCAGTTATAAGAAAACCCAGGAAAGAGAAAGGAGGGTCTTTGAGTTGAAGGGAATTTAAGACAGTGTGGAAAAGGAGAAGGAGCTTTGTTTTTCTGGGACGGTGGTGGAGTAGGAAGGTCAGCTGGGTGCTTTCTCTGCCTCTCTGAGCTAGCAGGCTTTCACCCCAGTGTCTGGCTTCTGAGTCATCTTTTGGTAAATTGAACATTTGGAATTTTGTTTTTTAAACAACATTGTGGGACTCCAACTTGTAGCATGGCCCCACAGAAGAGAAATCAGTCCAGCTGCAGACAAACTGAGAAGCAATCAGATTTGGTAAGTCACCTGAGAAGTCCTCAAGAAGAGAGTTAAGGAGAGGAAGTGCCATAAGAGAAAATGATTTTCATTCATCCTATGTGAAGCGAATATTAAATTCATGGGCAACTCAGAACAGAAATATCCCCCAAGACTGGAAAGATTTGGCAACACTAATATCGGAAGCTGGTCTTTAGTTACAATGGCAAACATGGTGGAAAGAGGAAGCTGGGCACAGAACAGGGAAATCAGGCTAGAGGCATTAATACTTCCCTTGATCAGTTGTTAGGTGAAGGTCAATATGCTGAATTACAAAGGCAGCTTGAATTTGATGACCACATCTTGTTTATCAGCTTTAAATGCTTGGGATAGGTTGAAGAATCAGGAAAGAGGTCTGCATCATTTACTAAAATTTTACAAGGCCCAAAAGAAGTCTTCAATGATTTTTTTTTTTGTAAATATTGACTTCAACTATAAGTCCATAGCATCAGATTCAGAAATCAGAAAAATACTGACTGAATCCTTGACTTTTTCAAAAGGTATTTCATAATGCAAAAGGGTGATTATACTTTTAAAGGCAAGATCACTACCAATAGAAGAATGGATTAGAGATATCACTGATTTTGGCTCTCACATTTTGATGCTAATATGATAGGAGAAGTAATTTCTAAAAATCTTAACAAAAATCAACATAGCACATGTTTTAATTGTGGTAAGCAAGGTCATTTGAAAAAGAATTGTAGGCAAGGTGTTCCCAGAAACAATGATTTTTGTTCTGGAAATAAGACAAAAAGAAGGCTGCAGAATTCTGAAGTATGCAGAAGATGCAGCAAAGGCAGGCATTGGACAAATGAATGTACATCAAATAAAAAGGGGGATATGAGAATAATATAGGAAAACAGAAAAAAAGGGTAGATTATTGAATCTACTCTTTTAGATCTTTATTTGATGTAAGATTAAGGTTACATTTTGTTGCATTGGTATAGATCTTTGTATATTGATACAAAATTAAGGTTATATATTGATACAAAATTAAAGTTATATTTTGGTTACAACATACTCCTTTTAAGGTTCTGTATCTATGTAATTCCTAAAAAATGCAATGTGAAGTTCTAGTCCTTTTGAATACTACGATTACAAATTATTTAGGCTAATTAAGAAATCCAATTTAATAGTCAATCAAACTTGTGGTTCTGTTAGGTACTAGTTTAGTTAATCACAGATGTTTTCTAATTAGATAGTAAATAGCTAGAGACAAGCAACATTTGTCTATTAAAATATACTGCGATAGTTAGATGGTTTTCAAAAACTCTATATTTCTATAGTAATCTACAAACTATGGCATTTAAAGATATTTTATTAATTTAAGACTTTTTTTTGACAATGAGACAGGTCTGTTTCTGGCAGCATCCCCATTCTACTTCAAAGATGATGAGCATTGAAGACTCTCCTTATTGAGTTTCCTTCAAATATGGCAAGCTGCTAATGGCAAGAAACTGCCCTTGCTTCACCTGCTGAGAGTGTGCTGTTCAAACTGTGAACAAGCAGGACACAAAGAAAGTCCACTGCTGAACTCTGCCAGGACAAAGTAGAGAAGATCTTCATAATTCCTGCTTCACAGAAAAATCTGTCAGATATTCTGGGCCAGAAGGCCAAAGAGATGGATGCTCCAATGTTGTAGAGGAATCATGAGTGACTGTCCAGGAGGTCAGCAGTCTCTGTCATTTCTATAGCTTGCTCTGCAATTCCTGTTTATTCAGGAAATATTTATTATTCTCAGCTCTGATGAGGTTGAAGACTAGATAGTTAAAGTCTCACAGTTAAGCATAAGTTGTTTAGGATTTAAGAAAACATTTTAAGGTCTAAAAAGATGTTTTTAGGTTGAAAAATGCAAGTTATGGTAGAAAGTGATGAAAGTACAGAACTTTGGACTAAGAGAGGACAGATAGTAGAGTACTTTCTCCAAGCTTGCCAAATACAGATGGACTGGACATTGTGAACGTAATTTTTACCAGATAGTATTTAGTTTACTGATGTTAGAGAAAGAATCTTTTATTTTAAAGGGGGGAAATGTTGCAGGATATTTGATCACAACGTGAACCCTGAGATTGGAAAAACCTGTTTCTTGTTGTAGTGTGGTTCAGCCCTAGCACACACTTTTAACCTAAGGGCTTTCTGTAAACAAAAGCTAACTGCAACCAGTGAGTGAACATAGAAAACCCAGGAAAGAGGAAGGGGTATTTAAGACAGTTTGTAGAAGGAGCTTTTTCCTTCTAGGATGTCAATGGAATAGAAAGGTCAGCTAGATACTTTCTTTGCCTCTGAGCTGGCAGGCTTTCACCACAGTGTCTATCTAGCTCCTGAGACTTCATTTGGTAAGTTGAACATTTGGGATTTTGTTTTTAAGAGCAACATAGTAGTTTCAATGAGATGTCCCCCACAGTCTCAGGCATTTGAAAACTCAGCCCCTAACTGATAGTTGGGTGAGTTAGAGAAATGATCCATGTGAGATAGCTACTGACCATGCTGATTAGCCAATTAAAAGTTCTGCTAAGTCCTTTATATTAATGGGTAGACCAAGCGGGGGCTCATGCCTCGAAAAGTCTCTTGGTGCTCAAGCTCAAATGATACTGGTGATGATGTGTACATTAGAGAGGGATGCAGAATTGCCTAGTAACATCTGCTTTCTTTGCAAGGTTCAGTGGCATCTTCCAGACATTGCATGATACCCTTAGACTGTGGTCAAGGTCATGGACAGATCCTGATGTACTGCCAAGGCAGAGGTGGATGCTGGAGGAATGGAAGGCTGAGAAGTGACCATGCAGACAAAGTTGGGAGAGGATGTTGTCACCTTAGTCATTTCATTAGAAGCTATGGTCTTATTGGAAGAAGTATGTCACTGAAGGTAGCCTTTGAGAGTTTACAGACTCAAGCCATTTTGAGTCCAATTCTCTCTGGTTCCTGGTTGTTATTTAAGACATAAGCTCTCAGCTTGCTACTGTAAGGACCCCCGAAGAGGACCCCCAACTCAAGTCCTGATCAGTGTGCACCCAAGGAGACATGAGAGACTGACTTGATGCAAATGGCAAAAGGCAGTTTACTAACGAAGGCCCTCGGATCAAAACTCATCCCACACAGGGGAGAGAATCGATGAAGACCCCAGAAAGTTTGGGGCTTTTGTAGGGAACAGTGTAAGGGGGGGAGGGGAAAGCGGGAAATTCTGACGCGGTTACATATAATTGGATATTTCAAACATCAGCACTTTGCGTAAGCAATCATTTTGACAGGCTGGATGGCCCACTATTTTTGACCATGAAACCTCAGACCGTCTAGGATAAACACCAAGTGGCCCATTACTCACTTGGTCATGTTTAGACTGGTCAAGATATGTCTTTGGCTGTTTCTACATTTTTGGTCACCTTGTCCCTAGAGGGGCTTGATATTTTTATTATGGATATTCTCAGCAAGCTCAGCAAGCCGTCCAGTGGTCTTTGCCAAGTTGTTTTTAATTTTTACTCTCACACTACTCCAGGTGCCATGTCTGCCACTTTCCCACTATGACAGACTCTTATCCCTCTGGAACTGTAAGCCCAAATAAACTCTTTTTTCTATAGGTTGCCTTGTTCATGGTGTAATAACTAATTCACATATATTTAGTGAGATATTTGGGGAATGTAACCCAAATCTAAACATGAAATTTGTTTATGTTTCTTATAACCTTATACACACAACCTAAGACTCATATTAATGAGAATTCTGGAATACTGGTTTCTTTAAAAAGCAGAAGAAGTACTATAAGAATGTGCTTTCATTTTAACCCCAGGTATAGGGATGTGAGGCTGCTTTGGACTGTCCAGAGCAGCTGACCATGATTTGTCTCATGCTCTAAGCAGAGGCGTGGTTTTACCAGCTGCAGATGATTTCTGTGATTGTGTGATGTTTGGAATTCTGGGAACTTTTCAGAGAGTACCTAAATGCTAGGTCCACAAGAGAGGCTGCTGGTTGTTGGTTATTTAGGGAGGTTGATTACAGTTTGCTAGTAGCTGTAGTCAAAGAAAAAAAACAAAAGGAAAAAATAGACTTAGCGATCTTTGTCTCTTTTTCCTCTATTCTTGTTTCTCTCCTATCTAGTATCCGGGGTGAAATCTGGATGGCAAAGGGTGGGGGGAAAGAAGAACCCACAAAGTAGCAAAGTCTAGCTACAGCTTGTTTTAGTGTGTTTTTATGGTGGCTCATCATATGAGGTCAGATGAAGAACTTTCAATTTATGACATCATGTTACTCTTTAAATAGTTTAGGACTTGGGAGAATGTCTGCCTTTGAATTCTTAGCTAGGAATACTTAAGTTAATTATTTTTCCTTCACTGCTTAAACATAGTTGCCTGAATCCTTTGACAGAATCAATCATTCCCATTGGCAGGTAGTACCACTCTTACTCTCCACTCTCACCAATGGAGGACTGCCACCATTAAGCCTTACAGAGTCGTCTCCTGGTAACACTGTTCAGGTCTGTCATAGAGAATCAGTTCTAACTTTTCGTCCTTCCTTAAGCCTCCAGTCTTCCTCCTTAATACCACATCAAGAAAATACTGGAAATAAATATTTTTCATTTATTCTAAGCCAAATTACATTCCAACAATCTATTAGCAGTTCTTGGTGTTCTTGCCAGAGAATGGGATCTTGATTTGTGAAAGAAGGCCCCAACTAAGGAAAAAAAATATTCCTCTGGTGGTTTCTAAAGTCTAACACATATTCAATTCAACTGTAACTGGACACAGTATATTTGCATCATGGGAAGGGCAAAGCCCAAACACATGTGGTAAAGGTGCTCTTCTCAAAAAAAGGAAATGTTGGAGCTTTATTCAGGAAGCCTATGTGTATTCATATAGGAAAGCCGTTTATGGGTAGACACTTCCTGAGGGTTTTCAGTGAAAGGAGACTCGATGTGAGACCATGATTGAAGAAGGGGAGATGAGGCTCGGTGGTAGTAGCATATAACAGTAGTCTCAGCACTTGGGAGGCAGAGGCAGGTAGATCTCTGAGCTTGGGGCCAGCCTGTTCTACAAAGTGAGTTCCAGGATGGCCGGGCCTACACAGAGAAACCCTGGTCAAAAATAAAAACAAAAAAAGGGAGAGATGATAGAAACATGTTCATTTTTTTTCCTGTCATGCATTGCTCAAGGTCATGGTGCACATGTTTAAAAGCCTAAATTGATGGACAGTAATGCATTGGTTCATGCTTTTCTTGCATTATAAAGTTTTAGCTGGAGGGCTGACAATAAAACTCAGTGGGTGTCTTGGTGACTGTTGTGTTGCTGTGAAGAGACATCATGGCCAGGGCAGCCCTTATAAAAGAAAGCATTTAACTGGGGGTTTGCTTACAGTTTCTTCAGAGATTTAGTCCATTGTCCTTATGTTCATAATGGGGAGCATAGCATCATGCAGGAAATTGCTGGAGCAGTAATTGAGAGCTACATCCTGATTCATAGGCAGAGACAATGGGCCTAGGACTATTTAAAACCTCAAAGCCCACCCCCAGTGACATACTTCCTCCAATGAGGCCACACCTCCTCAATCCTTCCAATTCTAACAGTTACACACCCTGGTAAATAAGTATTCAAATATATGAGCTGATAGGGACCATTCTTATTCAAACCATCACAGTAGGTAAAGACACCAACCACCAAGCCTGATGACCCATATGTTAGAAGGAAAGAAATCCTGCAAGTTGTCCTCTAACCTCTGTATCTCTCTGTATGAACACAGTGGCCCCCCCCAATCCTCTCACACACACTTGCTACATTAGTTACATTTCCTGCTGCTTTGGTAAAATCTCCTAACCAAAGCAATCATGCTGGCTAGTTTTATGTCAACTTAACAGAAGCTAGACTCATTTGGGAAGAGGAAGCCTTAACTGAGAACATTTCCCCACCAGATTAGCCTCTAAGCAAGCCTATGATACATTTTCTCGATGGATAATTGATATTGGAAGTTCTGGCTCACAATGGTGCTAGCTCTGGGCTGGTGGTCCTGGATACTATAAGAAACAGGGTGAGCAAACCACGGGGAGCAAGCCAGTAAACAACTAGTTCTCCATGGATTCTGCATGGGTTCCTGCCTCCAGGTTCCTGCCTTGAGTTTCTGCACTGACAGACTGTGACATGGAAGATTTAAAGAAAGAAATCCTTCCCTCCCTGGGTTGTTTATAACAGATTAAGGGAGAATGGGTTTATCTTGGTTCACAGTTCATTGTAGCAGGGCTCCTGGCAGCAGAAGTTGGTCATGACACACCTGCAGTCATGAAGCAGGGAAGCAATCTTGGGATTCCATGATTTCTGGTACTTACCTACCCATCCTCCTTCCCTGATGTCCAAGACCAGGGCATGGTGCCACTCATTTTTGGGATAAGTCTTCCTGAGGGGGACCCTGCAGGTGTCAGGCAGGGAAGCAAACTTCGAGGAGTGAGAATGAAAACTCAGCTCAGGTTGAGTTCACCAACCTGAATCAGACTTGGGGAGTCTGATGCCAGGCTGTTCACAGTCGGTACATTTAAAACAGTGCAACTGGGGGAAAGTTTCCAGGCAACAGCCATTCCAATTCCAGATACACAATAGAGCTCAAGATGTGACTGCTCAGAAACTCCTTTACAAAGTACCTGTGACCATGAAAGTGGGTTCTATACTACAGATAAAGGTCTAGGGAGAGGGAGAGTCTAGGACAAACATTTTAAGGGCTTCGGGTGAGGTCTGCTACCACAGATGGCAAAAATCACCTGGTCATTAACAATATCCACTCCCAGGCTTCTGCGTGGAAAACAATTAATTCCTCCTTTGAGGAGAGGCCCCTGCACGTTTGACATTCCTGGTTCCCTAGTACTCTGTGGGCACAAGGACCTTCGTGCCCTAACAGCTTCCCACCTCAGTTAGCCTAATCAAGATAATTCTTCACAGTCATGGCCAGAGGGTAGTCTAATCCAGTTAAGTCGTCACAGCATGCCCAGTGGCTATCTCTTAGGTGATTCTAGATCCCATCAAATTGATAATCAATACTAGCCATTACATAGTAAACAAAAGGTAGAGGGGTTTGCTCATACAAGTGCTTGACTCACTTAACACCCAATATAGCCATTTCTAAGCCAGCTCTCAAACATGTTACCCTGGTTTCTCCTACACCAGAGCCTTTGCTGAATGTGGTATTTTCTGTCCAGCAGAGACTTGATTAGCTGGCCAGTACTTTAACTCTGGTTATCTACCCAAGCACAACCTGAAGTGGGGTTCTACTCTGGCAAAGCAAATAGCAGCTAGCATGGCACCTGTGTCCTCTGGAGTAATGGAGACCCTGGAGGTTTGGGAAGCTGCACAGAGCTCGACGCGTTCATCAGCTTTGACCCTGGTTAGGAGTTTACATTCTGTCTCTTTTTCAGGTTTCCTGATATTTGCAATATAATCTGCACCACCAAGACCAATTCTGCAACTACTCTAAAGTTTCCAGACAGCTGAGAATGCAGCCCAAGGGCAGAGCACGTGTTCCTCAATCCCTTCCCCTTCCCCACCAGAAAAGAGAGAAAGCTGCTACAGTAATGCATCTCTCATTGTGTGATTGATTGATTGTTGGTGGCTCTGAGATTAACATCATCTATTCTTTCAAACTATTGTCACCTCCTATCTGTTAGTACTCAAATAACAAAATACCCAAGACTAATAGTTTATAAACAACAAAAAGTTATAGAGTGCTGGGAGAGTCAGTCTAGAGAGGATCCTTTCTAGTTCATATGTGGCACCTTCCTGTTGTGTCCTCACATGGAAATAGGGAATGGGATCTCTCCTCCATATTCCCATGCATGAAGTCACCATTATTATGACATAATCTCCTCTGAAAGCCTCCTGCCTTGTCATCCTAACACAGTGAGTATTGAGATTTCAATAAAGGAACTTGGAGTGGGAACACAAATCACTGTACCTCCATACAACGGAGTGCCCCAGCTGTTATGTGTCTCCAAAGCTACATCAATTACTCATTGCAGAAGGACTGACTAGTTTTGATGATGCTAATTGCTAGAGGTATGAAAAAAACACAGTCTGACCAAAAGCAATTTGGAAAGAGTTTATCTTAGCTTACGGTTCCAGAGGGAGAGAGTCCATAAAGGCTGGGAAAGCATGTCATGGGGGAAGGAGCAAGAAGCCGGCTGACTGTATTTTCTTCCATACATAGGAAGTAGGAGAAGGAAGCAGGAAGTAGGGTGACCTTAAGCCTTATAAATCATCTTTCCCCAACCCCTTAATTGCTCTCCTACCAGCAATAATTCTTAATAAATGTAGATGGCAATTCAGCAATATTCCATCACTATCATGGCCAGTTCTCAGATGTTAAGTAGCTCCTGAAGGGACAGAGAGCTAACTTTATCCTCATCAAGTGTGTTCCAATGCTAGAAATCATCCAAGGGGTTTTTCACTTCATTAAATGTAATGGTGCATTTAATTCTCACGACAACCTGGAATGGTAGATACTATTATTGGCCTCATTTGGAAGATGGAGAAATGAGTCTTCTGAGAGACTAAATAAATTGCCCGTGATCTTGCAGTGAATAAAGGCAGAGCCAAGACTGAAACAGATTTCTCCTTTCCAAAGTCCTTTTCTTTCTGCCTCACCGTGTAAAAATTTGACTTGTCAAATGTGATAGTGAAATCTGTCAGTAAAGTTCTAATCTTGGAGAGTAGCATCTGTAAACTGAAAACATGTACTTCTCTCCTATGTGATGCTGCACTTAAAAGCAGTGTGTTGAGGCTGGATAGGCGGCTCAGCAGCTAAGAGCACTGTTGCTTTTAGAGAGGATCTGGTTTGGTTCCTGGTTCCCACATGCTGGTTCACACTGTCTGTGACTCCAGTTCTAGAGTATCTGATGCCTTCTTCTGACCTCCTCAGTCACTGGGCATCCATCTGGTTCACAAGGATACATGCAGACAAAACATTCTTACACATAAAAGAAAAATACAAACAAATATCAAATCGCAGTGTTGGAAATGCCTGAAACAGTACACCATCCTCCAGAATATATTCAGTAGACAGAGACACCTGCGCTACAGTGTTGCAGTGGTTCTGGTGCTTCTGTTGCTTCTGTATATTGAAGATATAGGCCTTGTTATAGTCTCCAGGGTATAGAAGATTAAAGCCTGTTGCTGTCTTAGTGGGTGTGGACTCACAGAGGGGACAGATTCCTAAAGAGAGAATGGTGCTCAGAGGACCCAAGAGAGAGGAAGGAAGCACAATGTAGCCACCACTTGTCCCAATAACAGTGACAATCACAGAGTATTCTCTTAGCTCCTCTGTCTGATTTCTATCTTTTCTCCTTAGGAACTAGTTGCAAGTTCAACTTCTTCTTCTTTTTTTTTTTTTTTTTTGGTTTGGTTTTTCGAGACAGGGTTTCTCTGTGTAGCCCTGGCTGTCCTGGAACTCACTCTGTAGACGTGGCTGGCCTCGAACTCAGAAATCCACCTGCCTCTGCCTCCCAAGTGCTGGGATTAAAGGTGTGCACCACCACCGCCCGGCTCAAGTTCAACTTCTATTGCTAGTCCTCCCAGACATATCCGGCTCCTGCTGAATTAATTACTTATAACTCACTATATTTAGAACAAGGCAGCTATTGGTTGTTGAACATGTACTGTGTCCAAGGCACCCTTTGTGCATTATCTCAAAACTGTCATACCCTTTGTCTCATACTCTTGAGAGGAAGGTATTTGAATTCCAGTTTTACAGATGGAGAATCTGGGGCTTAGAAAGCTTTGCCAAGCTCCTGCAGCTAATCAGCAGCAGAGCCAGGATTCCAATTTGTACTTAAGTGATTCTTAAGTAAGACTTGGCAAATTAAGGCCCTCAGGCCAAACACAATGCATTCACTGTCTATTTTTTGGTAAATAAGGCTGTGTTGAACAAAGTCATATCCATCCACATCTCTTGCAAGGCTGTTACTCTCAAAGGAATCTTCTCCAAGGCTGCTGTCTGTCAGTATAAGCTAGGTTATGCTGCTGTAACAAATAAGCCCAATAGCTCAGTCAGTAAGATAATGAGAATTATTTATCATTCATCTTGTACTTCCAACAGAAGTCCACAGAGGTTGGTTTATTGTTATATACAAAAGTACATAAGTGGACAATGACATCATTGCCGCAGGAGTTCCAATACTACTGTATCTGTAGATAAAGTGATGTATCAAAACATATATTTTATTTCAGAGCTTCTGTTCACATTGTACCTGCCAAAGTAATCACAGGACTGTGCTCAACTCCAAAGGTGGAATTAAAATAGAACTGAGAAATGCTATCTTACCAGGAGTGTGTGTATGTGTGGAGGGAGAGAATGAGGCACTACCATATCTGCTAACACACTTCCCTGGGTATCCCCTTTCCCTGTCTAATCTAGGGGTTAAAGTGGTATTGAGAACATTATCCCACATAGAACCATGTGAATTCCTGTGAGCATCCCTGGTTTTTTTTCCTTTGGCTCCTCTAAAGTTTACTAATAAAAGCATATCCTCTTCTCTGGCTGCCACTGTGGCTTTTCTTTTTTCTTTTTTGTAGATAAGGATTTTGTCATGTTTTGACTTTCAAGCTTAAATGACTTTCCTGCCTCTTGAGGAACTAGGACTACATACAAGGGGCACTTTGGTGAGCAGCCACTGTAAAGTTCTGTCTAATTCCTATCTATACTTTGTTAATTTTAGTATATTTTGAATAAGGGATTTCTGGGAATAGTTACTCCATAATGTGAAGTGGATATGAGCCCACAGACAGTGGGAAACGAGCACTGAGCATTGGTTTGGTTTGCTCCAAACACTGCCATTGAGAGAAGCTTGCCAAGAACTGCTTGTGAAGTTCCTGCGGCAGTTTGCTGTTTCTGTGGCCTCATCTTGGGCTAATTGGCAAGCCTAATGCTTCCTGACAGCAGCTGGTTTGCGCCTGGTGTCGGCCTGCTGAGAGGACTGTTCTGTGTGCTGTCTGCCTGCCTAGAGGACTGGTCTGCAGCTGCTGAGTCATATTTGGTGTTTGCTACAGGACTGGACTGCTGTCAAAGAAGATTGAGCTCGCCACCCGAAGCACTATTGCTGAACAAGTCCACTTTCCCTATATCCTAATAACTTTTCTCTTCCACTACCTCTGTTAGGTGGTGGACTAGAGGAGAGGCTGAACTCTTATTAAAATTAGGCTGCAAAAAATTGGTGCCTACAATACCGAGATACTTGGGTCTTGGAACCCTGACTAGGGGCTGCGAAAGAATGGCAAAAGAACAGACATATAGACACATGTACAGAAAAGCTGGGGTCAGGTGGGTGAATGCACTCTGAAGTGACACGTACTACCACCACAGTGGCACCTACTACTGCCACAGTGGCACCTATTACTACTACAGCGGCACCAACTACTACTACAGTAGCGCCTACTACCACCTTAACCTCATCCTGTTTATTATGTACAGCACAGTGGAAGGGGTTAGTTAGTCTGGGGAGGAGGTCTCTATAGTGAGCCTTCTGTAAAAACCAGGGACTAGGAAGCTGCAGTTGCTAGTTTTGTATACCCTGGTCACTTGCTTGCACTCAGACCCCAGAGGAAAAGCTTTGCCATCTGTCGGAGCACCCCAGGGTTAGACTTTGCCACTTCCGAGAGGCTGAGGTACTGCAGTCCTGGACATGGATGGCCCTGCCTGTGTCAACAACATATGCAGGATTTCACTCACTCAGGATTTCACTCACTCAGTTGTATTAAGTTGCCCAGTTTGGTGCTGATTGCTATGTAACCCATGCTGGTCTTGAACTTATGGTTCTCTTGCCTTAGCCTCCAAAAAAAGCTGAGATTCTGGGTCTGAACTACCCCCAGGCTTGACTAAGAAACAGCTAGGTCTGATTCTGGCCACCAATAGCCCTCATTACTTGTGAGACTAAGTCAAGAAACTCACTAGAGTCCAGGTATTCATGGCCAGCTTGACCTGTATAGAGAAATCCTGTTTCTTAAAAAGAGGGGAAAGAAGGGAAGAGAGAAGTGGTTAGCTATCGTTAAGTGTTTATTGTGCATCAGGCCCAAGACCTAGCATTTACATCCATCTCTTCCTCACACTAACTCCATTGTTATACTCCAAAGGTAGATGCCTGGTGACTCCACAGTCCAACTCCAGAGCTTGCCACTGTCCACTGCTTCCTGCCCATGCTGAAGAACAAGGAGGTTGTACTGGGCATCGGAGAGCGTGGCTTGCTCTGCCTGGATTGGACTCCACCCTCGGACACATGCAAGTCTCAGCATGGTCAGCATCTCACTGGGAAGTGGAAAATATTGTTTAGGAATGTTATGTAAAGATATACAGTTTGAACCATCTTGAGTTTACTAAGAAACTGAATTCTGGAATTGTGGTTCTGAGGGACTAGAGAGCCAGAGTGACCAGGTCTCTGTCTTTCCTAGGAACACAACGCATCTTTGAACCGAGTCTCCAGCTCAGTGGCCTCAGAAGTCATTGTAGGTCCTCAGAAGTCATTGTGTCCAGAGGTTCCCTGAGAGATCAAGTATGGTCCTAGTGGTCTCTGAGGTCAAAATGAGGTGAGTTTCTGAAGTCTAAGATGCTAAACATCACTTCAGGACCCAGAGTCTATATTTCTGTGGTCCCAGAGGTTACTTTGGGTCTTTGGCTCTAACCATGGCCTTTTGGCAGTAGACTGACTTTAGTGAGTCTGAAGTTAGGTATCCTGCCTTCAGTAGGTTCATAGGTCACCAGGGTGACCAAGGATTAGACTCTATCTGCTCACCTTGGTGCTTAGTGTGCAGCCCTACCCTTGGTCCTGTTGGTACATAGCTAAGACAGGATCACTTCAGCAACCCAGTCCAAAGTCAACACCAACTTTCTCCAGTTCTTTGTGCAGATACTTCTCTAAAAGGAGCAGAAACTAGAGCTTCCAATAGGCTCGGGGGAAGAGGAAGTCAAAATTAACCCACTTTAACAGATGTGTAAACACAACAAAGCAATATCAGGACTATGACACCGCCATCCATTGGGCCAACTCCCCTATAAAGGAAGCAGAATTATAGTAATAGCCACAATGTCTGAGAAAAAAATTAGAGTCTTACTGTTTAAAAGAATTAATGATCATGTAGAAGATTCAAACAGATTCATGAGTTAAGGAAATCTACCCAAGACCTTGACAAGACAGTCTCAGTCCCCAAAGTGAATGAAATAGTTAATAAATTGGCAGTAAAGTTCAAGGGAAGTATGGAGGAAAAATTTAATAAGGAAAGGGAGATACTGAAAAATAAACAGAAATATTTGAAATGAAGGAGATGGTCAATTAAAAAACTACATCAGACACCATCATTAACAGACAAGAGCATGCAGAAGAAGGAATTTCAGGAATGAAGGACAAAATTGAGGAAATAATACAAGCATATGTAAGTATGGGAAAAATGGGGACTGGAGGAATGGCTCAGTGAAGAGCAGTGGCTGCCTTTCCAGAGGACCGGAGTTTGATTCCCAGCACCCACATGGTGGCTCACAACCATCCATAAATCCAGTCCCAGGGGATCTGGTGCATCTTCAGACCTCCGTGAGACCGTGCATGCTTGTGGTACACAGACATGAATGTAGGCAAAACACGCATACACATAAAATAAATAATAAAAATTAATTAAAAAGGCAATATTTTCAAGAAGTTTATTCAAGATGCCAAATTTGAGAATCCATGGTGTGGAAGTGAGGAAAATCCAAAGGTAATGGACAGACAATTTGATGAAATAGCAGAAATCTTTCCAATGTTACAGAAAGAAGTGGGCTTCCCAACACAATAAGCATATAGAACTCCATACAGATATGGGCCAGAGGAAAAGCTCTCTGTGGTGTATTATAGTTGAGATGCCAAAAATGTAAAGAAATTATTCTAAAAACAGCAGGAGTAAACAACTCACATACAACAGCAAAAATATCAGTTACCCAGTTTTCATCAGCAACCATAAAAGACAGAAGAACTTAGGATATAACTTTTCAAGCCTTGAAAGTAAACAACCTTTTATTTTCTATTTCTATCTGTTGATATTACACTTAGCTCCTGTCTTAGTATTCTATTTAAAAAATTAATGCAGCCATTGTGAAAGTCAGTTTGGAGCGTCTCAAAACATTAAAAATACAACCACCATCTGGGTGTCATGCTTTAAACCCAATTCTTAGAAAGCAGAGGCAGGGGGATCTCTGCGAGTTCTAGGACAGCCAGGGCTGCATAGGAAGATCCTGTTTCAAAAAACAAAACAAAATGAAGCAAAACACCACATGGCAGCTCCACACCCTACCATGGAGATGTCTGCACTCCCCCTTTCCCATGTCTATTGCTGCTTTATTCACTATAGCAAAAAATAGGAATTAACCTAGTTGCCCATCAAAAGATGAATGGATAGTGAATATATATCATATATATATGATGGAATATTACTCAGTTGTAAAGAAAAATGAAGTTAAAAAGTCTGTAGGAACATGAGTAGACTTAGGTTGTATAGTGTTAAGAGAGATCTCAGAATTTTAGAAAGAAATAAACCTCATGTACTTTCTCATATGTTAAATCTAGCCTATATATATTGGTACATATGTTACAATATAGCTTGTGCAAACAAACATCCACGTGGGTACAGTATAACATGAAGAAAGAGAACAAGAAAAGTATATATACAGGGAGGAGAAGGACTGAACGCAGGTGACGGACACAGCTCTGCTCTGAATGCCAATCCTAGCTACCTAGAAGCTATGTATACAGTCATTAAACGTCCATACAGTCACTAAAAGCATTCCAGGCCATGGGCACATTTTAAGAAGTGATTAAATACTGACTGTCCCTGAGACATCATGTCCAAGAATCTGAGAGTGCTGAAGAGCACACTAGTGTTTAGTCCCCAGGGGAGAACCTCTGTTAATATGGGTTTAACTAGAACTTCAGAGAACAAACGCAACTTAAATTTGTATATTTTTATTGTATAGAATTGACATCTGTGATATTTTTATTTATTCACAAGTTTAATTTTCTTTTTAGTGTAGTAGGTTTTTTGTTTTGTTTGAGATGGAGTCTCACTATGTAGTCTTGGTTGGCCTGGAACTCATAGAGATCTACCTACCTGGCCCTATTTGGTAATTTTTTTAAACAATAAAGTTTATAAGATAAAAATTTAAATTGCATTTGTTCTTCGAAGTTCTAGTCAATCCCATATTAACAGAGGTTCTCCTCTGGAGACTAAACACTAGTGTGCTCCTCTCCTTGGACATGATGTCTCAGGGACAGTCAGTATTTAATCACTTCTTAAAATGTGCCCATGGCCTGGAATGCTATTAGTTTTCATCAGAAAAAAAAAAAAGTTCTTGTTCAAAACTCTAAGGAATTCTGCTTCATTTAATTAAAACCCTTTAGCCATGGGGAATACAGAATTTTACAATGGATCACTACTAGATGTGTCCCCTAGGTGGCAGCAAAGTCCTAACTTCAATTCTGACCTGCTGGGCTTGTGTTTTGGGAGGGTGGGATGGGGAATGGGGGAGGAGGTCTATTTGTTTGTTCTCTTTGTTGTTCTTGTTGTTGTATTTGTTTGTGCTTTGAGACAGAGTCTTTCACTGTAGATCAGGCTAGTCTTCTACTCGTGACAATCCTCCTGCCTTAGCCTCTCTAGAGTGTTAGGAGTACAGGTATATGCCAATGTATCCAGCTTCCTGGTCCTTTTAAAAACTAATGACAATGAGAGTGTATTTATGTAAAACACACACACACACACACACACACACACATACACACATACATATATGTATATACATACATATATATGCATATCTATATTACATAATAAATATTACATAATATGTTATATAACACATTACATAACATATTGTATATATATGTTTTGCACATAGGTAAATTTTGAGCCATCTTTGATTTAAGTTTTATTTTTAATTGAATTTAATTACCATTATATTACTATTATGAGGCTTTAGTTCATTCCCATGTGGACAGAGATCTTAATGTGGTCTTCAGTGATCTATATATGTATATATGCAGTCCCGTCAATGGCCAATCAAGGAAATGCCCCACAGACTTGCCTAATCTCAACTGAGAATCTCTCTTCTAACATGACTCTAGCTCATGCCAATCCGACACAAAACTAACCAAGACACCTGTGGTATGCAAGACTTAAGCAATTTAACACTGGTTAGAGAAGGCTTTACATTTCTATGGTGCATAAGAGTCCCAGGGCACTTAGCAAGTGTTTTTAGTTGTTATAAACAATAAAGCTATAAATTTAATAACAAATACAAGAAAGTTTATAAACTCTGATACTCTTAAGTATAAAAAGAATGTATCTGAATGACATGAGAGCCATTTGTGAGGGTTCAAAAATGGTATTTAATCTATAGTGTCTTCAGGTACATGCATTACTTGGTTGGCCCTCAACTTGGCCCTGGAAGGTCCCCAGCCTCCCACTTGGAAGGTTCTGAAACCTTTGAGGAATGGAGACTATGGAAAGTATTCAGGTGATTGAGGACACTCCTGTTGAAAGGGATATTGTATACCAGCCTGTTCCTTTTTTCTTTTGCTTTTTGGACATTAAGTGAGCACTTTGTTCTTTCATTCAGACCCGGGCAGGGAGACTAATGGACAGAAACCCTCAAAGCAGTGAGTGAAAATCAATTTTTTTCTTTATTAGTTGATTATCTGAGGTACTTGGAACAGGCTCATCAAATAAGCCGAAGCAAAGGAGCCTCCCAGAGGGCCTTTCAGGTAAGCAAGCCAGCAAGGTCCCTGCCACTGCCACAAGAGGGCGCTCTAGCAACATGAGTCATGGTTTGGAACTTGCTTCACTTGCGCATCGTTCATTCCAAACTTCCGGGTGGCGCAACACTTTCACGAAGCAGATGTCACAACTTAGAACCCCAAAAGTATGAAGAGAGGGATGGTCTCTCTGCTGCAGTCATTAGAAGAGTAGGACATACAGCATGCTTGCAACAATTTGTCACTAGCCTCGACAATGCAGTGCCTCAATCCTGGAGTGCCTTTAAACATTATTATTGTTATTATTATTGTTGCTGCTGCTGCTGCTGCTGCTGCTGCTGCTGCTGCTGCTGCTGTTGTTGTTGTTGTTGTTGTTGTTGTGTGTCTGCATGCTTTTACTGCTGAGCCATCTTGCTGTCCAAGTAGTGCTTTCGTTTGTTTCGTTTTGTGAGACAGGGTTTCTCTGTGTAGCCTTGGGTCTCTCGGAACTTACTCTATAAACCAGGCTGGCCTCGAACTCAGAGATTCGCCTATCTCTGCTGGATCAAATGAGTGTGCCACCATCACCTGGCCCTGGTAGGCTTTTATTGTTGCTTATTTTGATTTGGAGGTGTGAGGGGCTAGATTTGACTGCCCAGACAGAGCTTTTGCTTTGTATGGGGATACGTCACCCATACAAAATGTTTCACCAAGGCCTGTGATGCTCACTGAACTGCACTGCAAGAAACAAAAGAAAAAGGAATTTTCTCTCGAACACTTATCGTGAAGAAATTACTGGAGGGAAAGCGTCAGTCAAGCCAACCAGGAGCATAGCAACGGGAAGAGAGGAGGCAAATGCTGAGGCTGACTGCAAAGCTCAGCAGGCTTGTCTGAGAAAAGACAAGACTAAATCCAAGAAGTGAAAAGACTGCACACATTACGCATTACATGAAATCAGCACATAATGATAAAGGGCAGTCTGTCAGAATACAAGAGTGCAGATAGGTGAAGCAGCAGCTTGGTGATTTACAAAGCAGAACTCCGGGGGACAAGGTAGGGGCACACAAAGATGATATCAGATGTACAAACTATAACTAAGGACACAGAAGACCCTAAGAATGCAGCTAACAAGTTATTCTGCAGGGGAGTGTAGGTAAGTGTAGGCCAGAAAGGCCTGGCAGGGGGACACAGAGGAGGGAGAAGGGTGAAAGAACACCAGAGAATTGCAGAAGGATCAAGAGACACCGGCCTTGGAGGACTGTGTCAAGTAGGAGGCACAGCGACACAACTGTGTCGTTGGAGGAAGCAGATGTGTTAATCATACGGGCCTATTTTCATCAAAGGAAGAAAATGATGCCTGCTCACCTGGAAAGGAAGGCTAGAGTCAATGTTGTCTAACAACCTGGTAATCTTCTGTTATTCTGTGGAGCCAGCCTTCATCTGAATCTGCCAAAATCCTCAACATTGTCTAGGTCCCAGTCCTGAGCTTGACCTCTCAGTGAATAGAGCCCATCCTTATGAGAGAGGTCCCGTGAGTTCTCCACCAATAGAATCTATCTGCATGCTTATTAAAGGGCTCCGGCAGGTCCCAGCACAGCAAACATGGAGCTGGCAGGTTTGTCCTCTTCCCTCCCCCATCTCTTGTTAAACCATTAGACTACATTCCTAAAGCTAGCCCCCAAGGTCTAGCCCCTCATTTGGCCACTTTCTTATGTCTGACTAAAACGTCAAGGTTCAGCAGTCAAAATTTGTGATTTGGCCACACTGGCTATTATATTATGCCCAGTCAAGACTTACCAACTCATCTTAGCACAGGCTCCTCTTTTCTTCTTAAAAACCATTCCTGCGGAGACTCCTGCTGCTGTTTTGCCCAATTCAGAGGCACCAGTTCATCCCTACTATACTTGTCCCTCCTGGGTAATAGAATCTCCTTTGTGCCGAGAACTTGGTGTCTGGGTGTGTTCCTGCCCACTCTGAGGTCTCTTTCTTTCTAGGTTTTTGCCCTGAGCACTATTTATCAGTTAATAGAATGTATTCTTAATGTAAAGGTCACAGGTGCTTTTCTATTTTGGAAGGGAGTTTAGGTACAGCCATCCCTGAAGCTTTATTGTGATAATTGTCACATGGAGACTTTCCCCAAAGGCTTTACTGTGCTTAAATATGTATGGAAAATAAACTGTGAGATCAGACTCTGGAAGTTTTGACCCAGTACCTGCTGAGGTGGTGCTGACCCAAGTTCCATTCTTCACCACTCATAGGTAATTTTTTTGTTGGCCGTGATGCTTGCAGGGCCCCGAACAGTGTAATTCATTGGAGGACAGTGGTTAAAGGCAAGAATAAAAAATAAAGACTGAGGCTGGGCATGGCGATACATGCCTGAAATCCTAGCATTCAGGAGGCAGAGGCAGGAGGATCTCTACAAGTTTGAGGTCAGCCGAGTTCAAGGCCAGCCTTGTCTACAGAGTGAGTTCCAGGACAGCCAGGACTACACAGAGAAACCCTGTCTTGAAAAACCAAAACCAAACCAAACCAACCAAACAAACAAACAAAAAAACCCAAAAAATGAAGACTGAGGCTGGGCACGGCAATACATGCCTGAAATCCTAGCATTCAGGAGGCAGAGGCAGGAGGATCTCTACAAGTTTGAAGTCAGCTTGGTCTCAATAATAAGGTCTAGGCCATTCAAGGGTACACAGTAAGACTTAGTCAACAAATAAATAAACTAAAACTAGACCCTCCAGTAAATAAAGAAACAACAGATGAAGGCCTAGTTAGATACGGTGGTGCTCATCTGAAATTCCAGTGTTCAGGAAGCTGATGCAGGAGGATTAGTAGTTTGAAGTCAGTTTAGCTACATAGTGAGGAAGTATCTCAAAAAATCCAGTTCTTGGGATAAAGCTCAATGGGGGAGCACTTGCCAAACTCGAACAGCTCTTGACTTCACCCCAAGTACATGACTAAAACACTCTCCACAGTCCCCAGGACAGGGACTGGGAAGACAGCTACCCTGACCTTTTGCTGTATGTGCACATTCCAAGACAAGACTGTCTCTCTCTCTCTCTCTCTCTCTCTCTCTCTCTCTCTCTCTCTCTCTCTCTCTCTCTCTCTCTCTCTCAATTAAAACAGCTGACCACTTTATTTTCACGTTTCACAATAAAACTGTGAAAACTGCCCCTTTTTATATCACTTCTCCCTCCAAAAGTATTCTCTCTGTTAGGAAGGAAGTTCCTTGCCATGCATCTCGTAAACACTCAGGGTCAGCACCAAGATCTCCTGGTGAAAAAGAACAAGAAATACAAATGATAAAGAGCGCTTCTGCTCTTCTCTGTCTGGCCGCGTCATGCCGGGCCTCGTGGGCACCATCATAGGGCGGGCGGGAGGTCTCATCATTCTTGGTCCGGGCATCATGGGCTTGTGGCCTCCCATGGGTGGTCTCATCTCAGGCATCATCCCAGGAGGAGAGGGCCCCATCATTCGTATCATGGGAGGGCCTCCCATGTGGGGTGCAGGCATCATGCCAGGCCGAGGAGGACCTGGGAGACTGGGGGGGAGGCGGGATCATGGCCCCTGCAGGCAGAGGAGCAGGAATGGAGCCGGAGGGATCTTTCCTTGTTGAAATGCAGCCGTTGTTTTGTCAATAAGGCTCTGGGCTTGCTCTTCCATCCATTTCTGGTAATAGTCTTTCATGTTCTCTTTGTGTTTCCTACCACTGCAGTGTGTCTTCCTTACAGATGGAGAATCATGGGTAAGATGTATCACAGTAGTCACAGTAAAACTTAGGTATGATACTCACAGGCCGTTGGCAACTCGAGTCAACAAGCCGTTTTATGATGCTGAAATAGTGAGTCTCAACTACAATTAATTCGTAATAAAAAAAATCCAACTCATCTCTAAGATAAACCGGCCTATGCTATAGACCCTTTCAAAAATCTATTGCTTGGTTCAGTTTGCTGGTGGTGTTCATATGTGGAGTGAGCATGACTTTTTCCACTTAACGTTTAATGGTGCTTGGTTTTAGAATTAATGTTATGGTTCTATAATTAAAAAAAAAGAATAAAACCCAACAAACAAACAAAAAACCCAGACCGGGTGGCTTTTGTTCTCCTTTCATATTAGAACAGGTGTGTGCCACTCTTGTGTAAAGTGTGTGTGTAATTGTGTATGTGTGGTGTGTGTGTGTGTGCATTTTAAAGACTCTCCTAGTGTAACTGCCGTTTCTTTTGTAACGGCCGTCGGTTTCTGCTGCTCCGGTCGGCAGGTCAGGGTCTAGCAAGAGAGAAAGTGGGGACGGAGGAAGGGGAAAAAAGGGGCGAGAGACGCAAAAGATAGATACAAGCCAGAGTCCGGTGGAGTCTCTTCAAGTCTTCTTTATTCTCTTCTCTTCTTACTATATTCTCACTCCTTCAGTCTCCTGACACCTCTCACTTTCTCACTCCTTCCTCTACTTCCTACTTCCTACTACCTCCTACTACTTACTACCTCTACCTCCTCGACTCCTCTACTCCTCTACTCCTCTACTCCCCTATAGAAGGGAAATCCTGGGTATTTATACCCTTTACCACGTGACTTGCCCTCGTGGACAATCTCAACTGAAGCCACTACGTCACGTGCCTTGTAGCCATGGATACCAGGAGCACCTGGCAGCTGGGGGCACTAAACAGTGTAACAAGATGTTTATCAGAGTGCGCTCAGCTATTGCAGGCTGTTGAAACAAGTCTCTTGTCAGGGTATATGGCTCGAGATGGCTGTAAAGATGATAGCCACTTTCGGCTAAGAGTCGGCTCCCAACATCCTAGGATGAGCCTTATGGTGCACACCTTTTCTCAAAGTACTTAAGAGGCAAAGGCAGGTGGGTTTCTGAGTTCAAGGTTAGCCCTGTGTACATGGAGAGTTCCAGTCCAGTCAGAACTACATAGTGAGAACTTGTTAAAAAAAAATACAAACCAATCCAAACTAAAATGAACCGAAACAAGGGCTGTGCTTGCTACCAAGAAGCCTGACAACCTGTTTCATCCCAGACAGCCACATGGTGGAGGGAGAGAACTGACTCGAGTAAGATGTTTTCTTACTTCCACATGCATGTGCACTGCATGCACCCCTACACATATGCACGCCACAAATATAGATAGATAAACAAAGCAAAGCCAAAAACCCCAAGACAAAACTCCAAGAACTGACTTTGAAATCATGTTTTCTTTCAAACAAAGCATACAGACAGGACCGGGGAACTTAGCTCAATTTAAAAAGTTTTTGACTTACCTACACAGACCTGCGCTTCATCTCCAGAATCCATGAGAAAACGGTCAGGGGAGGTGGCACCTATGAGCCCAGTACTGGGAAGGGAGAGACAGTCTGATCCCTGAGGCTTGCTGCCAACTGGTCCGGCCTACTCGCCAAGTGTCAGACCAGTGAGAGACCTGTCAGAAGAAAGATGGCTGACACCTGAGAAGTAACACCTGAGGTCCTCTGGCATTCAAATGCACACACACATGCACACACACACACAAATGTATACCTGCACACATATGTGCACATCACACATAATCATGCTTACACACATATGCATACACACAGAACAAGCAACCCTCCAAGTTATCCCTTTCTCCCCAGTTTTCAAGTACATTTGCATAAAGCCAAGTAAACTGACCTTTGTCAACCTTTAAACTTTCCTTTAGTTTCTTCAGGTGCAAACCTCACAAAATCCAGTCCAAGCTTCAGTTCTTCATGTGCATCCAGTAATGTCTGAGCTCACAGCTTCTCCAAGGCTAGCCATGCCTCTCCCACACTCTTGTCAAAGTTCTGCTTCTTTGAGGCATCAACTTTACCACACTATATCTTTCCTGTTTATTTTACTTTCTTTTTAAAATTTTTGTTTGTGTTGGGCATTGTGGTGCATGGCCTTTGACCCCAGTACTCAAGAGGTAGAGGCAGACCTGTCTCTGTGAATTCAAGGGCTTGAGGACAGTCTGTTCCAAGTAGCAAGTTCTAGGACAGCCACGCTTACCACCCATTTCACTGTGTATCTGGGTGCTGTATAAGAAAGGACCATTGGGCTGGGCAGTGGTGGCGCACACCTTTCATCCCAGGACTTGGAAGGCAGAGGCAGGTGGATTTCTGAGTTTGAGGCCAGCCTGGTCTACAGAGTGAGTTCCAGGACAGCCAGGGCTACACAGAGAAACCCTGCCTCGAAAAAAAAAAAAACCAAACAAATAAATAAATAAATAAATAAATAAATAAATAAATATTGATTTGTCTGTGAAAGAAAGAAAGAAAGAAAGAAAGAAAGAAAGAAAGAAAGAAAGAAAGAACGAACCATTGACTGGGTGGCTTAGATTATGGAGATTGATTCTCATGGGCCTCCAGGTGTTTAAGGTTAAGGCTGGCTTGATGTCTGGTGGAATTTCACTTCCTGATTAATTGACAGAAACTTCTTTCTACGTCCTCACATGAGGCGATGTACAAGGGAACTCGCTTTTTGAGGGCATTAATCCATTTCCTGAAGTCTCTGCCTCATTACCCACTAAGGGTCTACCTGGAAACACTGACCATCACTGGGAATTGTGTTGCAACATCTGAACAGGGGCGTAGTCACCCAGTCCAGAGAATCCTCCATTCTCACTGCCTGACCTGGCAACTGTCAACACTCCATGTTATCATTCTGGGTTGATTTGTTGATTTTCTTTTTTTTTTTTCTACAGCAGCACACACACATGCACACGTGCGCACACGCGTGCACACACACACATACACACACACACAGAGAGAGAGAGAGAGAGAGAGAGAGAGAGAGAGAGAGAGAGACTCCTGCTCATTCTCATGAATCACATCCTCTCTTCTTTCCCAGACAAAACCCCTTTGACTTTCTTCCTTCTACTAAAGGAAACCTTCGTTTCCCTTCTTTTATGCTCCCTCATCTTGCAGCATGGGGTGGGGTGGAGGGCCGCTTCCATCCTGGCCAGGATTCCTTGCCTTTCCCGTTTATATATGCACAATCTGCTGAGCACGAGTGCACAGTTAACTTTTCCTGACTGCCCTTCAGTGGTATTCTTTCCATAAATATTTGAACATGCTGAAGTTTCTCCCATCATGAAAACAAAGCAAAACACTAACAAAGGCCAGCTCGACACATGAACCCTCCCCAACAGTCTTGCCACCACTATCACCAGGGCCTCTCTTCCCCTCCCCACCCCATCTAAAAAGAATTGGCTGTGTTTCATTCTCACTACCTCAAGCATGACTCACGATCCTGTCATTCTGTCCATGCATATTTAACAGTCGTAGATGACTTTTATGTTAATAAATATAGAACATGTTCTTTAGTCCCTGGACAAAACGTCCACCCCCAGTGGAGGAAGAACCAGGTTGAGAGAAAGGACAACCCTGAGCGTGGTCTTGACCTTGTTCAACTCCAGGGCCTCAGAGACGTTCTAGAGATGTTGGGAGAGGAAGGTTAAAGTGAGGGGGAGGTCTAAGCTGGAACATAAATGGTCCCTGCAGTGTAACCACAGGAGTGTGTGTGTGTGTGTGTGTGTGTGTGTGTGTGTAGATAACCAATGTCATAGGAGTCATGGAGTTATTTGAGGGGAACAAGGGAAACCTAGTCAAGTTCTCAAATTTGAATCTATTTCAAAATTATGTCAACAATGTATATGTAAAAGTACAAATTGCTGGATCCCACCCTTACAGAGGGTGTTTTTCTTTTTTGACTACAGTAAAACCAAATAGTGCTGTGTGTGTAGTTCCGTGGTAAAACGCTTATTTATAATGTATGAGGCTCTGGATTTCATCCCCAGCCCCGCAAAAGTGACCCAAACCAAGACCTAACATTCTCTGTAGGATGTGGACTCTTGCACTTTAAGCCAGCTCCCATACAATATTGAGAATATTGGTCTGAAATCCTCACTTTAAGAACAATGGTTTAAGAGCTCATTTGGAGATTCTAGCAGGGGAGCTCTGCTACTTAAATACCCTTGACCTAAGACGGGTCCTCCGATCCGCGGGGAAAGTCACCAAGCACATAGCTTGTACACCAGGACACCCATGGAATAATGAGGGAGGAAGGTCAGGCATTGGTGACACTTGCTTTTAATTCAGCACTTGAGAGGCAGAGGCAGGAGGATCTCTGTGAACTGGAGGCCAGCTCCGTATGCAGAGGGAGTTACAGGACAGCCAGGGAAGAGGAAGGGCGGGAGAGGGGGAGGGGAGGGAAAAAGGGGAAGGGGAGAGGGGACGGAGAGGGAGAGAGAGAAGGGGGAGGGGGAGAGGGAGAGGCCAGAGCCCTGGTGGTGGCGGCGGGCCTTTTATTCCAGCACTCGGAAAGCAGAAGCAGGTAGATATCTCTGAATTCCAGGCTAGCCTGGTCTATAAAGTGATTTCCAGGACAGGACAGCCAGGACTACATGGAGAAACCCTATCTCGACACCCCTCCCCCCCCGAATAGAACAATAGTCTAAATTGCCAAGAGGGACTCTCTTTGTTCCCCAGTGAGATGCTCCATCATCGACTGCCCATCAATGGAGGTTAAGCCGGTGAGAACACAGGGAAAACCTCCGGAAAGAAACCTCTAGACGAGAAAGGAGGCTTGTGGACTACATCTCCCAGAAAGCCCCGCACCCGCGCGCGGGCGCCCCCTGGACGAGGCTAGCGGGACGGCGCCGGCGGGATCGCTAGGACCTTCCCCAGAGCATCAGTGAGCTCGGAAAGCCGCGGTAGCTGCGGGTTGCTGCGGCGCGGGAGTCCTGTGCGAGAGAACCACCGCATGTGAGTTGGGGTACCGGCTGCTCTTTCCTCTGTTTCTCAGCTGCCTTGTCTCAGGTCTGGCGGACAAGACGTGGGTGCGGGAGTCCTGGCTCAGGGACGTGGGGTGCCCTTCTGGAAAGACGCGCTGCGGTCCTGGGTACCCAGGCGGCGGGCAGCGCAGGGACAGCGCTGCAGGTGGGGATGGCAGGTGGCCGGCCCTCCCCTCCGGCCGCGGCTTTGGCGCAGCAGCCTGGCACGGGGGCCAGGTGGTTCGGCTGGCTGTGGCCCTGGGGAGCCCCAGCCCCCGGGACAGGTGCGTGCGCTTCGGCGGGACTCGGGTGCCCCTGAGTGTTTGTCCACGGAGCCGCTGCGCCCCTGTCCTGCCCAGATGATCGCCTAGGGCTCGGGCTGAGGGTTTCCAGGACGCTTAGGAGCGCGGGGAACTGTGTGGATGTTGGTGCGTGTTCCTGCGGTGCGCAGGCTAGCGTGAGCGCAACAGTGCCAGTCTCTTTTCTTCAATGCCCTTGGAACAAAATTAGTTTTATGTGCATTTTTTTTCTAAACAAGTTTGACTCCGAGTATCTTAGTTTGATTTTGTGGGCGCTCCATACGCCAGCACGCAAGTTTATATAATAAGCAGTATACGCTTTGGGGGAAAAAATCCCATTGAAGGTGCTCTTCCTTGCCCTCTATCGGATGAATTATGTCGAACTGGTTGACATGGGTATCCATTAGTAACTGCGGTGGCTGGAGGCGAGAGATAAAGAGTTTTTGAGTGAAGTCACGACTAAACCCTTCTGATCAGCTTTTGGTTTCATAAGATTTGGTTATCAAGTTTCAAACACGGTGTTATTTCAACGTTTAAGACAGAGTTAAAGGGCGGGGACCGAGGGTTGTCAATCCTAATACCCTAATCTAAGGAAAATAGCTTTGCACGATTAACTCCAAGCCATCAAGTTTTGCTTATTGATTGTTTTGAGTCAGGGTCTTGCTAACTATCTGTGACGAGCCACCACACCCCCAGTCATTTTGTTTGTGTTTTCGAGATAGTTTCTCCCTAGGCAGTTCTAGCTGGCCTGGAAGTGCTATGTGGCCCAGGCTGGACCCTCCTTCTTCCACCCTCTAAGCATTGGGAATTTCAGGAGTGAGCCACCACACTTGGCCAAAGAAAGCATTTTTAGAGTCAGTTTCGCGGCCCCTTCCAAAACCCGCATCAGTTTTTAAGCTGATTTGTGGATGTGCTAGATAGGTAACTTTGTTGTTTGTTAAGAAGCACCATAGGACATTTTTGTTTGGCTTTGTTTTAGGGAAATGTTCTCCTGTCTTTTCTGTAACTGGACTCTAGTTACATTAAAGGTATTTCTATTCATATCTGATTTCTTAGAGTTTAAAAGTCAGGGAAGGCTGGGTTCCCCTCCCCCATGCTTTTGTATCCCACGCATTGATAGGACCAGCAGGTTTCCTTCTTTAAAATCTCTAGCACATTATTATTTCACTAAAATCCTGTAATACGTGAAAATGAACATTTTGGAGCTATGTATGGTGGTGGCTCATGACTATAATTCCAGCACTCCAGGCAGAGGCAAGAGGATGAGTTTGGGGCCAGCCTGTGCTACATGGCAAGACCCGGTCTTAAACAAACGGTAACAACAAGACAACAACAACTGAAGACAAACAGAAAAACCCAGTCCCAACTCCAAGAACAAAATCTCACCTAAAATGCATGTTTGGCTTGTTTGGTGGATCCAAACACTAACGTTTTCTTTAGGGTTGGTAAGTGGCTTTGCTATGAAGGTTTCCCCCTCCCTGTAATTAGGCTTGTGCTGTCCATAGTGATCTTGCTGGGAACTTCCTATCATTTTCTGTGCTTTGGACGGAAGGATGATCTGTTCCTTGAAGTCTGGCAGAAATTGCCTACAGACTGCCCAGGCTGCTGCCGGCATGGTTTAGAAAGCTGATAGCATCCCTCAACAACCTTCTTACTTGTGCCGTGACCACTGATTGTTCGAAGCTGGCCTCTTGCTCCAGTCAGTCTAATACCCATTAGTGTTATTGATAAGCAGACTCTGTTAGCCTATGGTACTTACTCTCTTTCAGAAGATAAACTTATGTGTTTATGATGAGTTATTCTTATTAATACTAATGCTTCATGGCTTCTCTTTTTCTTTCTCTTATTAGTATATATTAATTGTACAAAATAGTGGCTTACATGTATATAATATCTTCTTACATGTGTATAATATACTTTAACCATACCTATTTTTTTATTATTAGTCAGGCTTACTTACAATTGCTTCTTTCCTGGATTCTTCTAAAGAATCAGTTTCTGGACGTATCAATTAATGCTATTGATTGGTATCTTCCTATGTTACTAACTTCTGTTATTAAATTTTGATTCTTTCTACTTATTTGAATTTATTGTGTTCACATTCGGGTCCTTTTGAATTGAAATCGTGAATCCTTTATTTAATCGTTTGGCCCTTGTGTAAAGCAGGGCCTAGATGTCCAGTTTTGCCCTGTGGCCTGAGCTGTATTTTTACTTTAACCTCTGGGTTATGCACTGCTGCTGTGGTCTGTAAGATGTTGGTCTTCATAGTCCGCAAGCTGACCTACCTGTCTATCTGTCACTCGCCTCCTGATTTCTGTCACACACTAGGAGCATTTTTCTTCTCCTTCAAGTACACGTTTAAAAATCTCATTCAGTCACAATAAACTGTTGATAATATCTGAGAATACCTTTATTTTGTCTCCATTTTTGGATTTGGCTTTCCCCATGTTTCTTTTTTAAACTAATTTCAGAGGAGCATGTGTGTATGTAGTGTGTGTGTGTGTGTGTGTGTGTTTGTTTACATTTTTGTAGCTGGGAGATTTGAGGTTCTAGCCTGCCATATTACTGAAAGGAAAATAGAGGTAAAAAGATATTATTTTATAATGTAATGAACTGGGAGTTTTGTGACCTTTAATATATTGGGCACTTTTTTTTTCTTTTGGTTTTCAAGACAGGATTTCTCTGTGTAGCCCTGACTGTCCTGGACCTTGCTTTGTAGACCAGGGTGCTTTTTGAGATTCACCTGCCTCTGCCTCCTGAGTGCTGGGATTAAAGGCATGGACCACCAGGCTAGGCTATATTGGGTACTATCTTTAAAAGTCAGCTGCTTTGCTAGTGTTTATTAACATTGTTGCCTAACCAATCTCTAGAGCCACCACCCATCTTGAGAACTGAGACTGGATGCACATTACCCCTCCCTTAGCCCCCATGGTTGTTAATCTATCTCTGGGACTGGGTTTTAGGTACTTCATGTGATATTTTATATGATATCTGGTTTTTAGGCACAGGGTTATTTGTTTAGCATGGTTTTCTAAAGATTCCATGTTGTACTGTGTGTCTGTCCCAGTTCCCTTCCTTCTGAAGTCTGAATAATGTTGCATCCTCTGTTTGGGTCACTCTGTGGTTACCTGTTGTCCTCTCCTTTGTCTGTGGACACATGTTGCTCTCACAGTTTACTTACTGTACATGGCCATTGTGCACACGTAGCTCTTCAATAATCTGTTTTAGATTCCTTTGAGAAATGAGTATACATAGAAGTTGGAATTACTAGCATATAAACTGACTTGCTTTTTTTAAGCTTTTGGGAATTTGCCATGCTTTTATCCATAAAGTTTGTTCCTTTTACATTCCCATTAGCCTCCCTCTCTCCTGATTCAGCCATCTTGACAGATACAGATTTTTATTTTTAAGTAGGCAGCTTTTGTCTTACATTTTATTCCTTGTGAGTATGTGTATTTATAGTATAATTCATAACAGTAGCAAAGTTACAGCTGTGAAGTAGCAATGAGATAATTTTATAATTGGGGTCACCACAGCATGGGGAACTGTATTAAAGGGTCACAACATTCGGAAGGTTGAGAACCACTGGAGTGTGTGTGTGTGTGTGTGTGTGTGTGTGTGTGTGTGTGTGTGTGCATGTGAATGATAAGCCAGCTAGTCAGACTCAGTTGCCTGCTTCTACCCTGTATGTCCTAGGGATGTAGCTCAGGTAGCAGGCTTAGCAGCAGGTGCCTTTAGAGCTGTCTCGCTGACCTCTGCTTTAGCCCACTGATATTTATTCTGACTATTTTGTGGCTTACTGTCTTATTTTGTTCTGTTGCTTATTCTTATTTGTTTCTAGTCTCCACCCCTTCCTTTTTCTGCCTACTTTTTGCTTGAGGGTTTTGTTTGTTTGTTTGTTTTGTTTTGGGAAAGGTCTGTCTAAGTCATAGAATCCACAGAGATCCATAAGTACTGGGATTGAAGCACATGCACCACTACACCTGGCTGGATTGAATTTTTATTCCATTTCTATCTGACTCAAGACTTGAAAGTTAAATATGTTCTTCAGCTGTATGTATGGTTAGACGCCCATGCATTTTGTGTCGACTGCTCATTGGAATGCAAGCATAAAGGTATGCAAACTATAAATGTGTAGTTCAGTGAATTTTAATAACCAGAACCAGCCCTTAACATAAGAAACAACTTTTGCTATGCTCCAGAATCTTCCTCATTCCACCAGTGTTTTGAGGTAAAGGTGGCACAACTACCTACTGCACCTCAGCAGCCCAAGGACCTGTAGAGTTTTAGGGACCTTGACTCAGGTCCAAATCAACATTCACGACTCTGATACTGAAAAATAGTTTCAGGACCAGTTGGATATAGGCTTAGGCTTTAGAAATAGAGGAACGTAAGACACGCCCACATGTGGGTGTGGCTTCAGGGAGGAGCGAGCTCAGGTCAGCCTGCCTAGTATTTTGGTGGGTTTGAAGTTACTGTCCTGTCACCACATGGTTCCTGAGGGACATCTGACAGGGTTACAGTTGATGAGGTTAATGTCTCATCCACAGGGACGCAGGAAGGCAGGATGTCTTCACACAAACAAGGTGAAGTCTTGCTTGAGATCCCCTGGCAATGACTGGGGGAAGAGGCGATGGCTTACCCAGCATCCTGTACATTCAGGCCTCAGCCTTTGGCAGCCTTTACCACAGAGCTTGTTCTCCTCTCATGGCTCCCGTAGTGCAGCTCATCATGAAGGATAGCCACTGTTTTGATTACAGAATTTTATCTGTTTTGAATACAGATATTGAGTTTTGCCTGCTTTTCTGCCTTGTGCTAATGGAAGCACACAGCCTGTGCCCTTGTGTGCCTGGCTGCTTCTCACCAGCACTACATTTGTGAAATTCCTCCGCGCTCTTTGGGGAGGATGAGGTAGGTTTGTTCCTGTTGTGGTGTTGCATTGATTTTCCTAGAGAGAGACATCTGTTCACCCTAGATAGGGCACCAATGATGGACCAAAGCACAATTCCTCCAGTGTCCACCTTGAGAAACCAGTGGGTTTATTGGGCCAACTTATAGTGAGGGGTTACTTACTGGAGTGTAGGTAACCCTAAAGCAGCTGGACCACACTAAGCTACACTCCATTATGGATGATGACTTCACGGATGGTGTTTAATGGATCCCCACTTTCTTTTCTTTTTCTTTTTTTTTTTTTAGATTTATTTATTTATTATATATGAGTACACTGTAGCTGTCTTCAGACACACCAGAAGAGGGCATCAGATCTCATTACAGATGGTTGTGAGCCACCATGTGGTTGCTGGGATTTGAACTCAGAACCTATGGAAGTGCAGTGCAGTCAGTGCTCTTAACCACTGAGCCATCTCTCCAGCCCGGATCCCCACTTTCAACTTACCTTCTACTTCAGAATCACCGCATCTGGAGGAGGGCAGGAAAGAGTTAATAGATGGACTCCCCAGTGAAGACCCATGACCTGCCCTTCCTTCATCCAAACCGAATGTCAAGATCTCCATTACTGTCACTGCAAACCTGGCTATCCCGGTACTGTTTTGCTCAGGTGTTGTCATGGCTACCAGGCTGTGTGATTCTCTGTTCTAATATGGCAGGGAGCACATTGCACATAGAAGGAAAAAGCCTACTACACATGTGTGTGCATCCATACAGTAAATAGCCATTCTACTATGACTGATGTGGGTAGTTTGCAGTTTTAGACTATTGCCAACTGTGCTACTATAAACATTCTAGCACTTGCTTTTTGTTGGATGAATACATGCATTTCTGTGAGTGAATCAATCTAGGGGTAGAATTCACTTGGTGTGGATAGGCCCAGGACCCCCTCCCACCGTCTTTATCTCCCATCACACTATCAAGGCCTCTCACACCAGTTACGCTTCCTGTATGATGCTGTTGGTGTTCAACAGAACTGTGGCATGCACATGTTGTCAGAAACACAGACAAGCATGCTTGTGTCTTTCCCCAGGATCAGGATTTACTAAATAATAGTTAATTTGTACAGTATGGCATTTTCATTGGCCATTCATTGGTATGCCAGACAGCCCTAACTGAACCAACCAGATTCTTTGTTTCCATTCTTTAAAAAAACTGTAACATTTTATTTATTTTGGTGACTGTGTATAGGAAGGTCAGAGGAGAACTTGTGGGAATCAGCTCTCTCCTACCATTTATGTCCTTAGGATCAAACTCAAGTGGTCGGGCTTCATGGTAAGTACTTTCACCCATTAGGCCATATTATTGCCAGCACTCAAGTTTTAAAAATTATTTTATGCATGTGTGTTTTGCCTGCATGTATGACATGCATACTTGGTATCCATGGAGGCCAGAAGCAGGTGTTGGCCTCACTGGAACTGCAGTTACAGATAGTTGTGGGGTTACCATGTGGGAGCTGGAAGTGAACCTTAGTTCCCTGGAAGAGCAGTCAGCCTGTGGAGTCGTCTCTCCAGGCCCTGTGCTGGAAGTCAAAAGATCCAGTAGACCATGTCAGCAGTATATACTCAGCTGAGCTGAAGCTCCGAAGTGGGGAGTCCTCTGCCTTTGGACCCTTGGTACTTCACTGAACGGTCAGATGATGGTGGGGATGAGGTAAGGGAAGTGCTTGAGCCCAGGAATTCAAGGCCGGCATGAGCCACAAAGATTTTCTGTTTCCAAAATTCAAAACAACAGCAACAAAAATCCAAAACCAACAAAAATCCCAAAACACATGTAGACACACAACCAGACAAAACAAACATAGAGCAGAAACCCAACAGCATGTGCTGGGGCAGGGGCTCAGTGGTAGAGTAGTGTCTGACATGTGAGATTTATGGTAAATAAACTCCTAACAGCTCCCAAAGCAAAATGTGGTGATTCTTAGTGTTTGTAGCCTCATCTTTGAGATGTTTTTCTCCATCTGATGGGAAGCTATAAGTTTACTAATGTTGCAAACAGTTCAGATTTCAAATCATGCTGAGACTCTTCGAGACACTATCAAAGGGTCCTTACTTTCAGGTGGTTATATTGTTAACAGCAGCATTTATACATCAGTACTATTGCTTCTCAGGGCTCCTTTACTCTCTTCATACATTTACTTGTGACTCAACCTGTTCTATCACACACACACACACACACACACACACACACACACACACACACACACGAGTTTTCACCAGTCTCTTCCTCTTCATTCTGCTCATTTTCTTGTGTTTGAGACAGCTTTCCCTTCAAGTTTGGATTTCTCAAGCAGCTGCTAACTGTGCTTGCTGAGATAAATTATCTTGGCTTCCCCTAACGGTATATAGGTATCTAAAGCAGGACTCTTGTGGCCATCTGGTTCTGTGATGACAAAGAGAATACTCTTAGATTTCCAGATAGTGACTCTGGTAACTCCTGTAAGCTGTGAAAGAGCCAGTCTGGACTTTGCCCTCCTTGCCTTCCTTTCACGCTGCCACCATCTGCACTCCTGTAGAATCTTGTTCTTCATGCCTTGGTACCTATCATCACTGTCAGATTCTGTTCCAGACTCAAGATGTCTGTGTTCAAGCAAGAACTTGCAGGAATTCAAGCACAGACCCAAGCTGTCTGTGTTCAAGCAAGAATTCAAGCAAGAGCGTCTTGTCTTTGAGTTTGAGGACTCTTGTTTCCTTGCCTGTTCTGTTCACTGGGGCCTCCTCTCAAGACTGCTGAATTGTCATATGCTGTTGAGTGGGCTCATGTTTGGAGTGTTTGGTGGACTGTTGGTGACTCAAGCTATGGGGGAAGGTTCTAACACTCCTAGCCATCCCAGCTGCTGCTTCCTAGTGACTGGGTGGTTGGATTCTATCCTTGTCTCTTTCTACATATTTGGAACCTGGATGGTGCTATTGTTTTTCACTGCCTAATAGCCTTGTACCAAACTCATAGTGCGGTTTAGTGGTTTGCCTAGATTGTCTGGTGCTGAGGACTCTTGACATTGCTGGATTGCCTTAGGCATTTAAGTTGGCCACTGGCACTGTTTCCTGTTTTCTAGGTTTATTATTGATTATTTTAAAAATAATACTTCTGTTATTCTATGTAATGTGAAGCCACTTGAAAGGCAGAAGTATACGCTTAGTCCATCACCTTGATCCAAATCTTTTATCTTGAATTCATTTCTTCTGGGACCCAAGTCCACCTGCAGATTTGGTGATTCATTCACCATGGCTCACAGACTTCAGCATAGCTGGACTTTGGTTCAGTAAGAGGTCACCAAGAAACATTAAAGGGGGAGAGGTGCACAGAGCCATGTCTGGAGGAGCCAGGCCCAGTTTCCAAGAGTCTTCTCCCCATTGGCCAATTGGTCATGTAAGATGTGCTTAACTCCCCAGCAGGGAGCTGTGAACTGATGTTTACCTGGGAAGCTCACTTCACACTCAGTCTTAAGGGAGGCAGGTTCTAGGGATTGCTCATGCAGATTCCTGTTAGTCAGATAACCCATTCCAGCCCAGAAGAAACTGTGTATCCAGTATAGACTAGTGGCTACAAAAGCTAGTTACTGGCATGGTGGAATTTACCTTTAATCACTGAGGCAGAAGCAGTTGTATCACTGAGTTTAAGGCCATCCTGGTGTACACAGTGAGCTTCAGGTCTGCTGGGGTACACTGAGAAACTTGTCTCAAAAGCCCTGAAACAAAAACTCTTATGCTCTTACCAGAAAGGATGGTGAGAACGCTACCATCCCAAGTGTCATTCAAAGTCAAGGTTGCCTTTTGTTTACTTTTTAATTTCCCACAGTGTAACAAATTTCCTTGTGGTACTTTTTATATATAAGTTTGGTCAAGCCTCCCTACACTTCTCTCCTGGTTTAAACCCTGCAGTTTCCTTATTCTCCTTGACTTTCTTGCCATGTTTGTTCCTTTACCCTCGTCTCCTCTTCTTCTCCCCTCTCCCAGGCCCCCTTAGTATTTCCTGATGTTCACCCACACTCCATTCATTCCCAATAAACATATAAAAGTGAGAAGCCAGAATCCATTATGTGAAAGAGAACACACAGTGTTTGTCTTTCTGTACCCGAGTCTCTTCACTTAATATAGTCTTGAGATTTCATTTCCTGGCTTGTTGTGACTAGAGCCATACGGATATCCACATGTCTCTGTGGAAGGATAGAGGGTATGTGCCCAGGAGGCATATCTGGGGTGTGTGCTAGTTCCATGTGTAGTATTTAAAACAATTTTTATTTTATGTGTATGAATGTTTTGTCTGTGTGCATGTCTGTGCACCATGTGCATGCCTAGCATGCACAGAGGCCAGAAGAGTTTTGGATTGCCTGGAAGTGGAATCACAAATGCTTGTGAAATATCATGTAGATGCTTCTAATTGAACCCTGGCCCTTTGGGAGAACAACCTGTGTTTTTTTTTTGTTTGTTTTTTTGTTTTGTTTTGGTTTTTCAAGACAGGGTTTCTCTGTGCAGCCCTGGTTGTCCTGGAACTCACTCTGTAGACCAGGCTGGCCTTGAACTCAGAAATCTGCCTGCCTCTGCCTCCCAAGTGCTGGGATTAAAGGCATGCTCCACCACTGCCCGGCACAACCAGTGTTCTTAACTGCTGAGCCTCCACACTGATTTCTGTGGTAGCCTCACTGGCTAGCATTCCTGCTGACAGTGAAGAAGGAAGGACCCCTATATTCCTACACCTCCAGCATCATTTGTTGTCATTTCTTTTCTTCGATGATGGCAGGTTTATCTTTTAAGGACTCTAAAGAGCAGCAAGCTCAGGCCCTACGATATTAACTTTTCTGCAAAAGTTCTCTCCTATTTTCTTCAAAGAAATGTGGATACATACTATTTTTTTGAAAGTGTGTCTGTGTGTCTGTGTGAATGTGATATGTGAGTGAATCCGGGGGGGGGTGTCAAAATAAAGGTATTTTTAAATTAAAAAAAAAAAGAAAGAAATGTGGATACAGGATGCTTGGAAATGACTTCTGGTAGTTTTTCACCCCAAGAAGAGAGAAACATTTGTAACTATCTAGGTGTAAATGTTAATACTTGCAAATATTAGTGCCTATGTTGGGGGTTATAATTCCCAGCATGTTGGGGGATAGAACACTTGCCTCTCATGTGTGAGGTCCTATGTTTGATCCCCAGCACCAAGAAAAAGCAAAACAAGACACAAAAAATGATTAAAGAACAATTTTGGGACTGGAGAGATGGCTTAGCAGTTAAGGGCACTGACTCCTCCTCTTCCAGAGGTCCTGAGTTCAATTCCCAGCAACCTCATGGTGACTCACGACCATCTGTAATGGGATCAGATGCCATCTTCTGGTGTATCTGAAGACAGCTACAGTGTACTCAAATACATGAAATAGATAAATAAATAAATCTTAAAAAAAAGAACAATTTCTTGACATGGAAAAATTTCAGAGTGTGGTACATAGAGCACAGAAGCCAGCATTTAAAAAACGTTCTAGCCCTTTTTTGGCTACTGTATCTTCAGGAGCATCACCCAGCACAGAACTCTGCAGCTTTGGTCACATCTTTTCCATTGTTTGATTGTCCCTCAACCCCCTTCATGGTCTCTACTCACCCACACTATGGCTCTGTCTCTGGTCATATGACATCTCTCTTCCCTTCCTCTCTGGTCATGTGGCATCTTCTCTCTTCCCTTCTGTGGTTGTACCTCTCTGTCTGAGTTTGATTGCTCAGAGTTCTGGGAATCCTTGAGGACTGAGCGGCAGGTCATAGCGGTTGGAGGGTTAGACTGATCAACTGAGGCTTTTCCTGTGGCATTGCTGTATAGAGAAGGAGCATCCAAAACCAGGTATATGCTTGGCAGAGCTGGTAATGGCCTGGAGCCAGGGGGAGCAGTGGCTTCAGATCTGTCGAACCCAACTCTCCCCCCATCCCAATATGGGGCTTGGTTATCAGTCCCGTGGCTGCTTTGCTCTCAGTCTATAATGTTGAGATACCTTATGTTGCTCTTGTGCAGCACTGTTTGATTAACGTTCACTGAGTTGGTCCCATTATATAATAATTTCTGCTGACCTTGTCTCAACTCTGCCCTGGAAATAGTATGTAAGATGTTGTACTTTAATAAGCTTGCTTGGCATAAGACATAGCAGGTTCAAGACTTCTGGGTCCCAAACTTACTTGTCTCTTAATCTTCTGATCCCCTGGTCCTCTCAGGACCCTATCACTGAAAGACAACCTGCTGGTCACTTACCTAGTTACATGCCCTGTGTCTCTTTTGGCTTACACTTGGTGCTTATTGATGTTAATTGGCAGAACAGCTAAAAGGAAGCTGGAAGCAGTGCTCTCCCCTTTCTGTCTCTTGTTTACCATACACCTGATTTTTACTTTGTGCTGAAGATGGTGATTTAAAGCCGTAAGCTGGCATTGTCTGTGAAGGTTGTCTGGGTTCTGTCTGCAGCAGGTGGTATAATTAAGTGTTTGCATTTGAGAGGCCTTTTGAGGTCATATAACTTAAGTATGGGCTTAGATTGTCAAATCATAATTTTAAAAAAATCAGTGTATATTAATTGTACAGAGTAGTGGTTCTCTCCTCTTTCTTTCCCTCCATTTCTTTTTTTAAATTTTTATTTTTACTTTGTGTGTATTGGTGTTTTGCCTGCATATATATATATCTATGGTTGTGGGGCATCAGATCCCCTGGAACTGGAGTTATAGACAGTTGTGAGCTGCCATGTGGTTGCTGGGAATTGAACCCTGATCCTCTAGAAGAGCAGCCAGTGCTCTTAACCACTGCACATCTCTCCAGTCCTTCTACATTTTTTTTTTGAGGCAGGGGCTTTGATATGTTGCCCTAGCAGGCCTGAAACTTCCTATGGAGATCAGACTGGTTTTGAACTTACAGAGATCCAGTTTGCCCCTTGTGGTGGTTTGAGTATGCTTGGTCCAGGGAGTGGCACTATTAGGGGGTGTGACCTTGTTGAAGTAGCTGTGGCCTCGCTGGAGGAAGTATGCCACTATGGCTGTGGGTTTTAAGACCCTCATCCTAGCTGCCTAGAAACCAGTCTTCTCCTGTTCGCCTTTGGAACAAGATGTAGAACTTTTAGCTCCTCCTGCACCATGCCTGCCTAGATGCTGCCATGCTCCTGCCTTGATGATAATGAACTGAACCTCTGAACCTGTAAGCCAGCCCCAACTAAATGTTGTCCTTATAAGAGCTGCCTGGGTCATGGTGTCTGTTCACCCTAACAGTAAACATCCTAAGACACCCCTGCCTCTGGGATTAAAGTGCTGTTACTAAAAGTGTGCACCTCCATACTTACCTCTGGCCTTGAAGTCACAGTGATCCTTTCATCTCTGCTGAGTGCTGGGCTACAGGTATATAGCTACACTACAACTGGCTGTAGTCATTTTCAAAAAGAATTTTTAAATTACATGTATTTATTTATTTATTGTGTGTGTGTGCGCGCGCGCATGCGCGCGCGCGCATGTAGAGATATGAGGACAACTTGTGGGAGTTGGTTCTCTTATTGGACCATGTGGGTTCCAGAGATTGAACGCAGATTTCAGGCTTGCTGGCAAATGTTTCCACCTGCTGAGCCATCTCATTGGCCCAAGTAACAGTTTTCATTGAGACATTTTAATATATATATAGATATTACATGATTTTTGAAATCATGTCCTCTTGTTCTCTGGTATCCCACCGTCACCCTGTCCCTTTCCACCTCTCCAGCAGTCTCCCTGCTACTTGGGTGTTCCCACCTGCCAACCCAATTTGAGAGCAAGCATGCAAAGAAAAATGTCCTGTTTTGTTTATTTGTGAGACAGGGTTTCACTGTGTAGCCCTGGCTGTCTGGGTACTTGCTCTGTAGACCAGGCTGCCCTCGAACTCAGAGATCCTGTCTCTGCCTCCCCAGTGCTGGGATTAAAGCACTGCCTGGCTGATTATTTCTAATTTCATATATTTCTTTCAAACAACATGATTTAACCCCCTCTTTTAAAAAAAACTGAATTATACTCCATTTAACATATATTCCACATTTGATGGATGGGCACTTAGGCTGCACCTATGATTTGGCTATTGTGACTAGTGTCCCCATGGGCTTGGGTATGCAGATGTTTATACTGATGTTGATTTTGATTCTGTCAGGATGGGTCACATTATCGTTCTTGCCGCTCCACACTAATTTCCAAAGCATTTTCTCTAACGTACATTCCCATAGTGTTCTGTACGGGCCCCTCTCACTTCACACCTTCGCTGACATTTGCTATTTTTTGCTTCTCTGATGATGACCATTCTGACTGGGATGAGAGGCAATGGAGAGGTGATCTCACCGTACTTATTTGCATCTCTCTCAGGGCTAAAGTTGATAAACCTGGCCAGACTAGGTGGCTCAGCAGGTAAAGGTGCTTGCTGCACAAGCCTGATGACTTTGACCCCCAGAACCTGCAAAGAAAGAGGGAAACAAACTCCACAGAGCTGTGCTCTGGCATGTGCGCTGTGTGCACCCATGTTCTCATCACATGCACACAGTCTCTTACATTAATAGTGGATAAAATAAAAACAAGAAACATTTTGGAAGATGATGAACATTTATTTACCCTGTATTTATTGCTTTGTGTTCTTATTCTCTTGAATTCAAACATGTCTGTTTAGTTAATTTACCCATTTCCAGATGGGTTATTCATCCTTCTGGGTTTAAGTGTTTGAGTTTTCTATACCTAATGGATACATATATGTTATATATGTTCTGGAAAGACAGCCTTTTCCCAATAGTGCTGGGAAATTGTATATCCAAATTGTAGTCCAAAACTATGTCCCTTTCCCTCAGTGTGTATAAAAGTCAACTCAGAATGTATCATAAGACCTGAAACTCTCTCTTTTTAAAAAAAAAAAAAATTAGAGAGGGTTTCACCCTGTAGTCCTGGCTGACCTGGAACTTGCTGTGTAGACCAGGCTGATCTTGAACTCAGAGATCCACTTGCCTCTGTCTCCAAAGTGCTGGGATTAAGGGCCTGTAACACCATCCAGGCCTTCAATGACTTTCTGAAAAAGACTCTATCAGCCCAAGGATTGACAAATGGATATGCACAAAATTAAGAAGTTTATCTGGGCTCGATGGCACATACTTGTAATCACTGGGAGGCAGAGGTAGGCAGATCTCTGTGAGTTTAAGGTCAGTCTGGTTTTTTACATAGCAACTTCCAGGGCTACACAGAGGGATTCTGTCAATGTAGAGAGAACCCTCCCACCCAATTCTGCATAGAAAAAAGTTAACCAAGCGAAGTCAGCCTGCAGAATAGGAGGAAACCTTTGCCATCTGACCTTTGATGGGATGAATATCAACTTGACTTCCTGTCTCACTGTTCTGGGTGTTTAGTTGCAGACTGTCCCTCTGGGATTTCAGACTGTAGACTTGGCAAACAGGATGACTTGTACTCTCCATGGGAAATGGAATGAATCATATTCTTGGCCTTAGTGGTTCTCCCTCTCTTGTTTCACTAGTTTCTTCATTCATTGATTCATATACTTATTTATTTTATTTTATTTTATCCATCTACTTTGTCCTTACACACCCAGCCAACTCTAATGTATTTCATGTATACATTTTTGTTGCATATATACTTAAAAAGGTACTATTCTATGTGCATGATTTTTTATTTTAACACACACACATGCACATTCATGCATACACATACACACACATACACACACATACATACACATGTACACAACCTCACGATGCAACTCATAGCTCAAGTTGGTCTGAAGCTCAAATATGTAACCCATAGTTGCCTTGACTTTGTAATCCTCCTGCCTCAGCATTTCAAGGTCCAGGATTACAAGCATGCTCTATCACACCTTTAATTTTAAAAACCCATTTATAATTGTATAACAGGTATAATGTTGAAAACTTTATCCCGGTTCTTCTGGCATTTTCCACCATGCCTGCTGTCCCTCTCCTGCCTCCCCCATGGCTTTGGAGTTTCCAGGTCTTTGTGCTTGGTGTTCTCCTGTGGGTAGACATTCAGTTTGTTCCTGCTCCCACATCCCACAAAGGATGCTCATAGGGATTTGTGGGGGAATTGCTCTGGGATTTAGATAGAAGAGCAGTGTTGCCTTGTCATGACGTACACCTGCAGTTTATGTTTCTGTATCCATGGGTTCTGTAGCCAAAGGTTCAACAAATTATGGATGAAAACCAAAAACGAAAACAACAACAAACCAACCCCAGAAATCCAAAAATCCAAACCCTAAGACATCCTATCTGTACTAAGAATGTATAGCTGTTTCTCCTTGGCTTTATTCCTGAGACACAACACTGGTTCCAAGTGCCAGGGATGGCCAATAATCTGACACCATTTTACACGAGGACTTTAGCACCTGTGAATTTTGGCATGTGTGTAGTGGGCTGGTGAGCTGGGGTCCTCTGTGGATCCTGAGGGACAACTGTGTTAATGTAACCAAGTCTGCCACCTTGTTCTCCAGATGGCCTGCACCATGCTACCTGAGTGACCCTAAGAGCACACTAGCGTTTTTCCTCCTCTTCTGTTGCTTAGGTCAAGGTTATTTACAGTTTGAGAAACCCTTACCTGAAATGCTTTTAATTCAGAAATAGTTACTTTATAGGAGCTATCTTGATGGCAGGAACTATGTCTTGAAATTCATATATGTTTCATGTGTACCTTGTATTCACCACCTGAAGATGGTTTTCTATAGTCTTAGTGTGTCTGCGTTTTGACTGTGATATATCTCATGAGATCAGGCTTGGGATTTTTCATGAGTGGCACCATGCCAGCACTCAGAAAAAGAGAGTTTGAATTTTGGATTTTGTACTAGGGATGTTTAAACCCTATAATATTCTGCTAATAAATACATAGTAAATGCCCATACATGGCTGATGCTGAGATCAACACAAAGGATAAGACACAAATACGCCTAAGCTAAATGTCTGGGTCAGGAGATAGATGAGAGAGCAGTCAGTTACGAAGAGGACGAGAAGCCAGGACAGGGTGAGCACAAGGCTGGAAAGGTAGGAGCTGGGAGCAGGGCATGCCAGAGAACAGGTCCTGAGAGCTGGGATAGGGCAAGGCCTTTTGTGTACTTCACCTGCAGGATCCGGGGTGCCTGGATGGTGAGTTCAGGGTTTCTCAGGATTGTGTGGTCTTGAGGGGCATTGGGATAGATGAAAGGGGATGGATAGTAAGTTGTCAAAAGTGAGACTGTAACAGAGACCAGGACACATGGTCCTGACGCTTATGATTACATATGAGCCTGGTAATGGCAACTCTTCTGCTGTTAAAATGTGTCACAGCATAAGAAAACACAAAAGCATCATGACTGATTTATGATGTAGCAGTAACTGGGTAGGAAGAGCAGAAGCCCATAAAAGTAAGCCTCGGGGAAGTCTCCAGACGGTGCATGCACCAGGATCCTGAGTATCAAAGGGCAAGAAACCTGGACAACATAGGTTTCATTCCAAAAATGGCAAAATATTTGACATTAGGACATGTGTTAGTTTAATGCAGTATTCTAATCAAAGAGGGGAATTTCATAACCATCTCTGAAGGAGCTGGAAGATACCAGATAGAACTTACTTGTCTCATGGCTGCCATTCTCAGTTTGTAGTGTTCTCTGCCTCCTCTTCTTCCTCCTCTTCCTCTTCCTTCTCCTCCTCCTCTCTCTCTCCCTCCCTCCTTCATCCTCCTCCTGTACCTCCTCCTTCTTTTCACTTTGCAAGGTTTTGCTTTGTTTGACAGCAGTTATGGGTTGAGGGGACACACAGGCCTGACTGCTGTGTTCCGTTTGACCATGTGAGGAGACCCACGGCAGTGCTGGTGGCCCTGGGGGACCAGCCAGAAGAGCTCAGACAGACCACTGGCTTCAAGGCTTTGTGTTCATTTGCCTTTGGCTCCTTCTCGATAGGCTTCCCAATGTCCTTCCCCCGGAGCTTGGCCCTGATGGCTCTCTAAATTTTGCCCACAACCTGGTTATTCAGAATGGCCTGTCCACTTTCATAGTCTGCGATGTCTTGTGGCTTTTCATTGATTTTTGTGGCCAAGTCCTTCTCGGTCAGGCTGCTGTATCACTTTGCCCACCTCCAGGGTCACCGTTTTGTGATGCAGCTCCTCTGTCTCCCAGTCTAGCTTGGCTGACCTGGAATTTGCTATTTAGGCCAAGGTGGCCTAGAACTCATAGAAATCCACTTGCCTCTGTAACTTGAGTGCTGGGTTTAAAGGTATGGACTATCAAACATGGCCCTTTCGCCTTTTAACTCCATCCTTCTGCATATACAGATGACAGAGGGATCCTGATGTGGCAAATCTCTGGGCTGGCTTGCCATCCTTTCTCAGCCCTTCCCCAACCTTGCAGTTAGTAACTGTACTTACTAAGTTCCCTCTACTGAGCCGCTTCTCCTGAACAGAGTTCAAGAGGACAGCTTGGATGCAGCCTGATGTGTTCACAATCTTATGGGGAAAACAGGTGTTGAAGTGACTATAATTTGTGTCCCTGCAATCAATGATTCTCCTTTTGTGTGTGTGTGTGTGTGTGTGTGTGTGTGTGATTATGTTTTCTATTCACGGATCTGGGATAGCTCCCAGATGGGTGCACATGGTGTAAGCAAAACTTATATGCAACAAATACACACACATATGTATATACAGATGTACACACACACACACTTGTACAGAGTCTAGACACTTGGACAGGTTAGCCTCAGGTATCATTCCTCCAGTGCTGTCTACCTTGTCATATGTCCTCCACTCTCAGCTGCTGCAGACAAGGCCTTTCACTGGCTTGACGCTCTGATTAGACTGGGCTGGCTGGCCAGGAATCCCCAGGAATCCTCCTGTCTCTATCTCCCCAACACTAGAATTGCAAACAAGAGCCACTATGCTTGACATTTAAAAATGTGTTTTAGAGTTAATTGTTTAATGTGTATGAATGTTTTGCCTGCATGTATGTATACATACTGTGTGCATGCCCAGTGCCTCAGAGGTCAGAAGGCAGCATCTGATCCCCCTGGGACCAGCATTAGGAATGATTGTGAGCCATCATATGAGTGCTGTGCCCTCTGCAAGAGCAGTACATTCTGCTAGCCACTCACGGAGCAATTTCTCCAGCCTGTGCTTTTGCCTTTTTGTGTAGGTTTGGGAATCAAACTCAGGTCTTGATTCTTGCACAGAGAGCATTTGACCGACAGAGCTATCTCCTTACTCTCTCTTCTCCTCTCTTTCTGTCCTCTCCTCTCTTCTTCCCTCCTTCTCTCTTCCTCCCTCCCCTCTGAAAGTAGACTTTGCTTTGGGCACAGGAATTGGCCAGAATGAGTGAGTTCAAATGTGGACACAGACATGTACAGAGGGAAGATGAGCTGATGAGGGAGAAGACGCTGTCTCACAGGAAAACTGGGGAATAAAATGGTGGCCAGCTGTGTCCACTGAGGGCACCTGTCCTCTTTCGCTTTCATATTTTGTATGTTTATGTGTGTATACGTACAGCTTACATACATGTGAGCCATGAAAAGGGGCCTGGGAATTCCCTCATAGCCCCTGGCAGATACCTTCATGTCAGGCTTCCAGCTTCCAGAGCTAAGAGGAAAGGCATCTTCATTGCTCTAGACCCACAGGTTTTGATACCTTGCTATGGTTACCCAGCAGATGGATACATCCACGTCCCCCTCTGTGTATCCCCAGACAGCTGCTCCTCCTTCCATCCCTGTAGATTTCCTTACTCTGCACACTTGCTATAAATGGAATCAAGTTTATGTTCTCCTCTGACTGGCTTTTTTCACTTGGTTGAGTAATTTCAGGGCTCATCCGCACTGTAGCATGTAGCAGCGTGCCCTTGCTTCATACAGAAAGGTAATATTCTAGCATCTACCACTGAGCTGCAGCCCCAGCCCTCATGTGTGAATTTACCAATGTTATTAACCCATTATCAGTTGGCAGACATTAATAATCCCACTGTAAATGCTCGTGTTCTTAGATGTATGTGTAGTCTCCTGTTTCTGGGTCTCTACCCTGAAGTGGAATGGCCGGGTCAGATGGAAACTCTGAATTCAATCACTTGAAGACCTGCAGGGAACATCTGCAATGTGGCTGGATCATTTTGCAGTCTGCTAGCAGTGAATGATGGGTCTGGTTTTTGCATATCCTCTTATTGTGATCTGACACTCCCAGCATCCTACAGGGTGTGCAGCACTGTGGCACCAACAGGTGTGTTGTTGTTTCCTCCCTCCCTTGTTTTCTTTTGAAATGGGGTCTCACTATAAATGCCAGGTTGGCCTCAAACTGATGGTCCTCTCACCAGCTGGATAGCTGGGATTATAGGTGCACACTACCACACCTGCCTCATTGTGGCGTTGATGTGTACTTCTGTATTTTTCTCATAACCTTACTGGCCATTTTTATATCCTTAATAGAAAACTGTGTATTCCTGTGGGCTTTTGATGTTGTTAGGTCATAGAACCTCTTTATGTATTATGGATATTAAACCCTTCTGAGTTAGATAATTTGCAAATGATTTTCCATTACTAGTTGTCTTTTGATTCTCTCTGTCGTCTCTCTGTTTCTCTCTCTCCCTGCTTTCCCCTCCCTATCCAAGACAGGGCCTCAGTACGTACCACTGCCTGCTCTGTCCTGGAACTCCTATATAGACTATGCTGGCTTTGAACTCATAGAGACTTGCCTGTCTCTCAAATGCTTGGTTTAAAAAATATACACCACCTACCTCCTACATGTGTTTGGTCCATTTTGAACGTGTATATATGATTATTCTTGATAACCAATTCGATGAGATCAAGAGATGCCTAGATTAACAGTAATTAGAGTATAGTGATGCAAGAATTTTCAGAGACAGAAAGGCTTAGACCTGATCAGTGGTTTAACTCATTGATAAATAAAAATTGGGGGAGGGGTTTGTTTATACTTAGCAGTCTATCAAAATCAATCTCTTAAGATATATTCAGGGCCTTTTGATTATTTAGAGACTAGTTGATGGTGACTTCACATGCCAGATGTCTGATATGAGAATTTTTCATGAGTATGAATGTTTCTGTATGTACAGGTGCACGTATGTGTGTGTGTGTGTGTGCACATGTGTGGATGCCAGAAGACTACTATAGATCTTGTCTTCTTCAGGATCACTGTCTACTTCTATTCAGGCAGGGTGTCTTGTTGAACCTCAGGCTCACTGATTTTGGCTAGGCTGCCCAGTGAATCCTGAGGATCCCTGTCCCCCACAATTCATCCTTCTCCAGGGCTGGGATTAATAGTGTGTAGCATCACTTCTGGCATGGATCCCAAGATCAAGCACTTCACCGTCTGAGCTGTCTTCCTAAGTCCTGATAGGACTTTCTTAAATCACAGGTATGATGTGGCTGCGTACAGCCCATACTAGGTATGGATGGGCTTTCTGTTCCTCACACACAGTGACTCTGGTTTGCATTCCGATGAGTCCTCAAAGGTCTGTTTTATGCAGAGGCTTGTGTCCTCTACCTCCATCACTGACCCCAGAAGCTCTCTTCTTTGTGACCAGTTTCTAGTCTTCCTGGTGGTCTTTCCCTGTAACCCACAATTCCTAGGACCCCCCCCTCATTTTCCTCAGAACTTACTTCCCCACATTGCATGCTTGGAGTAAGACAACAGAAAGCCTGAGATTAGTGGAGGCAGAATAGGGGGCATTTACAACTGCTATTTGCTCTTCCAAGGTGGACTGGTCAAAATTGAGTTGTCATCAATAAGAACAGAAGCTACAACTATTGTCTTAGTCATGGTCTTCAGATCTTGGTAATGCCAGTGACTTCTTTCTGGATTGTTCTTAAGGACAAAAGACTCTGGTTTCTGTCAAAGTGGGTTACTATCCCAATGAGGTCTACTTTTTCCCAATATGGCCTTTCTGCTAAGAATGAGGATTCACCTTCTCCATGGGGGCTAATCTTATGTTTGCCGAGTGGTGACTACTAGGTCAGCGCAGTGGAAGCTCATCTCAGCTGAAGAGAGATCTGGTCCAGCTCCCCTTGAGGACCATCATGACAGCTCCTTGGAGTAGTCACTGTGCCCTCTGACTTTCACTGGACTGTCCTTCAAATTTTCAGTTCTACTAGATCTACTGGCTGAGAGGTAGACTTGGCCATTACTCTAGACTCCAGTTCTGCAATTGGTTTCAGCTTGTTTCCAAGGCTAGACCTGCCCAGTCCCCAGATTACAGTCAGGAACAGGGATGAAAAGCAGGAACTGCTGGAGAGAGCAGCCGTCTTCCACTGTATTGCCAGGTAGGTGCTTCTGCTGCAGAGTGGCCACACCCACTTAGAAACTGGCCAGACCTCACTGCAGGCTAAATGTTATAATAATTTTATTTTGTTTCTATCTTTTTTAAATATTGTATTTATTTTTATTTTATGTGCATGGGTGTTTTCACATAAATGCACTATATACATACAGTACCCTAAAATGCCAGAAGAGGGCATCAGATCCCCTGGTACTGAGCTGATGAGATGATTATGAGCTACCATGTGGGTGCTGGGAACCCTGGTCCTCGTGTATTGTCTTATTAGTGTGTGTTGCAGTGGGGTGGGGAATTAAACCAGGACCTTGTTCATGCCAAGTACATTCTCTACCCCTGTGGTCCGTGAAGCGCCTTTTCTGCATTAATTGAGGTGATCATGTCAGTTACCATGTTTAACACATTTATATGGTAGATTATGTTTATGGATCTTTAAATACTGACTCAACTCTTCATTTCTAAAGTAAACCAAGTATGTGATAATTTTATGTATTGCTTGCATTTGCTGATATTCTTTTATGGGATTTGTGGAATTTTATGTTTTATCTGTGAGGCCTATTTTTGTCTTCTTTTTTGTATGGTTCTTATCCAGTTCTAGTAACATGGGACACTAGCTGCATAACATAAGTTACATGTTGTGCTCTCTTCTGTTGTCTCAAGAATTTCCAGTAGACAATGAATTCTCCTTTAGACAAGGTAGAATTTCCTCAGTGAATCTCTTGACTCAGAGATTTCTTTAATGGGGAATTAAAATATTTTCAAGAAATTAGTTTCCTAATAAAACTCTTGTTTTCTGAAGAGAGATTATATATATATATATAATATATATATTACATTTATATGTATGTACACATATAATATAATACAAAATATATAATAATAAATATAATATATAATAAATAACATATATTACTATAATATATAAAATATATTATATATATACATATACATACATATATATATATATATATAAACATTTTGGTGTAGTTACAAAATTATTTACTGTTGTTTTTATTTGTTAGGGAAGGGGCATAATTACCTAATATATCATTTATAAAAATTTAAGGTTAATGTTTCTATTTTTGAGCTTTTAAATTACACTCTCAGTGTCTTAAGATAGCTATAGGACTTTCCAAATGAACTTTTCCCTGTTGGGTGATGTGGTCACTTGTTTTTATCTGGAACTAGACTGTTCCATCCAAGTCATCAAGTTGAGACACAAATCAGTTGCTCTGCTCTCTTATCTTCCATACAGAGGTCTTAGAATGATTTTCTCTCTGGTAATGGTAACCCTTATCTCTTTTCTCTTTTAGATGTTTTCCAATTTTATTGATCATCAAAGAATTGGCACTTTATCTCCTTGATTTTCTTTTTTTTCTTCTCTCTCTCTCTCTCTCTCTCTCTCTCTCTCTCTCTCTCTTTCTTTCTCTTTTTGTTTGTTTTTCAAGACAGAGTTTCTCTGTGTAAGCCTGGCTGTCCTGGAACTCACTCTGTAGACCAGGCTGGCCTCGAACTCAGAAATCCACCTGCTTCTGCCTCCTGAGAGCTGGGATTAAAGGCATGTGCCACCACTGCTTGACTCTCCTTGATTTTCTGTTTTTCAATTTCACTCATTTATTTTAGTATTTTCTTCTATTTGCTTTGAGTTTATTTTGCTCTTTCTTTCTAGATTCTCCAGGTGGGGCTGGGATTACTGTTAGAGACGCCTCTCTTGTCTCATAGAGTATGTCTGTGTTGAGCAGTCTGTATTGCTTTGGCTGTGCCCCACACATGCTGTAGGGGGATTCTGGAACTTTTCTTTGAAGTCTATTTTGCTAGTTATCAACTTAGCCACCCAGCTCTCTTCATGAATAATGCAGATACAGCTAACCATTCTTTATTTTCATCCACTCTCTGATGTTTAAACTTTCTTACCATTTTTTTTCCTTTTTAAATTGTTTAGGTTAGCAAGCAAAGTTTTCCCCAGCATCTTCATTGGTATGTGCTGTTACACTGTTACACTTTGTTTTCAACATTCCCCTTTCCCAGCATGCTCCCGGCCCCACCCCAGCTGCTTCCTTCTCTGCTTTCTTACTACATATTTTACATAATTGCCCTTGCTATGTTGCACCTCCCTTAGGAGTTCTCCCTTCTTCCCTGATTTGCTTTCTAGTTCATGCTTCCCAAACATGCACACATACCCATATACAGATTTAAAATTCGGTTTACACGTATGGGGGAGAGGATGATGTTTGTTTAAACATGTTTTTAAATCTACTTTGCCAATTGCAGTCTTTTTAGGTCATTTCCATGTACGTATGTTGACAGTTCAGCGCTTCATGCTACCCTGTCTTTTTATTTAAATCTTTGTTCTTGGATTTCCATTTCAATGTCTATTTTCTTTTTCGTGCCTTCCTGTAAATTATTTGGGGTTTTTGTTTGTTTGTTTTGAGACAGAGTATCATTATGTAGCCCTGGATGTCCTGGAACTCTCTATGTTGATCAAGCTGCCCTCAAACTCAGAGATCTGCCAGTCTCTGCCTCCTCAGTACTGGGTTTAAAGTTGCCTGGTCCTTAGACATTTTTAAATTTTATTGTACAGGTGTGTTGCCTGTATGAATAGCTGTGCACTGTGTGTGTGTGTGTGCAGTGCCTACAGAGACCAGAAAAAAGCAACAAATCCTCTTCTGTAGAGTTACAGAAGGTTGTGGGTATCCATATGTGTGGGGCAGTGGACTATGCCAGGAAACTTGGTAAGATTGAGTGGGTTGTAAGCCTCAGAACCTCTGGAAAGATGGTAGGAGCTTCACCTGCTTCCCACCAGGTCCCTGTCATGTGACCACAGCCCCCCATGGAGAGAATCATGGCCATTAGTCATGTAGGG
>NW_021604711.1:599240-604240 GCF_004785775.1 Grammomys surdaster | reverse complement strand
ATTCTGAGGTTCTAACTCATGTCGTTATGTTTGGTGAGGACGTGAGTGCTCCCCCGCCCCTCGAACCATCTTGTGAGCCCACATTTCTGTTCTTTCAGGTCTCTTTCTGTGTGTGCCCTAGATCCCTTTTTATAGAAAACTTGCTCATACTTGTAACCGCCCGTTCTGCTGCTCCTGTCCGTGGGTCAGGGCCTAGCAAGAGAGAGAGTGGGGACGGAGACGCAAAGAATGGAGACAAGACAGAGAGTCTGATCAAGTCTCGTTTATTGGAAGGAAATCCTGGGTATTTATACCCTTTACCATGTGCCTTACCCTCGTGGACAAGCACAGCTGAAGGCACTACGTCATGTGCCTTGCAGCATGGATATCACGTGCACCTAGCTAGCAGTGGGGAGACCACGTGCACCCAGCAGCGTGAATATCACGTGCGCCTTGCAGCTAGTGGCACTAAACAGCAAAACAAGATATGTGAGAAAAACAAGATATTTATCAGAGTGTGCTCAGCTGTTGTAGGCTGTTGAAAACAAGTCTCTTGTCAGGGTCTATGGCCTGAGATGGCTGCAAAGATGATAGCCGCTTTCGGCTAGGAGTCGGCTCCCAACAGGTCCCCCTTTTAAAATTTGTTTTCAAAAGGGAAGGCTGGGAAAAACTTACGGAAACCGTGCCTGTCTTAGGTTGGAACAAAGGACCCCCCAGCCTCCCTTTCCCGTCTTTGGATACTCAACAGCCATTGGTTGAGCTCCTGTCTTAGGATGGTGAGGCCTCCCAGTTCGGGGCAAGGGTCTTGAGGTGTTCTCTTGCCCGTCATTGACTATCCGGCTTAGCGTGTAAGTTAGGGGTTAATCCTCGTCAGTCTTGATGACAGAGGTTTTTGAGTCCCCTACTTCCAGCCTGTAATAATGGACCTGTATGGGTTTCATTTGAATAGCATCTGTCTGTTGTCGTATGAAAGCCATCAGTCTGTTGAACAGCATGAACCCGAGAGACAAGAGACTTAATGCCTGAATGGTTGATGTAAACCATTCTGCCTCAGAGCAACACTCTTTAAGGGTAGCACACAACTCCCTCTGTTGGAGGAGTAAAAAGTATAAGCCTCTTCTATTCTGTAACACAATTTTCTAAATCTAAATCTGTATAAGTACAGAACTGATCATAACTTTGATCTTAACAAGTAAGGAAATCCCTGTCTCTGCCCCAATCAATCTCAAACCCAAAAAACAACTATAGTAACTGTGGTAATGGGTTCTTTCTTGGGTCTAAACAATGTACCCCACTAAATTATAAATCAGGGAACCAAGAGTCCAATAGAGCCACCCTGGAGGTGCGGGTGGTGATGTCTTCTTCTGCACTGAGAACTTTCCAAGTCAGGTATGCTGGTTGATCCGCTCCAGTGAAGCATCTTCATGTTTCCTGCAAAGAAAAAATATGCTTCCCAGGGGATTTCTCCTCCCTGGATTTGTTATTGTTGTCTATTTGTTTAATCAGTCTCTCTGGCAGCCAGCGTGTGGCATCTGCCGTTTGAGAATCAGAGGAACCAAAATATGCATCAGAGGAATCAAAGCCTTGATCCCCTCTCTTAGGACTCTTATATTTATGATTAGTAGGGATCAATGGAAGTAACAATAGTTGAGCTATCCTTTTTCCTGTAGGAATGGTGACTATATTCTGTACTGCCTTGGCCATTACCTTAATCTCACCTTGATAATCACTGTCTATAACTCCAGGAAAAATTTGTAGTCCCTGCATAGTAGCACTGCTTCTTCCCACTATCAGGCCAAACACATTTGGATAGAGTGGTTTGTACACTCCAGTGGGTAAGGCCTGAGGTCCCATTTCTGGGGTTAATACTGTGTGGGTAGCAGAACTGAGGTCTAGTCCTGCGCTTCCTGGTGTTGCTCGACTAAGTTCAGAAAGGGGTTGTTGTTTGCTGGTATGAAACTGACTGCCTCATAAGCCTGTTTTGGCTTGTGTTGGTTCGGGGCCTGGGGCTGGCCCCTGTTCCCGTTTCCCTGATTATGGGAAAGGGCGTTTCCTTGTGCATCTGTCTTGGACCTACATTCACTAGCCCAATGCCTTCCATGTTTGCAACGTGGGCATAGGCCAGGATGTTTTCTAGGCTGTCTCTGGGTTAACTCATTCTCTGCCTTGCAATCTTTTGCAAAGTGTCCAGGCTTGCCACATTTAAAACAAGCCTTTTTGTCTCTGCTTACCAAAAAATCTCTCACTGATTGTCCTTGCATGGCAGCTGCCATAGCTAAGCCCTGTTGGTAAGAGGGCCCTATGTCAGAACAGAGTCTGATATACCCAGTAAGGTCTGTCTTTTTCCTATAGGGTCTAATGGCTGCTTGGCAAGCAGGATTGGCATTTTCATATGCAAGTTGTTTCACATAATCTACACCTGCCTCTGCATTACCAAAAATCCTTCCTGCTGTTGTCATTAATCGATGAACTAAATCAGAAAATCGTTCATCAGGCCCTTGTCTGACTGAGGTCAAAGATGCACCAGGGTCTCCCTTTACCGGGAGTTTGCGCCAAGCCTTCATGGCCGCATTTTGAATTTGAGCGAATAAGCCTGGGTCATATTGCATTTGGTTATCACTAGAAGCAAATTGCCCTTCTCCTACTAAGGCTTCAAAGGACCAACCATTACCTGCCTGAATGTTTCTCCTAGCTGTCTCTTTACAATTCTCATGATACTCTGATTTCCAAATAAGATAGTCACCACCGCTAAGAACTGCTCTCACTAGAGTATTCCAATCACCAGGAGTCAGCCACTCCTCTGCAACAGATTCTAAGATTGCAAGAGTAAAGGGAGCAGTGGCACCGTATTATGCCACCGAATTTTTAAATTCTTTAATAATTTGAAAGTTAAACCCTGTGTGATGTCTCCACCCAACCCCTTGAGCATCTCTAGTCTCTGATACAGGGAAAACCTCAGCCTCTCCCTCCTCTGGCTGATCTGTGGCTGAACTAAAACCAGAGGACAGGGGCTGCCTTTGGATTCCGGGTTGAGGAACATAAGGACTTGAGTGATTTTCGCAATTAGCTTCACCCTCTCGAGACATCTTCCCTGTCCCTAATTTTTGTAACTGATTAATTAAGTCCCGATACTCTTTCTCTAATTCTATTTGCTGTTTAAGAAAAGAAATTTTGTCCTGCAACTCCTTTCTGTGATCTACAACCGCCATCTCCAGAGCAGGAGCATCTGGAGGTGGAGGAGCATAGGGAGGGGGCCTTCGGGAAGGGGGCCATTCAGGGTCGTAATTTTTGGCTGTCTCTTTCTCTAGGTCAGCACAATCTAGCTCTGACAAATCGATTACTTCAACCTTTGGTCCTATTTTGGATTCTATGCTTTTCTTTTTCTTTTGAACATGAAAGACAGCATTTAAACAGCGAAACAAAAGCAGACAATTGACACACGTAAACAGCAAACAACAAAACAAAAACAGAGAGTTGAGTTCAGGCTGACTTATTTCCTGCCCCATTATCATTACTATGACCTACTGGTCTCCACATGGCTGCCGCAGTCACCTCTGTTTCACTTCTGAAGTTTCAGTCGACCCTTCTTCCAGTAACGTCTCTCACTGAGCCTCTCGTTCTTGCGGCCTCTCGTTGAGGCGCCACTTTGTAACCGCCTGTTCTGCTGGTCCGCGGGTCAGGGCCTAGCAAGAGAGAGAGTGGGGACGGAGACGCGAAGAATGGAGACAAGACAGAGAGTCTGATCAAGTCTCGTTTATTGGAAGGAAATCCTGGGTATTTATACCCTTTACCACGTGCCTTGCCCTCGTGGACAAGCACATCTGAAGGCACTACGTCATGTGCCTTGCAGCGTGGATATCACGTGCACCTAGCTAGCCGTGAGGAGACCACGTGCACCCAGCAGCATGGATATCACGTGCGCCTTGCAGCTGGAGGCACTAAACAGCAAAACAAGATATGTGAGAAAAACAAGATGTTTATCAGAGTGTGCTCAGCTGTTGTAGTCTGTTGAAAACAAGTCTCTTGTCAGGGTATATGGCCTGAGATGGCTGCAAAGATGATAGCCACTTTCGGCTAGGAGTCGGCTCCCAACAAGACTAACATGACTGCACATCTGTGGTCAGTATGTAGACAGCTGGAGCTGCATAGTGAGCTCTGTCTCAAAACAAAACACTAAATAAATAAAATCTTATATTGCTGGCAATCAGACACAGGGCCTCACACACACTGGGCTTTTTCCTTTTTCTCTTGTTCTGAGATAGGCTCTCACAGTGTGGCCTTGGCTGCCTACAAACCTCTGAGGCTCCTCCCACCAAGACACCAGGCTCTGGCTGGTTTGCTGTTGCAGGTTTTGTCTTTTTTTTTTTTTTTTTTGAGACAGAGTCTCTCTCTATAGGTCCAGCTGTCCTGGAACTTAGTGTATTGACTGGCCTGGAACTCTCAGAGATCTGCCTGCTTCTGCCTCCCAAGTGCTGAGATTAAAGGTGTCTGGTTCTGGCTAGTTTTGATGACTGAATTTTCTTGTTTGTTTCTCACTTTGCAAGTGTCCTATGATGGACACCAGTCTCTTTCTTTGTTGCTGTTATAAACATCACTGTACATATCACCGTGTCTGCACCTGCACATGTCACCATGTCTGCACCTGCACACACATGTGCTCCAGCAGTGGGAATACTCCAGATCACTGAGATGATATTTGAGGATTTTTCAGTTGTTCCCCTGACACATTGACGTTGAGAGAATCCTTATCTCAGGCCATCAGAATACAGCCCTTCCCTTTGTCCCTTTACTTAGCACCATGTGTTCCTCATTTGTCACACACGTCAGGACTATGCTTAAATAATTGAGTGTCCTTTTTAAAGTTCCCTTCTTGGTGCTGCTGTCCTCTGTTTCTGTCCTTTGCCTCTAGCTGCTGACTTTGTGTGTGTGACAGAGAGATTAGGGTTGAGGGGAGAGAAAGGAAGAAAGGGAGGTGAGAGAGAGAGAGAGAGAGAGAGAGAGAGAGAGAGAGAGAGAGAGAG